>NC_000067.6:99594603-100194603 GCF_000001635.26 Mus musculus
CCAAGACCTTTATCATTAATGGGTGTTGGATTTTGTCAAATACTTTCTCAGCATCAAAAGGGATGATCATGTGTTTTTTGTCTTTGGATTTGTTTATTTAGTGGATTACTTGATGTATTTCCATATGTGAAAACATCCCTGCATCCCTGGGATGAAGCCTACTTGATCATGATGAATGATCTTTTTGATGTGTTTGATTCGGTTTCTGAGAATTTTATTGAGTATTTTTGCATCGATATACATAAGGGAAATTGGTCTGAAGTACTCTTTCTTTGTTGGGTCTTCATGTGGTTTAGGTATCAGAGTAATTTTGGCTTCATAGAATGAATTGGTAGAGTACCTTATGTTTCTATTTTGTGAAATAGTTTGAGGAGAATTGGAATTAGGTCTTCTTTGAAGGGGGGAGACTATTAATGACTGCTTCTATTTCTTTAGGGCATATGGGAATGTTTAGATCATTAATGTGATCCTGATTGAACTTTGGTACCTGGTATCTGTCTATAAAATTGCCTATTTCATCCAGGATTTCCAGTTTTGTTGAGTATAGGCTTTGGTAGTAGGATCTGATGATGTTTTGGTTTTCTCCGGTTCTATTATTAAGTCTCCTTTTTCATTTCTGATTTTGGTAATTAGAATACTGTCTCTGTGCCCTCTAGCTAGTCTCACAACAGGTTTATCTATCATGTTGATTTTCTCAAAGAACCATCTCCTGGTTTGGTTGATTCTTTGTATAGTTCTTTTTGTTTCCACTTGGTTGATTTTAGCCCTGAGTTTGATTATTTCCCGCCTTCTACTCCTCTTGGGTGAATTTGCTTCCTTTTGTTCTAGAGCTTTTAGGTCTGCTGTCAAACAGCTACTGTGTGCTCTCTCTAGTTTCATCTTGGAGGCACTAAGAGCTATGAGTTTTCCTGTTAGGGCTGCTTTAATTGTGTCCAATAAGTTTGGTAATGTTGTGACTTCCTTTTCATTAAACTCTAAAAAGTCCTTAATTTCTTTCTTATTTCTTCCTTGACCAAGGTATCATTGAGTAGAGTGTTGTTTAGCTTCCACATGAATGTTTGCTTTCTATTATTTATGTTGTTACTGAAGATCAGCCTTAGTCCATGGTGATCTGATAGGTTGTATGGGATAATTTCAATATATTTGTATTGTTGAGGCCTGTCTTGTGACCAATTATATGGTCAGTTTTGGAGAAGGTATAGTGAGGTGCTAAGAAGAAGGTATGTCCTTTTGTTATAGGATAAAATGTTCTGTAGATATCTGTTAAATCCGTTTGTTTCATAAGTTCTGTTAGTTTCAATGTGTCTCTGTTTAGTTTCTATTTCCAGGATATTTCCATTGCTAACAGTGGGGAGTTGAAGTATCCAATTGTTTTTGTGTAAGGTGCAATGTGTGCTTTGAGCTTTACTATAGTTTCTTTAATGAACGTGGATGACCTTACATTTGGAGCATAGATATAAGAATTGAGGTTTCATCTTGGAAGGTCTTACCTTTGATGAGTATGAAATGCCCTTCCTTGGTTCCTTTGTTTTTGTTTTTTATTTTTTATTTTTTAAATAACTTTGGGTTGGAAGTTGATTTTATATTATATTAGAATGGCTACTCCAGCTTGTTTCTTTGGACCGTATGCTTAGAAAAATTTTTCCAGCCAGGCGGTGGTGGTTCACTCCTTTAATCCCAGCACTTGGGAGGCAGAGGCAAGGCAGATTTTTGAGTTCGAAGCCAGCCTGGTCTACAAAGTGAGTTCCAGGACAGCCAGGGCTGTACAGAGAAACCCTGTCTCAAAACCAAACCAAACCAAACCAAACCAAACCAAACCAAACCAAACCAAAACAAACCAAAACAAAACAAAAACAAACAAAGAAAAGAAAAGAAAAGAAAAGAAAAGAAAAGAAAAGAAAAGAAAAGAAAAGAAAAGAAAAGAAAAGAAAAGAAAATACTTTTCCAGCCTGTTACTCTTAGGTAGTATCTGACTTTGTCCCTGAAGTGGGTTTCCTATATGCTGCAAAATGTTTGGTCCTGTTTGTGTAGCCAGTCTGTTAGTATATGCCTTTTTATTGGGGAATTGAGTCCATTGATGTTAAGAGATATTAAGGAAAAGTAATTGTTACTTTCTGTTATTTTTGTTGTTATAGTTGTGGTTCTGTTCTTGAGGCTATCTTCTTTTAGGTTTGTTGAGGATTATTTTCTTGAATTTTCTAGAGCATAATTTCCCTCCTTGTGTTAGAGTTTTCTCTTTATTATCCTTTGAAGGGCTGGATTTGTAGAAAGATATTGTGTGAATGTGGTTTTGTCATGGAATACTTTGGTTTTTCCATCTATGGTAATTGATAGTTTTGCTGGGTATAGTAGCCTGGGCTGGCATTTGTGTTCTCTTAGGATCTGTATAACATCTGTCCAGGACCTTATGACTTTCATAGTCTCTGGTGAGAGTTCTGGTTTAATTCTAATAGGTCTGCATTTATATGTTGCTTGACATTTTCCCCTTACTGCTTTTAATATTCTATCTTTACTTAGTGAATTTGTTGTCTGATTATTATGTGTAAGTGGGAATTTCTTTTCTGGGCCAGTCTATTTGGAGTTCTATAGGCTTCCTGTATGTTCATGGGCATCTCTTTCTTTAGGTTAGGGCAGTTTTCTTCTATAATTTTGTTGAAGATGTTTACTGGCCTTTTAATTTGAAAATCTTCATTTTCATCTACACCTATTATCCTTAGGTTTGGTCTTCTCATTGTGTCCTGGATTTCCTGGATGTTTTGATTTAGGATCTTTTCGAATTTTGCATTTTCTTTGATGGTTGTGCCCATGCTTTCTATGGAATTTTCTACACCTGAGATTCCCTCTTCGATCTCTTTTATTCTGGTGCTGATGCTCGCATCTATGTTTCCTGTTTTCTTTCCTAGAATTTCTATCTCCAGAGTTGTCTCCCTTTGTGTTTTCTTTAATGTTTCTACTTCCATTTTTAGATCTTGGATGATTTTTTCAATTCCATCACCTGTTTGGTTTTGTTTTCCTGTAATTCTTTAAGGGATATTTGTTTTTCCTCTCTAAGGACTTCTATTTAGCAGTGTTTTCCTTTAATTCTTTGAGGACTTTTTTTTTTTTTTTTTTTTTTTTTTGCTTCCCCTTTACTACCTTTTTTTGCAGTGTTGTCCTGTATTTCTTTAGGTGAGTTATTTATGTCCTTCTTAATATCCTCTACCAGCATCATGAGATATGATTTTCAATCTGAATCTTGCCTTTTGGGTGTTTTGTGGTATCCAGGACTCACTCTTGTGGGAGTACTGATTTCTGATGCTGCTGAGTCGTCTTGATTTCTGTTAGTAAGATTCTTATATTTGTTTTTGCCATCTGGTAATCTCTGGTGTTAGATGTTCTAGCTGTTTCTGGCTAAATCTTGTTCCTCCTGTGATTCTGTTAGCCTAAGTCAGCACTCCTGGGAGTCCAACTCTCTCCTGAGTTCCAGTGGTCAGAGCACTCTCTGCAGGCAAATTCTCCTCTGGCAGGGAAGTGCACAGAGATCTGGAGCTCAGCTCCACCTCCTGGATGAAGATGAGGTCCCGAAAGGACCCTGTCCAAGAAGCTCTGTTGCTTCTGTGGCCCACATGCTCTCCTTCGAGGACTTGTTTATGACAGATCTGGGATACAAGATATTGTTCTCACCTGAATCCCCAGGTTAGAGCCCTCTCTGTAGGCCTACTCTCTTCAGTGATCCTAAGATCCTATGTGTGCTAGGGCATCTGCAGTGTGGAGTCCTCTAGGGACCATAGGACTGTCTACCATGTTTGCTCCCAAGGTGGCCAGGGGCTGGCACTGACAGGAACTGGTTAGAATCAGTTTTAAAAGATAGAAATTTCTATATAGTTTGAGGAAGTTTAACTCTGGGACAAAATTCTATTAAATTGAATTAAGAGACTTTAAGTAAAATTGTGTACTGGTTTTCTGGATATCAGCCTGCAGTTTCTGTTGCAGGAATACAAATATACAATGATGGCAGGAGATGAGAAATAGAGGGAAATCCAAAAAAGGAAAGAAAGTTGCCTCTTAGTAACTGAAAAACATAATTTATTTAGAGGAAGATGATAGCCCGCAAATTCTATGCAGAGAAGCCCTGTCTTGAAAAAAATAAAAAAAATGGGTGATACTGGAGGAATTTTCCCAAGAATGAATAAATACTTCCTTCTAGAAGGTTTCTAAACCACAAACACACCCCTCATTATTTTCCTCACATTTCTATAACTCTTTTTTTTCTGTTCTTCAAATACTTCCTCTTTGTTTTGTTTTCCTGTGTGTGCATGTGAATGCATGCCCATGATTTTGTGTGTTCGTGTGTATGTTAAGTAATGTGGGCATACAAGTACCCCAGAACATGTAACAACCTGAGGACATCCCTCAAAGTAACATGACTACATACAAATGACACAGCATCTGACTATATGTTGGCTTTTATAATTTGAACTGAGTTCCTTATGCTATGTGACAAGTGTTTTATTCAATGAATATCTCCCAAGCCCATGTAATTAAATGATTTCTAACATTCTCCATTGCAATAGAAACTACAATAATGTATGAAATACTTTATGAAGTAATTTTTAAAACAACTCTCAAACAAAATAAGGCGATTTTACTGTCATTCAGAAAATGAATGGGTGAAAAATACTATGAGCCATATATTTTTATGGTTAGTGTATTTAAGTGCTTATATTTAATCTACAAATGGAAGGAAGTTAAGGCATTTACTTTGATTTAGGTTTGACTAATGGTCCTTGATCTTTCATTTAAAGCATATTTTGCAATAGCTCTCACAAAGTATTTGTGCTATTTAAGTGTCTGGTTGAGAAACAAGACAATTTAACAGGTAGCGCACTGATCATCTGTAATATTGCCTTTCACGAAGCAGTTTGAAATAAGAGAAACTTTACACTTAAACTGAGAAAAGATTACTACAGGCGAGCATATTGTATGAATTGCACACAGGCAGATTTCCCATGAGTCAGATAGCCATTTTATTGTGTATTAAAAATATATTCATGCAACTTGAATCAGTTTCCCTTTCTTGTTTTATTTTTATGTGTATGGGTCTGTATCTGTGTGCATCTTATGTGCACATGTATGCAGTCACCATTGGAATCCAGAAGAGTGCATGGAATCCACTGCAGCTAGAGTTACAGATGGTTGTTAGCTGCCTGATTTGGGTGCTGGAAACTAAGTCCAGACTTCTGAAAGGGGAGCAAGCACTCTTCACTAATGAGCAATCATCAACACTGACTTTTTCAATACTTCTAATTTCTGTATTGGTTCAGCAGTGCTTTCCTTCTACATAGTATAAATCATGTTTATTTTTTTAGTCTTTTGCCTAATGCTTGCTTTAAAAACTCAAAAACATTATAATGCTAATGCTGTAATTATGTATTCACACTTAAATTGTCGGTGTCTGCAAGATAATTCTTTGGAAATTGTATCTTATAGGCTGAGCTAATCTTTGAATGTGTTATTAGCATATATTACATCTAGATTCATTTTTAAATAATTTGGATGTCACTTCTTTATGTTTTATTCAAATCCATGATTGTTATAGTCTATATTCAATCATTATTATTCACATCAAATTTTGATAATGATTAATTATTTTTGCAGAATCATACCCATGATAATAGTAATTGTCTTTTATTTAACACCATGTGCCAGGAACTTTGCCTTGCAGTTGTGGGTGTCTCTGCGGTAGCCAATTGAGCAGAACATCAGTCAGGGACAAAACTTGGTTTGCAAATGTAAAGGCTGCTTAGTATTAATAATAATAAGAATCTCTTTGATTCTTAGTTATAGTAGGGCTAGAAGCCTATATGTCCTCAGATAAAGCCTCTTGCATAACAGTCAGGGAGGGCTCAGGGGGTCGGGGATAGGGGTGGGGGAAAGGTTAGGTAAAGATTTATTTCTAGCTCTACGTTTTTGTGCAGGCAGCTAGAAGCCTTTCACTGTCCTGTTTAACTCTTTGTGAACTAGAAGGAAGGAAAGGAAGAGTTACGATTCTGTAAAACAGGCAAATTCGCACAGACATATATAAATTCATACACCTACACTCTGATCAGTCTCGAACTTCTGTCTTAATCAACTCCACCTGTATTCATGCATGCTTATATACATACACATATACCTATATCCATATATATGGATGACTGGGGCAGAGCTCCCCAACCCATACACGGTCTTTCTTTTCTCTGGCTTTTATAGACAAATTTCTTAGAAAATTTCCTATTAAATCAAAATGTCACACAAAATGGGAATTGCAAAAGGATGTTGATATTAAGTTCAAAACAGTGTTTCATTCTATATGCTCATTGTAAATTCAAAAAAACATTTTTTCATGGTCTTGTCTTATCATAATGCACATCTGTGGCTTCATCCTTGGACCTGAATTCTTTTCCTTGAGCACAAGTTTGTTCCAAGACTATGTATCTTTTTAGTCTAATTATGAAAGGTCATTGTATTTCTTATTATGCAGCCTTTACTTTCTATATGAGGAGCATGCACATTCTATTCTTGATTCAACCTGTTGGGAATTTGATTTGTGCTTACATGGAAATTTCCATGTCTTCTGCAGGTCCTTGCCGTCAGTTGGTTTTTTTAACTGGTCAATAAAGAGCCAGTAGCCAATGGCTGGGCAGGGGGACAGAGGCAAGATTTTGAGGATTCCTGGAGGAGACAAACTCACAGAATCAGTCTCTTATTTGGATATGGGACCCACAATTTCAGCTAAATTAACTAGCTATAAAGCTTCAGGAAATCTTATTCTCTGCCTCTCCAACACTGGGAACACACTTGTGCTTCTGGTCCTCACTTTTTACCTGTGTGCTTTGGATAGAATTCTAATCCTCACACCTAGATGGCAAACATTACATCGACTGAGCTATCTTGCTACTAATTTCTTTTGATTTTGATTAACCCATTGATTTTAAATAATTACTCATGTGTGAAATGTACTTACAAGCAGAAAAATATTCAAGAGAATTGTCAGTTTTCTTCAGTGGTCTAATCCATGATAGGTTGTCCAGGCTCCATCAAATGGCCCTAAATTTAATGCCTAATGATGCTCATATAAGAAACACAAATGGACTCAGTATATGTGATGTATAAATCCCTTGTATGCATATGTGAAATTACCAAAGAATACTTTTTAAAACAAATAAATGAATTATTTGGAAACAAGAAAGCCCAGTATGCAAATGAAACAAACATAAGTAGCACCCCAGATTTTTCTTTGGTAGCATAGATTCACCCCTGCAAAGACAATCCCCAGTCCTCAGATTAATTCTCATCACTTTGTGAGTGCTGGCTTCATCTTGTAACTGGGTCTCCTCAGTGGAAAAACAAGAGTCGTGCATACATCTGTGGGCTGGGACTCTCTGAGGAAGAGTTAGTGCTTTCTTTACTCTCAGTCTTTTAGCTATCATTTTAGTGGATAAAATTGTGAGATACACATACAAAAAAAATTACAGACCATTAAGTGGAATAAAATTGTGTCTCTGAATGAGCATATGGAGACATTCATTAGGAACACCTGAAATGGACTATGACATAAGGAACAAATAATATCCAAAAATCCTGGGTTTGATTATAGTGCTCTAATAACTACAAACTCAAATGGAAATAAGAAAATTCTAATCCAGCTGTTTATCTTTTCCCACCTATTATTACCACCTGATTGAAAGAGTAAAGAAGTTGAGGAGCTTATTTATTTCTTTTGATATGGAAATGGACCTGATATTTAGAATAAAGAACCCAGAGAACAAAACCCTTTCATTTTATAAAGTACAGCATTATGAAGAGAAATTACTACTCATAAAAATTATCTCAATATTCTACCTACTACCAATTTCAAGTTGTCTTGACTCACTAAAAATAATTCCAGACAGATGCCAGAAGAATAGGAATGAATGTGCTTTATTATGTGCAAAGAATTGTGAGTGATTATAACTCAGACAATCTTAAGTCCAATGTATGAAAGGAGTTGTGAGTGAGGAAGAATGGAAAGTTGGCAGGAATTAGTATGCAAAAGGCATTGCAGGCAACAGAGTGAATATATATATATATATATATATATATATATATATATATATATATACTTTAACATATTATTTCATCCATTGCACTACCTTTCCGACACACACACACACACATACACACACACACACACACACACACACACACACACACACACACACATATACCACTTCTATGAACTTCTATGGTAGTTCAATATGTTTCTCTCATGTAACAACTTAACTATGAGAGTATTTGTTTTGGCTCACACCGAGGGAACATTGATAAGGTGGCACAGTTGCAGGAGGGTTGAGGGGTTGAGAGACCTGGTTACTTTGCACTCACAGTCAAGAAGCACAGAGATGCATATTAATGTTCAGCTTCCTTTTTCCTTATTATTCAGGCCAGTGTGATAGGTTATGGAATGGCACTACTCATATTTAGGACCTATTTTGACAACTTATTTAGCCTAACATATATCCCTACAAAAGGGATGCCAGAAAGTAGTTAAGTTGATAGATTCTGGCATACCTCTGCTATTGCCTGATAACAGCATTCCCAGAGTCACTGACACATTTAGCCAATGCCAATTACCAAAACTCATGAGGGACTTATCAATAGTTGCTTGCTACAAGTGTTCAGCATCTATACTAGCAAGTCCTCAAACCACCCATCCATTTGTATTTTTTAACTAAATGACTGTCTTGTAGAAGAGACTTCTTTAGGATAAACGGGAAGCTAGAGTAAGGGCCACCTGCTACCTGAAGCAACCTAGGAACTCACATATCTCTTCCAGTGCCCTTTAAAACCACTGTCGTTTAAATGAATAAGGGTTTTAATTTCAATAGAGTTCCCCAAAAGTAGACTCCACAGAGCTTAGACAATAGGAATTGGTTACAAGCAGTTATGAGAGGAGAAAACCATACCACAGATGGTCATGGGCAAACAGAGACTGCCTGCTTCTTGCCCAAAACCTCTAGATTCTATTGTGTCATCTGAATATCAAAAAGATGAACCAATATAGTAAAGGACACATGTGCAGGGAATACCTTCTAGCAACAACTTAATACGTGCATCTAAGAATACATAACAGCAAACACCAGCTAGTGGGTGGTGGTGTTCTTTTAGAGAGCACTAACTTCAGAAAGGAGATTCTCTGCCTCTTTAAGTGTTATTTGGATTTTTTTAATATATATTTTTATTAGGTATTTTCCGCATTTACATTTCCAATGCTATCCCAAAAGTCCCCCATACCTTCCCCCTCACTCCCCTACCTACCCACTCCCACCTTTTGGCCCTGGTGTTCCTCTGTACTGGGGCAAATAAAGTTTGCAAGTCCAATGGGACTCTCTTTCCAGTGATGGTCGACTAGGCCATCTTTTGATACATATGCATCTAGAGTCATCATCTCCGGGGTACTGGTTAGTCCATAATGTTGTTCCACCTATAGGGTTGCAGATCCCTTTAGCTCCTTGGGTACTTTCTCTAGCTCCTCCATTGTGGGCCCTGTGATCCATCCAATAGCTGACTGTGAGCATTCACTTCTGTGTTTGCTAGGCCCCGGCATATTCTCACAAGAGACAGCTCTATCTGGGTCCTTTCAGCAAAATCTTGCTAGTGTATGCAATGGTGTCAGCGTTTGGAAGCTGACTATGGGATGGATCCCCGGATATGGCAGTCTCTAGATGGTCCATCTTTTCGTCAATTATTGTTACCCTCGGGGAATTTATTCACCTAGGAGGATCCAGAATCAAAGAAATGGTTTCTACAACCTCAATATTTATATATTTCTAATAGTAAACGACAACAATTTTAAATATTTTTATTAGGGCATATCAATTATGCATAATCGGTTTGTTGTAAATTTCCATACATATGCATAATGTATTTGGGTCATAATCTCCACTATCACCCTCTCTTGCTCCCCTTTTCATATCCATTTATTCCCTTCTCCTTAACTTCCAATTTGAAGTGAATCATGTAATCAGCCTATCTCATCCCTCTCATTACTCAGGAATAAGCTAAGATACAGGACAGGAAGTAGGACAGAGACAAGGTGTATTCCTCCAGCAAGGCTGCACTTCCTAAACATTCTATAACCCAACCACATAGCCCCATCAACTGGGGATCAAGGATTAAAATACATAAGCCTAATGGAAACATGTCTTATACAAAACAGCACAGGGGGCAGGGGGGGTTATTTTTCATTACACATGTATGTATAATTTCATGGTAAGGAAAAGTTCATTTGAATGTTTATCATGCATTTATATTTCTGAATTATAATTCAGTGCCTTCCCCTCCGAAAAATTATAAAATTTATGGACAATGTTAAAATTGTATGTGTATGTATACAGTTTTATCTATGGATAGATGTCATAGTTTAAGACTGGCCCAAACATGTCATAAATATGTCACTTTCTTAGAGTCTTTCTCTTCTCTATATTTCAGAGAAAATAGATGCTTGTTCTTCTTTTTCCTCAACTCCTCATATTACAAGATAAATGGACCTGCACTTCACATTTTGTTTTGAATAACCATTGTATGCATATGTCTTCACCAGTAAATGCTTTCAGACCTCAGACACACACACACACACACACACACACACACACACACACACACACACACACTCATAATTACTCCTCCAAAAAAATAAAGGTTGAGTGCATGTTGGAAGGATCCATATTTATGAAGTGAACTGTAAAGAATTAGCATTTGTAACCATCTGGTAGCCACTCAGAAGACTCTCTGCCTAAGTATTCCTATTCCACTCCACTTCTCTGTGGATCTGGTACTTGTCATAATGGCCCCAGGCTAGTTGCTATAATGACCTTAACATATGGTATTTGAAGAGTGTCAACACTGGCAAGGCAGTAATATTCACAAGAGCCAGAGAAGAAATGAGCTAAGAAGTTCATGCTAAGAAGTAGGAACCAGTGCAAATGTAGTGACAATGAATTTCTATATTCTGTAAAACTCATGCTTTTGACCTTGCTTCTTCCATAAACTTGGGCCTTTTCTCCTTTACTTTTTTTTTTTCTCCTTTACTTTTAAACAGATCTTTTGTCATAAAAACAGGATGTGAGTGATTCCCAGGGGAATTATCTGGCATACTACAATTTTAGTAAACTGATCTGCTGAGATAGAACGGAAGACTTCTTAAAGTTTCCATGACCTATTTACACATAGTGAACACAGTGGAAACAAACAAGTAATAGATGTTCGATGCTACAGAAGTAAACTATTGCTGTTAATAGTGAGACAAAATTTAATATTTTTGCGTGAAATCTTTTAAATTATTTTTATTTTCACCTAGTTAAGCCTCCTATAATATTTTAAATGTTTAAGAACCTCACATGAACACACAGGGGTCAAAGGAAATGTTAACTGGGATCATGTAAGCCCGTCATATAACTCTTAAAATAAACTTAGACAGCTACTGCATTGTTGTATATAAAAGAAATGTCCCAATTCAAGATTTTATTTTTTTATTTTTATTAATTAATTAAGTAATTTTTTTTCGAGACAGGGTTTCTCTGTATAGCCCTGGCTGTCCTGGAACTCACTTTGTAGACCAGGCTGACCTCAAACTCAGAAATCTGCCTGCCTCTGCCTCCTGAGTGCTGGGATTAAAAGCGTGCTCCACCATGCCCGGCAAGATTTTATTTTTAATTTTAATTTTTCACTCTTGACAATTTCATGTACCTTACAGTGTGTTTTATCATATCCATATACTACTACTTACTCTAACTACCCCCACTTTCGCTGTCTCATCTCCCTCCCAATTTCATACTTTTTTTTCTGTTTATTCAATATATTCTAGTCATAACTTCATGCTAAGGACCATCCTCTGAAAGGAGAGAGGTTCTGAGAGAAGAGGTATCTGAGAGAGGCAAAAAAAAAAAAAAAAAAAAAAAAAAAAAGCCTAGATGTCAAATTGTGGATACAAGTGGATGATCTGTATTCTGCTTGATATTCTAAGATATCTCTCTGTCCATGTCCTGTTTGTGTTTGTCTATTCTTCAAGCAGTTTCCTTTTTCTCTCCCAACAAGCTTCTCTGGATAGCTCATCTCCTATAAAATGCAAGTCCAGTCTTTTGTTTTAGGTATCAATCCAGTCATTTACTCCTGGTTTCCTTTTGATTATCTTATGAATCATCATCCCATGACCCCAGGCCTATGATTTTTTTAATTTAATTTTATTTTTAATTGATTTTTTACACTTCATATTCCATTCCCCACCCCACCATCCACCCTCAGACTGCTCTACTTCCTGTACTTCCTCCCAACCCTGCCTCAACTCCACGTATATACTCCCAACCCCCACCCCACCTGACCTCTAAAATCCCTGGTGCCTCCAGTCTCTTGAGGATTAGGTGCATCATCTCTGAATGAACACAGACCCAGAAGTCCTCTACTGTATGTGTGTTGGGGGCCTCATATCACTGGTGTATGATGTCTGTTTGGTGATCCAGTGTATGAGAAATCTCTGGAGTCCTTATTAATTGAGACTGCTGGTCCTCCTGCAGGACCACCCCTCTTCTCAGCTTTTTTCAGCCTTCTGTAATTCAACAACAGAGGTCAGCTGCTTCTGTCTATTGTTTGGGTGCGAATATCTGCATCTGACTCTTTCAGTTGCTTGTTGGATCTTTTGAAGGGCAGTTATGATAGATCCCTTCTTGTGAGCACTACATAGCCTCAGTTATAGTGTCAGACCTTGGGACCTCCCATTGAGTGGATTCCCATTTTGCAGGTCTATGATTCTTAAAAGACAGCAAGCACACATTTTATTTTCTTAACATTGCAAAAAAAATTAGAGATCTGTGTGCCTTTTTTTATTAGATATCTTCTTTATTTACATTTCAAATGCTATCCAAAAAGTTCCCTATACCCTCCCCTCGCCCTGCTCCCCTACCAACTCACTCCCACTTCTCTACCCTGGCATTCCCTTGTACTGGGGCATATAAAGTTTGCAAGACCAAGAGGCCTCTCTTTTAAGAGAAGACTAGGCCATCTTCTGCTACATATGCAGCTAGAGACATGAGTTCTGGGGTTACTGGTTAGTTTATATTGTTGTTCCACCTATAGGGTTGCAGACCCCTTCAGCTCCTCAGGTACTTTCTCTAGCTCCTCCCTTGGGGGCCCTGTGTTCCATCCTATAGATGACTGTGAGCATCAACTTCTGTATTTGCCAGGTGCTGGCATAGCCTCTCTGGAAATCAGTCTGGCGGTTCCTCAGAAAATTGGACATAGTACTACCAGAAGATCAAGCAGTACCTCTCCTGGGCATATATCCAGTAGGCGTTCCCACTGCTAATAAGGACACATGCTCCACTATGTTCATGGCAGCCTTATTTATAATAGCCAGAAGCTGGAAAGAACCCAGATGTCCCTCAACAGGGGAATGGATACAGCAAATGTGGTACATTTACACAATGGAGTACCACTCAGCTATTAAAAACAATTAATTTATGAAATTCGTGGGCAAATGGATGTGTCTGTGTGCCTTTCTTAAGAACAGATGATAAGCTAGTGGTGTAAGACCCTGCACTAAAGTTACCATTTCTACCATACATGGGCCTAAATTTGCTCTTTCCTGGTAGCTCACCTTGATTTCAGGAATCTGCTTGCCTTTATATCTCTCAGCCAAGCTGACTCAGAGTGTAGCTGCCTTTGTTTCTTTAGATTTGTGAAGCCCTCAGAATTCATCGTGCATCTTTTCTATAGCCTTAAGGGCTGTCCTGAAGGTTCCAGCATTTACCATTTTTCAGAGGCATAGCCTCAACCTCTACTCCTGGATTACTGCTGTTTCTAATTCTTAGGGAGTCATTAACATGAACAGGGAAGACACTCCTCTGAAGAATGTGAAATATGTACATCAATATACAAACAAGACTTATGCCCAAAGCAGTCATTCACACTCATGGAGGCTCAAACTAGGACACTGTTACAGATGGCAGGAACCAGATCACTCTCTCCCCTCCAAGGCCACACCAGTCTCAGCAGTTTCTCTTCCCCAAACTTTTGCTGGATCCTCCCCACCTTCCCCTAAACCCAACTCTAGGCTCATTCTTTTTCTCTCTTTATTCAACAGCAAACAAGTAAACAAAGAATTAACAAATGATTTTTTTTAAAAAAAAAGAAATTAAAGTATTTACCAGCATGGCCATCCGAATGTTTGCTGAGCATTAAGGACACCAACAAATTTATAACTATATGGGAAAAAACCCAGAAGACCTCAGATCTATGTTAAAAACTACAGGCAATTGAATAAATCTGGGAGCAGGAGGTGTCATCCTTCCTAGGGGACAGTGCATTAATTGGTCATCCACTAATGCCATACCGTGTTTTAGCTCTCTACCAGAAGTGTCTGTAGAATTGCCAGCAGGCTGCTCAGGGGAGACAGAATAAAGTCTGGAAGGAAGGTCCATAGGTCTGTCTTCCTTTAGCTGACTGGATGGGGAAGCAGCAGAATGCTATAGATCCTGTTCTTCTCTCTGGGTACCCTGGTGCTACTGGTATACCACTGGGAGTCAGCAATGGAAGTTCATGGTCTACCTTTCCACTACTGGATTCTGTGGCCCAGGCAATGAGGGGAGGCAGAGCCCAGTACAAGTAGAAAGGTCTGATTGGGAATAAGGGCTGAGTGTACCAAAGAGACTGGAAGGGAGAAAGCATTCTTCCCTTCCGGAGTCTTAGGCACTGCTGTTTAGTCAAAGACCTTCACAGAGGTGATCCTTAATGAAGCAGCTCTCTGATAGTGTCCTTGCCTGTTGATACTGGGTTATTTGATGGTAGATGCAAATGCACACACTTCTTGGGGGGTGAACCAGATATTAAACACCACTTGCTGGAAAGAATACCCAGGAAGGGAAGCTCATTGGCTGAAGACTTAGGGTTAAGATACTTCACTAGCATGGAGAAGAACTCCAGGTGTTATGCTATTAGACTCAATGCCCATGGTCATCAGTGGAGTGTTGTGGTTTTGTTTTCCAGAGAAAGTACACAGACAGTTAGGGAGCAGTTCCATTCCTACTGGTATCATATCTCTCAGATTGCTGGGATCTGAGTTCACGCAACCTTGCTAGTTCTTATGTCAGTCTGGTAACATGGCCCCACATGCCCTATATACTACCAAATGGTCAGCCTTGAGGATATGGTATCAACAGCTGTATTTAAGAATATATATGTGTTTACAAATACATATATACATAGAAAAATAAGCAATGAAAGGAGAAGCCATGAATTTGAAGGAGAGCTGAGGAGACTATACAGGAATGTTTGGAGAGAAGAAAGGTAAGGGAAAAACATTGTAATTAAATTACAATAAAATAATCTCTTATTTTAAAACATTCATAAAATTGAGTTTACATATAAAACATAGATAACCCAAATGAAAAAGAATCTCTCTCTCTCTCTCTCTCTCTCTCTCTCTCTCTCTCTCTCTCTCTCTCTCTCCCCCCTTTACGCGCGCGCGCACACACACACACACACACACACACACACACCATAAAAAACAAAAAAAAGCAAAAGACAGTAAGACAAAATCTCTTCAAACTTTCACGCTTCTAACTTATCTTGATCAGTGATAATTCCTGTCGCAGTGGGCAGTGGTGAAGCAGAAATTCCCAAATTTTTTCAAAACCCCAAGTATAGGAATTAGGGTTGCTGAGCTATGGGTTGGGAATCTGCATCATGACTCACTTCTTATTTGTAAAGGAAAATTTCAAATTAGTTAAATTAGGAGAATAAATTTTCTCAAAATTCTCATTAGATATATCTCAGATATACAAATTTGAGATAATCTTACTTTAATAAAAGTTAGCAAAAAAATAAGTGAAACTTTTAGACAGTTTTAAGATATTTAAAGAAGCAATGACTATGTGGTTTTGTTGCACAGGTAATAAATACCTGTGAGCGTTGTATTCCTCGTGCAGACATTTAATTCATAGAACTAAAAGAGGCTGGAGAGATGGTTCTGGAATAATAGGAGCTAAAAAATACATGTAAATGCAATCTATTGATTGTGACCTAATTACCCTTATAATATTTTGACATGGCATATATCTTGTATTGCAAGCACTCACAGGATCTATTTTAGAACATATGCTTAAACAATTCCTATAAAGATTAAAATAATTTGAATGTTTACCCTTAGAAGATAATTAAGAAGTATTTAAAATATAGAAATTAAGAGGAAGTATGTGAATGGAGCAACTGGACCAAAGTAGCCTTGCATAGAATATTTGGGTTTGGGATGGGAAGAATCACAGAATGGGTAGAGATGATGTGAAGACAGTGATTTTAAACAATTATGAAAAAATATAAATAACATAATTAGGAATATTACATTGATGTGGGCAATAATCAGCTGCTGTAAATTTTTATTATGTGTTTCGATACATACATAATAAGGTGAAAAGATAGATGCAGGTGCATATAAAGGTTAGAGGACAACCTGGGATGTACTTGTTGCTACATCCACTCCAGTAGTGACCCGCCTGACAGACTGAAAAGCCTGGGCACAGTCCTGAGGCAAAAAGTTCATGGAAATTTAGACTCCGGGAACCGTGGCATCCTGTATAATGAATGTTCCAATGTCCTTGCTTTAGTTGGTAAACAGATCTGTGTGCTTTCCCTTAATATTGCTTTATTATAAGTGCTTCTAAGGATTGAATTTTTGACATATAGCTAAGTTAGATACTTTACCAGTTCTAGGCAGTCAGTCCTTCAGCCAATCCTGGACATGGATAGCTAAGTCACCATTATCTAGGAAAAAGGAAGGTTGTGGTCTAGGGAGGAACCAGAGTAGATACTTAGAACTATAGATAGCTGAGTTAAACCCATACACAGGAATTTACAGTGGCCTAGGGGGAAGGTGGACTATACAATAGACCAGAATAGGAACTATGGCAAGGGCACGAAGCCCTTGCCCCTGGCTTCTAAAACTAAACTGACCTTAGGTGGGGCTGCTTTTGATCCCAGTTGTTAACATTGAATTTTACCCCAGCTGGTTCCTATCTGTTTGTCACCCCGTTCCCTCCGACTCTATGCCCATCTGTCTGAGACCCTGATTCCCACGGATTGAGAAGGGCGGATTGGGCCCGGTCCGTGTCAACTTGTCTTGGTTGTTTTTGACAAAAAATCTTTTCCTATATTAAAATAATAATAGATAGACAGACAGACATATAAATGATATATTAAAAGGTAATGTATATAAATATATTTTTCTACTTCCTACATTATTTTCATGAAAAATTAATATTATTTTGCATCTACTTGTAAAAAACAGCAGTTTGTCTATTGCAATTCATATAGAGAATTTTCCTATTCAAATCCTCCTTACAAACCAAAAGATCTCAGCAAGATGTACAGTTGTGCTGACAGCACTGAGTCTAGCAAGTCCCAATCCAGTGCTGATTCGTTAGATTTAAACTGCTGTAACAAATAATAAATGTTCCTACAAAAAAGTCATGAATATACAGGAGCTAAATATGCATGAGGTCATTTTGTTTCAGGAAACATAACTCAGAGCAGCATCTAACATCCTTCATGGAGACTGCCTTTCATTTGTGAAAAGCTTCTGGCTCAGAGCTGAAACTGTCCAGTCCTATTTATAACAAATAAATATTTCATCTGAGTTGTAAAGCACTCACATCTTGAGGACATTAAAATTAATTTACAACATTAATGCATGATAATAAAAATACAGATTCATGTCAAGGTTAAAGTCATGAGGAGAGCGAGGCTCAGGTCTGGACTCCTGTCACCAAGTACATAACCCTATCTGGGGATGCTCTAGTCTAATATTTTCCAAATTCATGAGTTTTCAGATCCAGTATACACAAATGTAAAAAGGGATTTTCTCCTTGAGATTCTGAACTATTCACGATTGTTTTTCAGAGAAAGAGGAAAGATATCC
Organism: Mus musculus; assembly: GCF_000001635.26. NCBI lineage: Eukaryota > Metazoa > Chordata > Mammalia > Rodentia > Muridae > Mus > Mus musculus. The sequence goes on from NC_000067.6 coordinate 99,612,569, forward strand.
TGTTGGGAAAGTGCTTTGAGAAATGTGAATCTTCAGTTATTGGTTTTTTTTTTTTTGGTTGTTGTTTTTTGGTTTTTTTTTTTTTGAGTTTAATATGTTCATTTATATTCCCCCCTTTTGTGTTTTTATGTATTTGATATTTTCTACACTTAAATTTCAAATGTTATCCCCTTCACCAGTTTCCCCTCGGAAAACCCCCTATCCATGGGGAAAACCCCATCTACTCCCTGCTCACCCACCCACCCACTCCTGCTTCCTGGCCCGGGCATTCCCCTGTACTGGGGCATATAATCTTCACAGGACCAAGGGATTCTCCTCCCAATGATGACCAACTAGGCCATCCTCTGCTACATAGGGAGCTAGAGTCATGAGTCCCACCATGTGTTTCCTTTGGTCGGTGGTTTAGTCCTAGGGAGCTCTGGAGGTACTGGTTAGTTCAAATTGTTGTTCCTCCTGTGGGGCTGCAAACCCCCTCAGCTCCTTGGGTTCTTTCTCTAGCTCCTTCTTTTGGAACTCTGTGCTCTGCTCAATGGATGGCTGTGAGCATCCACTTCTGTATTTGCCAGGCACTGGCAGAGCCTCTCAGGAGACAACTGTATCAGGCTTCTGCCAGCAAGCTCTTGTTGGCATCCACAGTAGTGTCTGTTTTTGGTGGTTGTTTATGGGATGGATCACCAGGTGAGACAATCTCTGGATAGTCACTCCTTCAGCCTCTGCTGTCAAGCACAGTTAATTATTTTGATGACTTCTATATTTAGTTAAGAAAGTGGTTACTGGGGAAAAGGGTTACATTAGCTGCCACTTAATGTTACCCTGTATTGAACATTTAGTGTGAGCACTGTGAGTCTTTTATTCATTGGCCTTCTGTGTAGATATCGGGATGTTTAATTTCACTCAGTGTTAGATCTCTACAAGTAGTTACATGTCAGTGTATAAAACAGAGTCACTGTGATCCTGGAGGGCAGCTTGTAGCCTCCATAATTCTCTGTGCTATCACTCATAACATGATTTTATTTTCCCATATTTATGAACTATTATTAGATTTCTTTCCAAAGGTTTATAAGCATTCTGATTCTTAAAGATGGACCCTTATAATGTGAATGCATATTTTAAGTCTGCTTTGTTGGAAATTCATAAGGCCTGAAAATTTGCTCTTCTGTCCTGTTCTCAAGTAATGTCTATGTGCTGTCCCCCAGACACACTTTCAGGAAATACTGTTTTTTTTCCAGTGAACTGGAAGTTCACTGATTCACTTGGGCTGGCCAGGGAGTTGTTCCCAGAAGTCTGTCTGTCTCTGCCTTCCTGGCACTGGGATTATGGATTTATGCCATCATTTTTGGCTGTTTAAAGTAGACTGTGAATCAAACTCAGATCCTTAGATTTTCAAGGCATTTACCATCTCCTCAGTCCTTAGCTGTTGAAATTTTTCCTTAATTGGCAGCCTTTGATCAAAGAAAAGATGATATTAGGAGTCTGGTTTCAGTTGCTTACTGGACCTAAACATTTGTCTATGCTAACATGGTATAGTTTAGTTTTCAGATAAAAGATGGAAACACATAACCTGCTTTTCCTATATTCCTATAAGGATTCACTAAGAATGACATAGAATTAAAAACGTTTAAAATATCATTATGGTAACTTGTCCACAGTTAAATGGATATTATGTGGGTCTATTTTGGGATTGGAGAGATTTGTAAATGAAGCATCCTTCCTTCCTGGGGAGTGGAAGAGGGAGAATGAGAGCCAAATTCCTCACATAAACATCCAGGCTGTGCAAGACTGGCAGTTCTGCTCTCACGTCTGCAGCACTTATACAGCCACCAAGTTGATGGATACGTTAAATGGAATATAAACAAAATTAGAGGTGATAGGAAAAATGAGGAGACATACAGCATACTTTCTTCTTGTATTAATATTAAGGAGTAACACTATATCCACTGAATAACTCTTACAACATTTTGTAACTGTCTAAAAATGCTGTGCTGCCCCTTTGCATGCCATGTTTGTCAGAAATCAATGCCTTAGGTGTTCTCACATAAAACCACGAACATGTTCTCTGGCTGGTCAGACTGTGAGGTTGCAATTTCCTTTTATTCTATTTTCTTTTCATTCTGACTATTTGTCTATTCACCCTTGAGGTCTGACATCCCAGATTCAAATCAGTTTCTACACCTTACCAAACTCATATTGCATCACAACTACTTTTGCTTATGTATATCCTTCTCTTTTAACATAATTTGACTTTAGTAAATTGATCTAAGGTTTTTTTTCCACATTCTAAGAATCACATTCTTTCAAAACTTTATTGGTAGTCCAAAGAAATGGCTTGATTATTTTTTGCCACTGAACAAGAGATTTTGGGTTTTCTTTGATGTTAAAATCAGCTGCTTCAGACTGAAATTTTCATTTAGCTGATTATTTTCTGCATAGCAATGGAAAATTATATATTTCACTAGTTTGTGTGTGTGTGTGTGTGTGTGTGTGTACTACATTTATGTGAATCTTATACTGTGTGTATCATAGTATGAATATAGAGGTCAAAGGACAATTTCTGATGCTAATATTCACTGTTTAACGTTTTGGGGAAACAGAGTCTTGGCCAGTTTGCTGGTGCACATGCACAGTTTCCAGGAATTCTCCCAGTTCCACTTTCTGTGTCTTATAGGAGTTCTGAGATTACAGATGCTGATGCAACTGCATCTGGATTTTACTTGAATTGTCAGGAGTTAAACTTGAGCTTTCATATTTGTGTGACAAACACTTTACTCATTAAACCATCACCCTAAACTGATTTCCATTTTTCATCCCATAAATACAGCAAAAGTAAAATGATAATAATAACAATTATTTTAAAGCAGACAGAATAATACCTTACTATAAAGAAAATATTCATATCGTTTATAGAAAAAAAGTTAAGCAAATAAAATTTCAGAATACATACTTCAAATACAATCCTAACAGTAAAATAGATGGATTCTGATTCTGTAGTTATAAAGTGCTATAATAAATTCAAAAAAGAGAGGGATTTTTGTTTGGTTGGTTTTTTTCTCTGCTTGTTTATTTGTTTGATTTTAACTTGAGTTTCTTGGTAAAGCATGAGGACAGTAGCCATTATCTTTTATTGTTCCTCAAATTTGGGCTATAAATTTTAAGATCCTTTCCTTTCCATCCATCATATTCCATCTTCATTTGTCTCTTCTCTTACAGCATACCTTTCTTGTAATCTGGAAAGTCTTTGCTCTCCCCCATCTTGGTATCCTAGTAGAGATTTTGTTGTTCTAGCTGTACCAGGTTAAGCTCTTGTATGTCCTTGGAAAATTTGCTGGAACAAACTGGTAATTGGTAAATTAAGAAGATATAAAGTATTCATATTTATTTAAAATGCATATATCTGCAAGAAACATAAAATCTAAAACACATAGATAGGTGATTGTCAAAGCTTAAATACTCCCTCCAGATTGGGGAATGGAATGGGTAGGGAACATTGCAGCTGAGTTTAAGGAAAATGTCTGAGCAAAAAGATCTCATAATTGCCTGAGACAAGAGTTCTTTCTGATCTGGATTAGAAATAACCAGTTGTAGAAAGTTAAGCCCTAGACATTCACTATGAACAAAGGGTAGCATAAGCATGCAGAGACTCCCAGAACTGCGCTCAGAAGCATGGACAGACATCATGATATAAAATGAAATAAGCCAAATTCAGAATGGCAAATCGCTGGTTTTCTTTGCATGTATAATCTAGATTTTTAATTATTTTTTATTTATGTGTATCTGTGTGAAGGAGTGCTCACATGTATGAGTTCAACTGCGTATGGTGTGTGAATTTTTTGAATGTATATGTAAACATGTAATTTGAAAATCAGACAATGGTGGCTTGAATAAGTATGATTCTGATAAGTTGTCATGTTTCAGTGTACTATTTAGGAAAGATCAGATGGTTTAGTCTTATTGAAAGAGGTGCATCACTGAAGTGGGCTTTTAGGTTTCAAGAGAACACACCATGCCCCCTTTCTTCTTGCTGTATGTGAATCAGCTAGTAAGCTCTTCATTACTGTTGTTGTCCCAGGCTTGCTTGCTTGCCACCAAACACTCAACCTTATGGTCATGGAATAGTCTTGCAAAGTGGTAAGCAAGACCCAAATGCAAGCATATATGTGTGTGTGTATATATATGTATATGCATACACATATATATTATTTATACATACATAAATTAATAGATTACTGCAGAGTTTATACATATACAACATATACATATACATATACACATACATTGCCTTGGTTATGGTGTCTTTTCACAGCAATAGAACAGTAACTAAAATACAGAGTTTGTTTCTGAGTGTTGTTGCCAGTCACTTCTCCACCTTAATGTAATCTGAGGTCTCTCATTGTACTTGGACCTTACCAGCTGACTAGACAGACTGGTCCAGGACCCCAGATATTAATCAGTCCCTGCTATACATTCCCTTCAGTTGCAGATGCCCAGGCACCTACAGTTTTAGAGGACATTTGTGCACTGGGTATTGGAACCAATCAGCCATAGACTTAACAGGCCCCCACTGTGATACTGTGCATTTGTACATTGGTCATCTGAGATCTTGTTTTCATGTTTGTGCAGAAACTACTTTCCAACTGCACCACCTTCCCAAACCTTGGATCTCAAGTTTTATATAAAATCTAAAACAAACAAAAAAGAACCAAAGATGGTGAATATGTCAGGTGGAAGGGAGAAGTTAGCGAAAAGAGAGGCATGGTTTCTGAGACTAATTTTCTAGCTCAGCAGGTAATAGCACCATATTTTGAGTATCCTGTCCTTAGACACAATAACCACTGCATTATTTATCAGTTGTTTCTAGACACTAGGTAGATCAGATATACCAGCTATATCTTATTATAAATATGTAGGATAATCATATTAAAAAAAACAGGACAGTGTATTCAAATCATCTCACTTCTGCAAACAGCAGGGCTCATTCACATTTCAATAAATTACTGCAGAGTTTATGTTAAGGACTTGAAAATTCCATTTTCTTTACATTTTCTGTCATGTCTATGCAGCCAGATTTGGCATGCTTTATGTCAGCAAGTGGTTGATGCCTACTCTATTAGTTTGTTAGAGACAAAGTGAGTTTTCCTCCATTTCCTGCAACTCTCTCCTATTTTACATCTTCCCAGTGCTACTTCATCTCTCTAGCTCAATGTTCCCTTGGGAATCTCCTAGCCAATAACAACTCATGGACCCCACATGGGAAAACTAACAACTGAAGTACTCTATATGAGAGGGTGGAGAAGGGGAAGGGGTGAAGATCTTACCAAGTAATCCCAGAGCACAGCCATTGTTCAGGGGCTAAGCAAAACATATAGACTCTTTTATTAATTAGGAGAATGATGCCAAGAGACTGTCGAGCTCTGAGTTGAGTTCATAGAGAACTCAACTAAGAAACCATCTAAGTGATGTATAAAATAGAAAAAATGAAAAATTATCCCTGCTAGAAAGTGATGTATCTTCCCAGGCACTCTCTGTACACTCCATGAAAAAATAATAAGTATCCTTATAAGCCTTATGTGAGTTTTAAAAAGCATCTCAAGATTCGATGTCAATAAAATATGATTTGGACTGTGTATAAACAATTAGAAATTGCAATAAACAATTACAAACTTTGAAAAAATAATATATATCATCTTAATAAATTCTGTACATTATTTTTTGAATCTAGGTTGGAATTTGTGCAAGATCATAAATAAAAAGAATGTCTTGAGATTCTTTAGTTTGAAAGCTATAAGAGAAGCCAAAAATGATCTGAAAATGAAGAACATATGTGCAGATTTTTAAACAACTCAAGGGCCCATGTGGAACACCTAACAACTGAAGTAGAGGCTATATGAGGGGTTGGAGAGGAAAAAGGGGTGAAGATATTAAAAAGTAATACCAGAGTACAGACAAGGTACTCTCCCTTTTAAAGGTGTTATATTATATAAATTTATCTGCAAATTTACTAAACTTTCCAACAAATTTTCTCAAGAAGTTATAGACATATTGTTTCTAAAATATATATTGAAAATAAAGCAAACAAACAGACAAAACCCCCAAACTACATGTCCTATAAGCATCCATTTTCTGTTGGCACTCATGTGAACCATGAATTTATTGGCTAAGGATGACCCATACAACCTACAGTTTCTCTTGGACTAGTATATCGAAACAGCTTAGCTGGTTTTTGCACAGGTTCTGACAGATTGAAATCCAGATATCAGACCATTTTTCCTCACACTTTGTAGCCATGAATGTACATTCATTGATTTACAATCACAAATACCATTGACTCAGCCAGAGAGATGACTCGGTAAATAAAGATGACTATGACCAAGATTGATGGCTTTGATTTCCAGTCCCCACACAGTGGAAGGAGAGGATTGACTGACTTTTATGTACAAACAGGTATGTGAATCCTTACACACACACACATACACACACACACACACACACACACACACACACACACAACTGTAAATCTAAAATGTTGTCTTCTGAAATCTACACTCATGCTTAGGCACTAACATTCACATACAGAGATAGATAAATGAATAAATAAATATTGATCTGAATTCTGCCTACCTACCGCCAGGAGTTTGACTATACTTATCCCACTAAGCCACTGGGCAGGAGTTGGGCTTCATGGAAGTGGTGAGATACTGCTCTGCTCCGGATGGGAAAGCACAGTCTGAGATATGAGAAAGACTAAGCTGGTTCAGGGGGTTCCTGGGCCTGTGACAAGGGTGAGGTTTAGGGGATTCTCTGACTCTAGTGCATCCAGTAGCTGCTGTGAGTTGAACAAAAGCCAAACATCGAATCTGGACCCACCAGAGTGAAGACTGGCATCTAGCCCAGGGGCAGGGAAAGGAGGCATTCTGATGTAGCTCACTGGTGATTATTTTTAGCTTGTCTGGGAGCACAGAGACCTTCTATATGAGATTTAGCTGTGGCTCTGTAAGCAAAGTCCTTTTCCATGCTTCCCAAGTAAGACCTTGATGAAAGAGAGAGTCCATGGCTCTAAACTCTTTATTGACTGTTCATCATGAAAAATGGATGCATACTGTACCATACCATACACTCCCAACTTCTCATGATGGACCAGAGATTAAATACCTTTTGCAGGGAGGAATGTCTGGGAAGGGAAACTCATTGGATAACCCCTCAAGGCCTCTTGGTACCTCATTAGCATGGAGAACTCTCATTTGGGCATACATGAGCACAGGTCACATTACTTTATATGTAGCACATGTTCCAGGCCAGAAATTTGGCAGGGAAAAGGGAGTAGACTAAGTCTCAGGTGTGTACCTACTGAGTCTTTGGGTCTCAGGCATGTTGTACCTCACCAAGCTTCCTGGCATGAATTACTGTAGCATAAATAAATAAATAAATAAATAAATAAATAAATAAATGCAATTACAAAATCATAAAAAATATATATAGTCATTGGAAGACAAAGCCAGTGAAGATACAATCATTGGCTCTCTCTACATGACTGTTTGGTTCCTTCATCAAGTCACCAAAGAAACTATACAGATACATTACGTACCCCTGGATATTCTCAGCTTGTTAGATACAGATTAGAAAATGTGTTTAATACAAGAAAATTTCCATAACTTGATTATGCCACCTCTTAACAGCTTGAAAAGATCCCAATTCGGAAATAAAATGTAGTTCTTGCTAACTATTACTTCCGAATCACGGTAAAGTTTAACAGTCCTAAATTGAGCCCATTTCAAGCTTGAACCATCACTACACAGTAGCTTTATTCATATCTGTCCAAACTGGAGATCATCCAATATCTATATGTAGGTGAGTAGACAAGCAACTGAAAAACCTCTGTGGAAGAGAATGCCATTCAGAAACAAAAAGGAACACAGAATATAAAGAGCAACTTGGATGCCCCTCAAAGATATTTTCAGATGCATTATACTGTGTGAATGAAGCCAGTCTCAAAGGTTTTACAGTACATGATGCCATTCATCATTCTCAAATAAAAGTCAAGCCACAAGAAATTAGAGCACATCAGTGCCAGTGATAGAAGTCAAGAATAGAGAGTGCATGCAAGTCTTTGTGAAGTCATAGGACCCTTAATCCTAAATGTAAGGAGTCCAGTAAAACCTACAGATTTACAAAAATGTGTAAGACTGAATACCGAAATAACATTGCTTGTATTTTTTTAACTTATAAAAATAAAGGTAAACTTCTAGGAAACCTGAAATAATGTCTTATAATTTGTATGTGGGTAGAAACTACTAGTTTGCCAATATTTCAAAATTAAGTGATGGAAGACAGATCAGATCACAACACAAGGAATACAGTTCTTCAGGATGTGGAAGGGATATAAAAGCCAAAATTTGGGATGTATTCAGAGAAAAGAAAGCTTATGTGCACTGCACTTGTGAAGTTACTGAAGCTTTTGATTATCTGAACAACACATCATGAGAGGGAAAGGGTCATAAGGGTCCAAACCTTACCAAGGAACTTTTCCAAATTATATTATTACAGGAGGAATGGTGTCATTTCATTCCATGGTGTAACCATCAATATATTTTCTTTGATCTAGTAAATAACCTACCATCCATGCTTATGCAAGAAATACTTATCAAATTTCATAGGTCATATACAAAAGGAAGACATGGAAATTGAGGGAGACAGTTGAGAACAGTTTCAACTAGAAGAGTAGGGGATTGAGAGGTTTTACAGTACATGATGCCATTCATCATTCTCAAATAAAAGTCAAGCCACAAGAAATTAGAGCACATCAGTGCTGAGGGCCATTGACATTCATTATATAAATGATGAAATGTGAAATAATGTTTGTTTGATAGTTTTTTATGTTCTGCTTATCCTAGGACAAATTTTCCTCTGTCAGATTTCATTAGTTGCCTATGGGTTTTATGTATGGTTGAGGCCTTCCTGAGATTTCTACATTTACTTTAGTGCAGGGCCCCCAATGGAGGAGCTAGAGAAAGTAACCAAGGAGCTAAAGGGATCTGCAACCCTATAGGTGGAACAACAATATGAACTAACTAGTACCCCAGAGCTCATGTCTCTAGCTGCATATGTATCAAAAGATGGCCTAGTTGGCCATCAGTGGAAAGAGAGGCCCATTGGTCATGCAAACTTAATCTGTATCAGTACAGGGGAATGCCAGGGCCAAGAAGTGGGAGTGGGTGGGTAGGGGAGTAGGTGGAGGAGTGGGTGGGGGACTTTTGGGATAGCATTGGAAATGTAAATGAAATAAATACCTAATAAAAAAAAACAAAATAAAAAAAAAGACCTTGGTGTGATTCAAACTAAGGATGTGAAAGATCTGTATGATGAGAACTTCAAGTTTCTAAAAAAAGAAATCAAAAAAGATCTCAGAAGATGGAAAGATCTCCCATGCTCATGGGTTGGCAGAATCAATATAGTAAAAATGGCTATCTTGCTGAAAGTAATTTACAGATTCAATGCAATCCCCATCAAAATTCCAAATCTATTCTTCAGAGTTAGAAAGGACAATTTGCAAATTCATGTGGAATAACAAAAATCCTAAGTTAGCAGAAGCTATTCTCAACAATAAAAGAACCTCTGGTGGAATCACCATCCCTGACCTCAAGCTGCATTGCAGAGCAATTGTGATAAAAACTGCATGTTACTGTTACAGGGACAGACAGGTAGATCAATGGTATAGAATTGAAGACCTAGAAATGAACTCATACACCTATGGTCACTTGAACTTTGACAAGGAAGCTAAAATCATCCAGTGGATAAAAGACAGCATTTTCAGCAAATGGTGCTGGCTCAACTGGCAGCTATCATGTAGAAGAATACAAATTGAACCATTCTTATCTCCTTGTACAAGCTCAAATCTAAGTAGATCAAGGAACTCCACATAAAACCAGAGACACTGAAACATATAGAGGAGAAAGTAGGGAAGAGCATTGAAGATATGGGCACAGGGGAACAATTCCTGAACAGAACAGCAATGGCTTGTGCTGTAAGATCAAGAATTCACAAATGGGACCTCATAAAATTGCAAAGCTTCTATAAAGCAAAGGACACTCTCAATAAGACAAAAAGGCCACCAACAGATTGGGAAAATATCTTTACCAATCCAAAATCCGATAGGGGACTAATATCCAATATATATATATCAAGAAATTAGATTCCAGAAAACCAAATAACCCTATTAAAAATGGGGTACAGAGCTAAACAAAGAATTCTCAACTGAGGAATACCAAATGGCTGAGAAGCACCTGAAAAATGTTCAACATCCTTAAACATCAGGGAAATACAAATCAAAACAACATTCTATGTCATACCAGCCAGAATGGCTAAGATCAAAAACTCAGGTAACAGCTGATGCTGGTGAGGGTGTTGAAAATGAGGAACACTTCCCCATTTTTGATGGGATTACAAACTGGTACAAACATTTTGGACATCAGTTTGGATTGGGGAGTAGGGGGAGTGGGGTGAGTATAGGAGATTTTTGAAGAGGAAACTAGGAAAGGGGATAACATTTGAAATGTAAATGAAGAAAACAGCTAATAAAAAAAGTTTTAAAAAGTCATAGTAGAATATTTAGCATATGTAGTCACTCTACTCAATGACATTCATATGCAAAATAGGGCTTGTATTTGACACTAACACCTTTCAGAGTAGGGTGCCTGAAATTCCTATTTTCTTTTTCACCATTAAGAAATTGTTTTGCAAGACCAAATGGCAATAGTAAATGCTAGAGTTTTCTTTTAACATCACAACCTAGTAAATTGTGGAGATTTGGTGGTCATACTGATCAACCAAAAGTGATTATTTTTCATATAGAACAAAGAGAAAACAACTCCTATCCCAAAAGAACTGTGTATACAATCTCTCTGAGTTTGGATACTCTGGTCCTAACCAGAGGCAGTCATGGACATTGTATTTCTGGATTTTAATGGAATGAAATTGACAATATGTATCCATGATGCAAGAGACTATTTTCTCAGGTTCAGTTCTTTATTTGTTTCAATATCTGGATCCATTTAATTCCAAAAGATGGTAGATCCAACATATTGGTATCTGATGTATACCAGACTGGATTCTGTAGCACATATGAATACTTCCTTATTCTGAGTGGAATCAAATGTACAAAATATGACAAATTTGGTTAAAAATTCCTTTATTCATCTGCAGGTTACATGACATTATATTACATGCTTATATACTTTAATCATTTATATTTCATTAAAATAAGAATTGAAAGCCTGAACAGTCAACATTCTGGAGTAATGTATGTGTACTTTGCATGTTCTTTTTAAAAAAGATTTGATTTATAATGTGGCATCAGAAAACTGTGTAAGAGGCAGGAAAAAATGTATCATTATTTCCAGTTAGTCAGTAGAGCAGTTGAGACTAAGTAATTATCTTTTTCAGAATGAATATAATATTATATATAAATATGTATAATTTATAATTCTGTGTAATATATACTATGGCTAAATGTACATATGTTTATGTGTATTATATAAATGTATATGTATGCCTGTATGTATGTGAAGATTAGTCTATCTGTCTATCTATCTATCTATCTATCTATCTATCTATCTATCTATCTACCTATCTATCTATCTATACACACATACACATATACACATATGTGTGTGTTTATGGTAATATATATTAGTTTAACAGATACAATCAGAAGGGGCAATAATCCCACGATATTTTCTACAGTTCATTTTTATTTCAATATGCTTGTTTTTACTTAAATGCAATTTTTATGCTGTATATTTCTATGTAGGATGGAACTTATAGAGATAGGTGATGGGATGTTGCGAATGAGAATCCATGAAATGGTAGCCATTACTATCTTGAAATAGCATTTAGAGACAGGGATTCAGGTGATAAAGAAAATCTGTGAAAGACTTAGGAGAAATACAGCTGCTATTCTACCTAAGAAATCACTAGAAACTTCAGAAGGACAGAGACTATTCTCAGAATAAACTTATGTAGCACCCTGGAAATACTGGTGAAATTATTTCTTCAAAGCATATACAATTGTGAGCCCATGTTCAGGGGTGAATGCAATAGAGCACACCTGTTCAAGAAGAATTAGATGGAGAATCAATCATCTCTTGCTTCTGATTCTCAGTCCATTCCTAACATTAGCCTATTTAAGGAGTTTTGACATTCAGGGGATGCTTTCCTCATCCATCACTCCTTTAATCCGTTAGCCAAATCTGTACACAAAGCATCATCGACAAGTTGAGAACTAGTCTTAAACAATGTCCTATATTTCTCTACCCAATTAAGGTGGCAGCCAAGAGTATTCATCAGACTAAGCAAGGGAGATTGATAGAGGAACAGATGACACATGATGAGAACAAGTTCACTGCCCAATAATTAGAATGTATTTAATATGTTAGAATGCTGAAACCGGAGATAGTAAATGTGAATAAGCCCAACTACTAGAAAGAAAGAATTGTCACAAATATCTGGAATCTTCAATACTGTATTTTTGAGAATAAAATTAATATGTCATTCTAGAAAACATATGACAGTTTATTGTAATATTTGACACAGAGTTAGCATATAACCTTAAAATCCCTCGTGAAAATTAATGATGCACATTTATAGAAAAAAAAGTATATGGATGCATGAATAAGCTTCAATCTCCCCAAATTAGAGGAAATACCTCTAAATGACTTTTAATCATTGAAGAATTATGTGGTAGACAGCTACACAATGGAAAATATTCAGAATAAATAAGAACTAATTATTGTACTATACAATAGTTTAGCTATATTAGAAGCACTTCCTTTGTTTAGAATGTAAATTTAGAAGCTAAAGAAAAGTTCAGGGATTAAGAGCCCTTTTGCATGAGTATAAAGAGAGTTCAAATCCAAGCATTTACATAGCAACTCAGCCTCATCACATACTTTTACACTAAGGAAACAGAAAGAAGAGAATCACTGGGGTTTGTTGGCTGCCACACTAGCTAAAATAAAATGTAATCTCCATTTAGGTGAAGCTTAGGAAAAGACATTCTCTCCAAAGGAAAATTCAGAATAATAGGAAGGAATCTAACACTCTCTGCCACCCCAACCCTTTCCACAACATGGTCACCTGAGTACTAAAATCTGATCATACATCTGTACATACACTTCAGTCATATGCATGTGAACAAACACAAACAAGTAAAAAGATTGTTTCAACAGAAAAAAGTCAGCCTTAAGAAGCTACTTTCTTCTGTACTGCATGTTGTCATTCACATGGTAATCTCAGAAAAATAATATTAGAGAAATGTGAAACCTGAGCACTTCTAAGGGATAATAGCAGAGTGGTAGAACTATTTGTTTCCCAATGTGCTGGTAGCTTCAGAAGTCTTAGATTTCCATAAGTTCAGTGATAGCAGATCTAAAAATGTGGTCTTCCTATAATATAATTATATGTTTAAGATATAATAATTTCTAAATATAAAAGTAACATATTAAAAAATTCTCTAGAAAAACCCTTTCAAGAGTAAACAATAATGATAGTGTAAATAATCAAACAATAAAGTTATTCATTCAGTAATATTATAACCTGAATAAAATGTTTATGTGTGCATGTTTGTATGCAGGGAAACATGTGCATATGGTTCCTTTTACATGTGTACTCATGGTTAGAGAGAAATCCCAGGTATACACCCTTGTTTTGTTTAGGTGAATTTTAAGGAAGTACACTCAATGTTTTATTCACTGGATAAGCACCTCAGTCATGATTCACTTTTTGAAAAGAGCTAAAAGTTAAAGAAAGAAGCTTTGGAAAACAGTATCCAAAGCATACTATTGTCTAGCTTGCCACCATTTCTGCTGATATGTACATGACTGCAAGTGTAATATTTTCTATTTGAATGGCTATAGATATAGATGTTAGGCATTTAACATAGTCCACATTCAGAAGGAATATTTCCATTACTTTTTGAGGAGCCAGAATTGAACAGATTTTTTTTTTTGATAATTTAAAACTTCTGTCGATGGGGTTGTTAAGCATACATGATACTCTTGATGTGGAAAGATGCCTCAGTGGCTAACATGCTTGCTATTCAGCATGAATAACAGAGTGTAAATGTACAATATAGATGTTGGGTGGCTGTGGCACTCCACCTGAAATTCTTTCTTTCAGTAGTTAGAAAGGATAGAACACCAGAAAAACTGGCTAGCAAGACTACTTATCAGTAAATGCTGGTTTCACCTCAGGGACCCTGATTTAAGATATAAGGATGGGTTTTAATTGTATGATAAAATTAACCTTTACCTCCTTAGGTTGCTTTAGGTCAATGTCTTTATCATAGCAATAAAAAACAAAGTAGAAGATTGGCCACTTGTTTAACCCCAAATGGAGGCAGTTATGAAAATTAAAAATAGACTGACAAATAAAAGTCTTCACAATCCACAAAAAGACATGGTTATAATGCAGATGAAAGGTCAGTTTCTATGTTTTTGTTTTCTCCTACATAACCTTCATAAAGGCTGGGATGTATATACTGGTGTGTACTTAGACCACAGTGGGTGACCAGAGTTTCTCACCCTTTAATTTTAGCCTTTCTTAAAATAACAACAACCATAACAGCCAAAACAAAACATTTCAAAGTTTCATAATTAACTTCCCAGCAGAGAAAATTTACCATTACTCTTTTAAGATCATTATTGAATATAACTTGACTGAAAACTGCCCTTGTCTGCATGGAACCTGTCTCTAGTGCAAGTGGGCAAGGAGTCAGTGGGAATTGACAAACAGACTCGACACAAGGGAGTGTGGATCTGAATGTAATTTGTCAAATCAAGCATCAAACTTTTTATACAGAAAAAAATAGGGAAGTTGGGTGACACATCGGCAAGGTACAAAGAGGTTACTGGATTCTTACACAAAACAGAGGACTGCAAACATGGAAGAACTGGCAGGAACCAACTTGGATAAAATTCAATGTTAACAACTGGGATCAAAAACAGCTCCACCTAAGGTCCACTTAATCTTAGAAACCAGGGGCAAGGGCTTCGTGCCCTTGCCATAGTTCCTATTCTAGTCTATTGTATAGACCACCTTCCCCTTAGGCCATTGTAAATACTTGTGTATGGGTGTAACTCAGCTATCCATAGATCTAAGTATCTACTCTGGTTCCTCTTTAGGTCACAAATGTCCTTCTTCCTAGATAATGGTAAATTTCTGTGTAGGGCAGTGACTTAGCTATCCATGCCCAGGGTTGAATCAAGGATTGCGGATCAAGGACTGCCTAGAATCTAACTTAGCTATATGTCAAAATATCAATCCTAGCCGGACATGGTGGCACACACCTTTAATCCCAGCACTTGGGAGGCAGAGGCAGGCAGATTTCTGAGTTCGAGGCCAGCCTGGTCTACAAAGTGAGTTCCAGGACAGCCAGAGCTACACAGAGACACCCTGTCTCGAAAAATCAAATATATATATGTATGTCAATCCTTAGGAGCACTTATAATAAAGCAATATTAAGGCAAAGCACACAGTTCCGTTTACCAACTAAAGCAAGGACATTGGAGCATTCTTTATACAGGATGCCACGATTCCAGAAGACAAAGTTTCCGTGAACTTTTTGCCTAGGGACAGCGCCCAGGTTTTCGGGGCCTGTTGTGCTTGTCACTACTGGAGTGGATGTAGCAGAAAACACAAAATCAAAACACAAAATTAAAGTTATCTTGGATTTGAGAATACTATACAGATTACTACTGGGTTTTCCATACTTCTTTCCTGCTACATATTTCTCCAGAGATTTAGTCTCTACATTTGTGCCTGTTTAACATGCTTATCTATGAATTGCATATTACATCAGCTCTTTCTAATATACTTTTAGATTTTCTGTGCCTGCATGCCTGTATGTGCACAACATCCGTGCATGTTGCTCACAGAGTTCAGAAGAAAGCAGTTAGTACCCTGACACCAGAGCTGAAGTTGTGAGCCATCATATTCATTCTCCCTATCAAATCTGGGTCATCAAAAGCATAAAGTACTTTTAACCACTAAGATATGTCTTCATCCCTTAAATTTTCCTCATCTAGCAATTTTTTTCTAATTATTCTTTATTTATTGTTTTTGTGTGGATATGTGTCAATGTGAATGTTGTGATACTGTAAAGATGGCTCAGTAGGCAAAGTGATTACCTTGCAAACTTGAGGTTTTGAGTTCTGATTCTCTTAACTCTTATAAAAAGCTACACATGATGGAATATGCCAAAAAACACATACTGAAGACAGAAGTACAGTAATATCTATGTAGTTCATTGACCAGACATTCTAGCCAATTAGTAACCACCAAGTCTAATGAGAAATCTTGTCTCAAAAACAAAGGTGCAATTGGGGAAGATACCCAAGACACATGTTTATGGCTATACATACCTATGCAGTTACATAAACAGACACACAAAGTATATATACAAAAAGGTTCACAGTTATGTAGCCCTTAATTTATATGAATAAATTAGTGACTTATACACAAAACTCTTTTTTCAGACTATGCATCATGTCAAAGACTAGCCAATGAATTTCACTCTTAAGAGCAAAAGATGACAGTAACTTTAGTAAATACACATAATAAGATAACAAGAATTAATAGTCCCAAGCAACATAGGACTTATAATGACTCTATATTTACTAGTCAATTATAATAACTTCCATGTTCACGAAATCCAATGAACTCTAATATGAGTGTGAAAAAGACAATGTTGAATAATCATTAATTGATGGTAAATAATTTGCTGAGATTTATGAACTATTCTAGTAATAGTACTTGTGAATGGAGCAACAGTTATCTGTATACTAACTTTATAAGTAACAAATAATTTCTACATTCATGAATGTAATTTCTGTCATCAGCTTCTGTACAAACACCCACCTAGAGCTAGGAAAATTCACCTATTTTAACAGATTTGCAGAAAATATATTAGTTTGGTTTCAATTTTTCAAATCTTAATAAGAGTTTACAAAATCATCAATTCTTCACTATTTTTCTATAGGTATAAAAGTATGGCAAAGCACGATGGAGATGGTTCAGAGGATAAAGCATTTGCTGTGCAGGTGTAAGGACCTGGGTTCAGTAGATGCAGTCATGTAGATGTGAGATTCCAGTTCTCTTCTAGAATTCCTCAGAAACTTATAGGGCCAGTACCATTTATACAGAGAAAAATAAGACACTGCTTCAAAAATGGTGAAAGTCCTAAACCAATGCCTCAGAGTGTTCTTTCACCAATGTGAAATACTGTGGCATAAGCATGTTCATACTCATTCACATGCAACACACAAGTTCCACACACATGCATAGGTATCACACAGATGAACACACATATTGGCATATAAATAAACTATATACTCTTATATAGGTATAAATCACATAGACATACATAAGATTACTCATGGGCACACACATATATAGCCACAATCCACCCCTCACACAGAGGCATCACTCAGATGCACACATATACATAATCATCACACACATACATACATATACACACACCTTCTCTCATACACATACACACACACACACACACACACACACACACACAGGCATCACAAACACAAATAAATAATTTTGTTTCTGAATTTAAAATGTTAAAGAGTTTTGTAGATTCAAGGTTTACATAAAATGATATCCTGATATAACTATTTTTTATTGGCATTTGGCTGGCAAAAAAAGCAAAAGCAAACAATATGCAAACACTATAGCTTCAAGAATTCATGAAGATGAACTGGATGCATTCTGCACTGTGAGACAGAAACCAAGAGTTAGAGGAGAGTTAGAGAGTGAAATGATGATTTAACGAAATGAGTTAGATGTTAATCTGAGAAGAGGATTTTAGTTAAACTGTTAACTTGGTGGGTAAGAAGTAATGAGGATACTAATGAAGTCACCCCTGTGTATGAGTCTGTGAGAAAAGGAGAAAGACCTGTTGTGAATGTAAATTCTAAAGAATAGAAGCAGAAGCAAGCTTGCAATTTCAGGCATGCTCCTGGCTGCTTCATACCTTCTTTGGTATTGTAACTTTCCCCCTGCTAAGCCCTCTTTACTATGATGGACTGAGATTTCAACCGCCTCAACTAAATTATTCTCTCAGCCATTCAAGCCAGTGGTGAAGAGCCTATTATACCATATGATGCACTCGTTATAATAAAGGCAAAAAATACAGAGAAATATGAAGTCTATTGCTTACAATCTACAATCTATTACTTACAATTGAGGCTCACTTTGGGATATTTTTAATAACATGGTTTTCTTCTTCTTCTTCTTCTTCTTCTTCTTCTTCTTCTTCTTCTTCTTCTTCTTCTTCTTCTTCTTCTTCCTCCTCCTCTCTCTCTCCCTCTCCCTCTCTCTCTCTCTCTCTCTCTCTCTCTCTTCCTCTCTTCCTCTCTCTCTTCCTCTCTCTCTCTCTCTCTCTCTCTCTCTCTCTCTCTCTCTCTCTCTCTCTCTCTCTCTCTCTCTCTCTCTCTCTCTCTCTCCTCTCTCTCCCCTGTGGAGAGCTGCGATAACATTCGCCATCACAAGATGGCACCAGCTTCCGCTGCGCCAGCTCAACAAGCTGTGTGCGCATGTGCAAGAGTGTGTTCACGCCAAGTCATAGCCCACCCCAGGGCGTGTCAATGAGATCATGGGTAAGCGACCAGTCAGGCGTGGACACGCCACTCTAGGGTGTATATAAGCAGTGCCTTTCTGGGGCTTGGGGTCTTCCTCTTCAAGATGCAATAAACGCTTTGCTGCAGAAGGATCCTGGTGTTCCGTGTGCGTTCTTGCTGGTGAGAAGATAGTGCAGGACACTCCCCCTTGTGCTTGCTCTCTCTCTCTCTCTCTCTCTCTCTCTCTCTCTCTCTCTCTCTCTTCCATTTTTTTTTACAGTCCAGTAGTTACCCTTCCAGGTCCCACAGTTCCATATTCCATTCTTCTTTCCCCTTGTTTCCAAGAGGATGTCCTCACACCTCCACCCCACTTCCTGGGGAGTGTTAGGCATGTCTTCTCTTACTGAGGCCAGAACAGGCAGTCCTCAGCTATATGTGGGGGTTGGAGGGAGGGAAGAAGGTCATACTAGCTCGTGTGTGCTGCCTGGTTGATGGCTCAGTGTCTGAGAGATCTCAGGGGCCTAGCTTAGAGAGTGCTGGTCTTCCTCTGGGGTCACCATCCTCCTCAGCTTCTTCCAGTCTTTCTCTAATTAAACCACAAGGGCCTCTGACTTCAACCCATTGGGTGGGTGTAAGTTTCTGCATTTCTCTCAGTCAGCTGCTTCTTGGGCCTCTCAGAGTATAGATATGCTAGGCTCGTGTCTATAAGCACACTTAGCATCAGTAATAGTGTCAGGCCTTGGGGCATCCCCTTGAGATATATCCAAAGATTGGTCAGTCACTAGACCTCCTTTCCCTCACCCATTTCTCCATTTTTTCCCCTTACAGTTCTTTTAGATAGGAACAATTCTGGGTCAGTGTTTTTGACTCTGGGATGGCAACACCATCCCTCCATTTGATGCCCTGTCTTTCTACTGGAAGTGGTCTCTAAAAGTTCCTTCTCCCTACTGTTGACTATTTCATCTAAGGCCCCTACCTTTGAGTCTTGAGAGTCTTTCACTTCCCAGGTCTCAGGTACATTCTAGATGGTCCCCCCACTTCCCACTGTACCCCTTGAGTTTGCATATTTCCATTATTTCTCCTGGCACTCATTCTATATACAAATGGTAGATAGGCTAAGAAAGAAAATAGGGAAACACAATACCCTTCATAATACTCTTAAATAATAGAAAATATTTTGGGATAACTCTAACCACACAAGTGAAAGATCTGTGTGACAAGAACTTCAAGTATCTCAAGAAAGAAACTGAAGAAGACCTCAGAAAATGGAGAGATCTCCCATGCTCATGGATTGGTAGGTTTAACATGTTAGAATTGGCCATCCTAACAAGAGCAATTTAGAGATTCAACACAATTCTCATCAGAATTCCAACACAATTCTTCAAAGACATAGAAAGAGCAATTCTCAGTTTCATATGGAAAACCAAAAAACCCAAAATAGCAAAAAGAGTTCTTAAGAGTTACATGCTTTTAAATTATATTTAAATATCAATTCTATTTAATGACATTTCATATATTTTAACATATTTTATAATGATAATATTTAAATATTAAGGTTTAAATAATAAAATGTTTTTATTAATTTTGTGAGGGTGTTGATATATTGATCATATTTATCCTCCTAGTCCTCTCAAATCGATCTTCTCTCTCTCTCTCTTTCTCTTTCTCTCTCTCTCTCTCTCTCTCTCTCTCTCTCTCTCTCTCTCTCTCTCTCTCTCTCTCTGTCACACACACACACACACACATACAAACACACACACATTCAGTTTGTGTTAAGCAAATATTCTTGGACAAGGTTCTACCCTAATTTGTATTTGATATGCCAGAAATCACATTGCTAAAGTAAACTAACCTAGAATTTATCAAAGTTCAATAAACTTCCAGGTAAAAGTGAAAGATTGTGCCTTATCCTTATCAGCTATGGGGGAATTTTGTTTGTCTTGAGCTTGTGTAGTTTTTGTGCATGCTCTCAAAAGCATTGTGAGCTTATATCTGCTCTCAAAAGCATTGGGAGCTCATATCTACAGCTGCTCTATTGTGTCCAGATAATGTGTTTCTTTGGATTCATCTATTATCTCTTACTGTTAAAAATCTTATCACTTCATCTTCCATATAGAGACTTGAATGTTCAATAGAAGAGTGTGATAAAGATGTCCCACTTAGAACTGAGGATTCTAAAGTCTCCCCAACTCTGTTCCATGTCATTGGCCATTTGCAAGTCTCCTTTTAATTGCCATTACTGCAAGAAACTTCTCTGATGAGGGTTGAGAGACACACTGTTATATCGGTATAATAATAAATCACTAAGAGACATTGAACACTATATCCAGTTATAAAAATAGTAATAGTACCCTACAGCCAGCAGGTTTTTGACCTATGTATCTGTAGCCTCCCCCAGCCCTGAGTAGGATGGCTCAGACCTCACAGCCACTGAGAATGTAATCACCTGTGGTGGAGCCTTCCCACCTAGATGGCTCTATTGTTCTGTCAAGGCACTGTACTTCTCTGAGACACTGCTACCTTCTGAGAGGCTGAGAGATTCCTGAGAGATTCCAGAGACAGCAAGCAACCCAGTGATTGACACCTTCTTACCAAACCTGGGCTGTCAGACAGATTGCTTACAGGCTGGCAACAGGCATCAAGAATGGATCTGTGGATCTGTGTCTCTCTAACTGCATATGTAGCAGAAGATGGCCTAGTCGGGCCATCATTGGGAAGAGGGGCCCCTTGGTCTTGCAAACTTTATATGCCTCAGTACAGGGGAACGCCAAGGCCAAGAAGTGGGTGTGGGTGGGTAGGGGAGGTGGGAGTGTATGGGGAACTTTTGGAATAGCATTTAAACTGTAAATGAAGAAAATAACTTAAAAAAAAGGTTCTGTGGAAGATGGGCTTTCCGCCTATATAAGCACAGATTTTTAGTAAACTTTGGGTGCTTTGATCAGAATTTTGTCTTGCCCTTGTCTTTTCTTGCCACATATTCTCTTTTAGCCCCTACCTGCCTTTCAGGAGTACCTGGCTGGTGTGGCTGCGGGCAGTCACATGTACCCACATGTTTCTGGCCTCATATGGTTCCATCTTATTGAACAGAGGCAGTAGATCCAGTCAGAAAGTAATAGAATCTCCATAGTATTTGTAGCACTATTATACCTGGAGGCAAATCTTTACTGGTACGTAGTCGTTGTAGCCAGCAGGATCCAGTTATGGGATAGTGATAATTAATTTTCTTTCCTGGTAATTTGCATAGTATCTTCCAGTGTTATGAAAATCATCCTCTAGGAATGAAGCTTCCAGGTCATAACTCACTTGATTTTTCTACGTATATAGTTCAAATTTGTGGTGTTTTCTGTAATAAGTTCTTGCCAGCAAGTTATGGCATGTAACCAACCCATAGAGTAGCAATTCAAGTGGAAGAAAGCATTCCAGATAAAAGAGGTTTTAATTGATAGCATATCTAGTTCTCCTACTGTCTCCATAACATAAGGTAAAACCATTTAAACAATTTTCATGTGTATATATTTTATTAAAGTTTCCAAAAGTTTCTAAGTTCCTTAGGGTTTTCAAAAGACTTTTAATGTTAATTATCTTTTTTCATATTCCTTCTTTGATCTTTTCTTTACATTCCTCACTCCCTTGAGTCCAGGGAACACTTTACTGTAGATCACATGATTTTATTCATTTAAGAAAACATATGGAAATCATAATCTTACTATGTGCTATTCTGTTGCAGTACCCTGGCCAAAGCAACTTAGAAGACAAGGGCTTATTTCATCTCGTAATTTCAGTTTACAATCTATCATAGCAATCATATGGCAAGAGCTTCAGACAGGTGTTCACAGTCCATACATGTTGGGAGCCGCCCCCACATTCGCCGTCACAAGATGGCGCTGACATCCTGTGTTCTAAGTGGTAAACAAATAATCTGCGCATGTGCCAAGGGTATTTTACCACTACTTGTACTCTGCCTTTCCCGTGACGTCAGCTCGGCCATGGGCTGCAGCCAATCAGGGAGTGATGCGTCCTAGGCGAAGGATAACTCCTCCTTAAAGGGGACGGGGTTTCCGCCATTCTCTCTCTTACTTGCGCTTCTTGCGCTTTTGCTCTGGCGCGCTGGCGCTCTGGCTCCTAAAGATGTAAGAAGGGGGCTTTCGTTTTTGGGGCTTGGGGTTTTGCGCTCCTGCTCCTGAAGATGTAAGCAATAAAGTTTTGCCGCAGAAGATTCTGGTTTGTTGTGTTCTTTCCTGGCCGGTCGTGAGAACGCGTATAAGAGGTGTTCACAGTCCATACAGAATTAAAAGCCTACATAG
This sequence comes from Mus musculus, assembly GCF_000001635.26. NCBI lineage: Eukaryota > Metazoa > Chordata > Mammalia > Rodentia > Muridae > Mus > Mus musculus. The sequence continues at coordinate 99,635,493 of NC_000067.6, forward strand.
ATTGTCCAGTCCAGCAGGACCTAGTTATTCTGTGGGTGGAGGGGGACCGAGGCCTGCAAGAGAAGCAGGTGGAGAAAGGGGAGCGAGACCAAGCAAAGAGTTGTCAAGGTCTGTTTAATGGAAGCTAGGAGCCTGGTTATAAGCACACAGTGAGAGAGTATAGGGTTGGGTTGAGGGGGCATAATAAAACACAGAGAAAGGGAGGGACATCTGGGGCGAATGCTGATTACAGGCTTCTCGTAGTTTATCTTGGAATGTTGGCCCCCTAACAGTCCCGGGGGGCCTTCAAACATTCTGCAGTTTATCTTGGAGTGACATAAACAGTCCCAGCCACCAAACGGAGACATGGATGAGGAGGTGAAGCTGCCTTAATCTAAGCCGTTCTAGTCGGCAAGTGAAGGAGGGAGTGAAGCTGGCAGTCTCAGGCGCCAGGTGGAGACAATGAAGGAGGGGGTGACATATTCCCTTCAAAGAGTCAGCCGGATTGGTGAGAATTATTGGGATCTAGTTTCCCACAGTTTGGTCTCTCACTATAAATGAAATAATATTTCTATGTTAGTGCTCAAGTGGGTTATATCATCATCATTAGAGGTCAAAATACCTTGGCTAGGTAATATTCCTACATATAATGTGTGGCTTATTAAAACAGAAAAAATAAAAGGAAATATTATATTACATACTATAAGCATGTGTTATATTATACAGTTGTAACACACTTCTACATTTCTTACAACCCCTTTTAATGCATACTAACATGATGTTTCTATAAGTTATAATAAATGAAATACTCAATAATTATTAATGTAATACATATTTTAAATATATTGTTAAAATATTCAACTCAGTTCTACAAACTGCATATTATTCAAGAATAAGCTAGGACACAAACGCAAAATTGTTTTTTTTTCACTAGAGGAATATATGAGATTTAAATATGCAAAACATATGTGTGTGTGTGTGTGTTTTTTAACTCATAGTTCACACCTTTTTTGTCTGTCTCTGGTTGCAATTGAAAGATACACTGAAAACACAAGTATGTGCACCATGCATGACATTTTCATACATGTCCTGGGGATTGAACTTCAGGTCTCATGCTACATAGGGATTCATCTCCTTAGTCCTTTAATATTTTTTACATTAAGGAAAGAAATGTACCCTTCTTATTACATGAAAGTGAGAAGAAATATACAAATGATATACATATATGTAAGCATGAAACACAGGAAAATTTAAAAGAAGAATTTAAAATTGAATTTCTATTAATTTTCTAACTGTGCACTTCTATGTCAGTGTTCATATGCAGGCAAAGCCTTTGGAACCACAAGGAGAGAGTCAGATTTTCCTGAAGCTGCAGTTGCAGGTATTGTAACTGCCGGACATGGGTACTTAGCAAATGAACTTGAGTTCTCAGGAAGAGAGTATATGTTATAGCAGGTGATTCATCTCTCCAGCCAATGAAAATCGGGCTTTCTTTTGAAGCTACCAAAACAAATCATGGAGGATGAGTAAAGTTCCAATGTGATTCTACTCCTGAATCATGATAGCTCTAAATCTAAACCAGATCACAAAGAAAAATATCACCATAAGCCTTTGTCTAATATTGAAATGTAATGTAAATGACAGTGTTCTTAAGCCATCAACAAACTCAATACCACAATAATGCTTCAATTATTTCCCTTCAGAATATCCAATTAATCCTAACTAGTTTGCTACTGATATTAAATAGCAAATTGATGTATTAAATAGCACCCATTAATCAGATTTTTAAAATATTTGTATGGTATAGTTCTATATATCCCATGGAGATTTTGTTTGTTTGTTTGTTTGTTTGTTTGACACAAAGTTGCTCTGTAAGACCGTTGGGTACCCTGGAACTCACTGTGTTGGTCAGGTTAAACTCAAACTCACAGACCCACTTGCCACTATCTCCTTAGTGCTGGGGTTAAATGTGTGCACCACTATCACTATCCACTTGATATACATATTTTTAAGACTTACTTTTGTCTATATTGATGTTTGTGATTGTATTTATGTTCACATGTGAGCATTTGTACATAGAGGCCAGAAGTGGGCATCTAATCCACTGTAGCAAGAATTACACGTGGTGTGAGTTGATATGTGAGTCCTGGAAACTGAATTCTGGTCATCTACAACAGCAGCATGTGTTCTTAACTGCTGAGCTATCCATCCAAGTTCTCAAAACAGATGTGTCACTCCACACAAAATATAGGGAAAGAATGACCAATGAAGTTGCTTCTGTGGCATCCCCTGTCTCTGGTTCCCTCCAGAGTCTCAGATTTTCCTTTTTCAACATCTTATGTTTTCACCAACAATCTCATTTCCTAATTTGTTGAGTGCTTACACCCACTAATATAGATAAAGAGTGCTTTAAAGTATGTAATATTAAATGTTCCTGAGGTTTAAAGGAACGTGCATCTTTTGGAATAAGTAGACCTGCCAACAGAAAAATATATTGAATAATAAAATGTTCACATTGCCCAGTATTCTTCATAACTCTAAATTTATTTACAGATTTAGACTTTCAAATCATCTTCAGTGTGTCTATGCTTTATGGTCTACAAGGGAGCCCAGAGGAAAAATTCATTTTAATCTAATTTAAAATCTCAGAACTAAGCACACAACTATCAGGCAGTATCCTCCATGGTAAACATTAGGTAGACAGATGGCTAAACCAATCTTCTGTTTTATAAAGGTGTTAGCTTGATGATTTCATTGCCCCAAACACCATTTTTTCACTGAAGAAATATTCTGAAGAATCTGGTCATGTGAAAGAAAAAGTTAATTTTTTTTTAAATTATCATTATTGGTATCTGTGTGTACGTAAGATGGTAGTGTGTACAAGAATGCATGCACAAGAAAACAGTAGTGTTGAGGGCTGGTCATCAAGAGGGACCACAGTGCTGGCCAGCAGCCAAGCCCAAGGAAAGACTTTACCTGCTTTCCAGAGATGCCTTCCTGCTGTTCCAAGTCCTTCAGTTCCCTAAAGGGGCCATGGAGATCCCTCCAGCCCACAGTGAACTAGGCCTTCTTCTGGCCAGTATGATACAACATGCACAGATCCTGAGCTGAGCCTTCATTCAGAAGATCCAATACTTGTTTGTGACAAGTGCTAGTAACTCTGGGCTAATCTGTAGCTTCTAGCAGTCTTCAGCCTTTTCCATAGCCTCTGACACATGTGATGGCTTATTTTTGTTGTGTTTTTTAGAAAGTAAATTGTGTTTGAGGATTATGCCTGCTTCTGAATCAGTTGCAGGGTCATCACCACTTTTTTCTGAGGTTTTGCCACTGTGTTTGTACAAGTGGAAGGGGGCTGGAAATCATGAGACATTTTTTCCCTTCATATCTAGGATCTCCTGTGCCAACACCTTTGCCTATAGTTCTTTCTACTTCACCTTAAGTCTCTCAATCTCCAAGTTCTTTCCTACACTGTCTTAATGAGTACCATTCTTGTCTTGCTTTGGGGTATTCAGTAGAAGTATACCTTCTTGTTCCCCTGAGATCCCAACAAATGATATAAACTCAGGAACTTCTCCAACATAGCTGGATCCACATTGCTTAGGTTCTATAAGAGGCTTAGTTTCTGGGAGGCAGTTGATAAAACTGCTGTAGAGTTAGGACTCCCCATTGATTCTTCTACAAGACCTTTGGCTTTCTTTGCCTTTGATGGGCCTAGAAGTTCTTTTTGCCAAAGCTTAACAGGTGTGTAGGCATGAGGCTGTAGACTCCCATTGGTGAAAGGCCAATTAATCAGCTCCTTGGACCTAGCAGTGAAGTTCAATGCTCAGAATGATTCCAAGTAAAAATGTCTTTCAGGAGCAGTGTTGGTAATGATGATGTTATGAGCTGAGCCTTCCAGAGAGTCTGGCAATAGGCAAATGATTTTTCTGTCCCAGTATAATATAGGAGGGGAGCCCTAATATGATGCAACCTCCACTTTGCCCAGTACAAGAAGCAGGTGTTGATGGCGCCACTCTCTTTGAGTTGAATGCACTGGTTCCCTTGTTGTGGTTGTCCTCTGAGCCAACCAAATCAATATGGTAGAGTTTTCCTTTTCACTAGTGAAACAGAGTCAAATGTCCATGCTGATCCACCTTGATAAAGAGCATTGAATGATATGGTAAGAGCACTGCTTAAGCAGAGTAGCTCCTACAACTTGATTTCTACAGGCTGGCAGAAGTACTGCTCAAAGTCAGAGAAGCAAGTATTGGGGTCCTGGGTGAGAACTGGAATCAGGATGTTCCCTCGACAATCTTCTCATATCACTAGGTCTCCTGATGCAGGATATAAGAGGTCTAATACCTTTTCCTGGTAGACCTCTAAATAGGACATCCTGACAGAAATGTCCCATGGCCAGCCTTCAGCACTTTCTTCCCTTGTTATCTGCAGGAGGTCTATGAGAGGCTAAGGAATCACTCCATGTTGTTCCCATGGGGCTACCCAGTATTATATGTGTCTTCCCTGCCTCAATAGTCCCATATGTAAGCACACTGGTATTCTGCCCATCCAGCAAGTGCCACAGGATAGGCTGTACTGAACCTACTTAGATGTTCTGCTGAGTGCTCTTCTCTCAATAAAAGACATTAAACTGATATTTAGTATTCTCATAGGATTTCCTCAAGGTGGCCACCTCAAGAGAGCAGCTTTATATGCCTCTTACACAAGGGCATCCCTTTCCTTTTTTTTCTTCATCCATAAATGGGCATAGTCATAAAATTTATCTGGATGCGGGCACCAGACAACCTCAACCTTGCTTAGAGAGTTTTCAGCTCATGGGGTGACCACCACCATCTCTGGTATCTGTGGCCTCACCTTAGTCACAACATCAATATTCCTCCATACAACCCTGAGATTCCACCTCACACCAGTCAGAATGGCTAAGATCAAAATTTCAGGTGACAGCAGATGCTGGTGAGGATTTGGAGAAAGAGGAACATTTCTCCATTGCTGGTGGAATTGCAAGCTGGTACAACCACTCTGGAAATCAGTCTGGTGGATTCCTCAGAAAATTGGACATAGTACTACAAGAGGATCCCACAATACCTCTCCTGAGCATATACCCAGATGATGTTCCAACTTGTAAAAGGAACACATACTCCACTATGTTCATTTATTTATAGTAGCCAGAAACTAGAAAAAACCCAAATGTCTCTCAACAGAGGAATGGATACAGAAAATGTGGTACACTTACACAATGGAATATTACTTAGCTATTAAAAACAATGAATTAATGAAATTCTTAGGCAAATGGATGCATTTGAAGGATATCATTCTGAGTGAGGTAACCAATCACAAAAGAACGCACATGATATATACTCACTGATAAGTGGATATTAGCCCAGAAACTTAGAGTACTCAAGATACAATTTGCAAAACACACGAAACTCTAGAATAAGGAAGACCAAAGTGTGGATACTTCATTCCTCCTTAAAAGGGGGAACAAAATACCCATGGAAGGAGTTACAGAGACAAAGTTTGGAGCTGAGATGGAAGGAAGGACCACCCAGAGACTCTCCTACCCAGGGACCCATCCCATAAACAACCACCAAACCCAGACACTATTGCATATGCCAGCAAGATATTGCTGATAGGACCCTGATATAGCTGTCTCTTTTGAGGCTATGCCAGTGCCTGGCAAATACAGAAATGGATGCTCACAGTCATATATTGGATGGAACACAGGGCCCCCAATGGAGGAGCTGGAGAATGTACCTAAGGAGTTGAATGGGACTGCAACCCTATAGGAGGAACAAAAATATCAACTAACTAGTACCCCCAGAGCTTGTGGCTCTAGCTGCATATGTAGCAGAAGATGGCCTAGTCGGCCATCATTAGTAGGAGAGACCCTTGGCCTTGCAAAGTTTATATGCCCCAGTACAGGGGAATGCCAGGGCCAGGAACCTGGAGTGGTTGGGTTGGTGAGCAAGGGGAGGGTATAGGGGACTTTCAGGATAGCATTTGAAATGTAAATGAGGAAAATATCTAATAATTAAAAAAAGAAACACACAGTCATGTACATATCCACAAAGCCTTATGGAAAGTACAAGAACCACTTCAGGATCAGGTGAAGAAAATAACTTCTTAGGAATTAGACTTTTTAATCCTCTAGGAAAGCAAGAAAAATATGAAATAATATATGTAAATAAATGCACAATTCTTAGTGTCACAGATCCCTAAATCAAACTAAGTAATATGTTAATGAATGTTGGGGACCATGACTTAGAATCACCATATAGATTGACAGGGTATCTGCTGCTGCCTCAAGCCAAAAGAGAGATAAGAGAGACAGCACCGCAATGTTGGGAGAGGTAAAAGAGAAGCAGTGTCTTCAAGGGACAAAGAGTAATTTAAGCACAACTAGAAATGTGAGATATATACAGACTTGATCCATGAAGCATATTCTGACATCTCTCAGGTAGAATACAGCCACAAATAGCCTATGGAAATGACTATAGGAAGTAGTCAAAGAAATTATAGCTACTGATTTATTTTGCATATAATTTGCTTGTTCATGCATGTTCAGAATTTGAGAGTCTATGTGTGCACATCTTTACACATAAATGTGCAAGCTCGTGGTTGATATAGAGTGGCATATTTTCTCTCTTATTTTATTCATGTAAGGTATCTTTCTGGACCCACAGTTCACAAATTCGGACTAGTTTAGCTAGCCAACTTTCCCCCTACAATCTGTCTCTGCCTCTTGTGTATAGCCTATTACATGAGTTCTGAGAGTCAAATAAATTCTTGTTGGCTGTAAGTACCTCCTCCGCCGAACCACAAACTAGCACCCAGAACATATTTTAAAGTACAGGATAAGTGGATCTCCAGGGTTTTAAAAATGCTACTGGTGAAAGACAGCAACTATAATTTTATACCCTTGAGACAGATTATCTGAACTGATACTGCCTTATCTAATAGAATGTAATAGAAAGAATAGAAAGGAATATAGTAATAAATGTTTAATCTCAATTGGGCATTCTTACCCCACCTATGATCCCTTACTTACCAAATGAAAGACACAAGACTTTTTTTTTTAATTTATAGTAAGCCCTAATAAGTACTAGAGCTGGACAGATATCTATCCTCTATGATATTATATCTACTTCACTGACAATGACCCTGAGATATGACATTCCATATTCTGCCTGGCAACTCTCATTCCAAGGGGACAGCCCTCATGGCCAATTCTTATGATCCTGTTCCCCATGATATCGTCTCCTCTCTCCTTATCCTCGCTCTCTCTCTTTCCCCTCTCTCCCTCTCTCCCTCCCACTTCCTTCCCTCCCTGCCTCTTTCTCTCATGGTTCTCCTCAGCCCCCAAGCATGGGAAACAAAACCCTACCTACTTCTCTTCTGCTCAGCTATAAGCTATTGACATCTTTATATAACCACTTATTTTAAATTAAGGAGCATTGTCACATAGAATTACTTGATGTATATGAGGATTCTCTCATCCCTGCAGGCAACCAGACCTTGGAGGCTATAATACAGCATTATAACACATAGCAACAAAGTAAACTCAACAGAGGAACACTGTCTGGAGACAAAAATGGGTTGCTAGTTTATTACTTTAATTTTGCATTTGAAGGTAAAAATGCATCTTAAATAACATAAGCTTGTTTTGCATAGCATAAAAAGAGGCATGCTTAGAGTCATATTGGGCACATGCAACTCGGTCTTGTTTTGTTCATACAGATGAGTTTCTACCCATAACGCTGTTTTTACTTGTTTGCTAAAGCAAACTTTAATATATATATATAGCCAGTCCAGTACTGTTTGGATATACCCTTAGTCATTTGATTATGCAGTGTCTGGTTCCTGGCCACCCAACAGTGTAGGGCATGGGCTCCCTATCATAGAATGGACCTCAAATTAAACCTAACACTGGCTGCTCACTCCTACAAATTGCCTAACACCATTTCTGTAGCACAATTTACAGCCTGGAAAGATCGTAGGTTAAGGATTATTTGGTTGGAGTGGTGTCTGGCTTTCTGTTTCTGTATGCTGTGGAATACCTTCTGTACCAAAGAGGCTAGACTTTATGTGTAAATGTTCCATGCAGACACCATCTCCATCTCACTAGAGCTATGTGAAAGTTATCTTCAACAATGGAGCCTTACTGGCACTTTTCAAAAGTGGCTTTCTAACCTTGCATCAGCATAGGTCACTTAGGGATTTCTATGGGACACTCTTGGCCAACAACTCAACCAACTGAAGACCTGTCCCACTACTACTAAATATTACAGTTCAGACTCGATATCCTCCATTACTAGGAACACTCACTTTGGTCACTCTCCAAGATTCCAGGAAGTTTGCACTGCTTTAGGGTTCTGTACCCCCACCTGAATGCTCCCCATTCTATTTGTTTCTGCCTACACTCTCTTGCCATTCCTTTCTCTCCCACATGATACTTCCTGCTTCAGTTTCCAAATGCTGCCATTCCACAAGTAAAATTTATTCTATTTCTCATTCCATGAATCCCCCATCTCTTCTTTTTCTTCCTTTTTTTCTATTGAATATTTTCTTTATTTACATTTCAAATGTTATCCCCTTTCCTGGCTTTCCTCCCTTCTGGAAATACCCTATCACATCCTCCCTCCCCTTGCTTCTATGAGGATGTTCCTTCACCACTTACATACTCCCACCTCCCCACTCTGGATTCCCCTATACTGGGGTATCTATTGAGCCTTCATAGGACCAAGGAACTCGCCTTCCTTAGATATATGGCAAAGGCCATCCTCTGCTACATATGCAGCTGGAGCCATGTGTACTCCTTTGTTGATGGTTTAGTCCCTTGGAGCTCTAGGGAGTCTGATCCTTTGATATTGTTGTTCTTCCTATGGGGTTGAAAACCCCTTCAACTCCTTCATTCCCTTCTCTAACTCCTCTGATAGGGTCCCTGCGCTCAGCTCAGGTTGGCTGTTAATACTCACCTGTATTTGTCAGGCTCCTGCAGGGCAGATCCTCTCAGGAGACAGCCATATCAGGTTCCTTTCAGTATGTGCTTCTTGGCATCCACAATAGTATCTGGGTTTGGTAACTGTATATGGAAAAATTCCCCAGGTGGGACAGTGTCTGCGTGGCCTTTCCTTTAGTCTCCTCTATACTTTATATCCATATTTGCTTCTGTGTCTGTGTTCATGTTTTCATCTGGTCTGTGAATAGTATCCTGGTTATTTGGAGCTATTGAGCTAGTATCCACTTATCAATACGTGCATACCATGTGTTTTCTTCTGTAGTTGGGTAACTCATGCATTATGATATTTTCTAGTTCTATCCATTTGCATAAGAACTTCATGAATACATCATGTTTGATAGCTGAGTAGTACTCCATTGTGTAAATGTACCACATTTCCTGTCTCCATTCCTCTGTTGAAGGACATCTGGGTTCTTTCCATCTCCTGGCTAGTATAAATAAGTCTGGTATGAACATAGTAGAGCTTGAATCCTTATTACATTTTGGACCATCATCTGGGTATATGCCCAGGAGTTGTATAGGTGGGTCCTCAGGTAATACTATGTCCAAATTTCTGAGAATCTGCCAAACTAATTTCCAGAGGGGTTGTACCTGCTTGCATCCCTACCAACAGTAGAGGAGTTTTCCTTTTTCTCCACATCCTTGCCACCATCTGCTGTCACCTGAGTTTTGATTTTAGCCATTCTGACTGGTGTGAGATAAAATCTCAGGGTTGATTTGACTTGCATTTCCCTGATGACTAACGATGTTCAACATTTCTTTAAGTGCTTCTTGGCCATCCTATAATCCTCAGTTGACAATTCTTTGTTTAGCTTTTTTTTTTTTTTTTTTTTGGATAGGGTTATTTGGTTTTCTGGAGTCTAATTTCTTGAGTTCTTTGCATATATTGGATATTAGCTCTCTATCAGATGTAGGATTAGTAAAGGTATGTTCCCAATCTGTTGGTTGTGTTTTTGTCCTATTGACAGTGTCCTTTGCCTTACAGAAGCTTTGAAGTTTTATGAGGTTCCATTTGTTGATTCTTGATCTTAAAACATAAACCACTGAACCACTGGTCTTCTGTTCAGGAATTTCTCCCCTGTGCCTGTATTTTCTAGGCTCTTCCTCACTTTCTCCTCTATAAGTTTCAGTGTATCTGGTTTTATGTGGAGGTCCTTGATCCACTTGGACTTGATCTTTTTACAAGGAAATAAGAATGGGTCAATTTGCATTCTTTTCCATGCTGACAACCACTTGAACCAGTAGCATTTGTTAAAAATAAAAAATGCTGTCTTTTATCCACTGGATTGTTTTAGCTTCCTTGTCAAAGATAAAGTGACCATATGTGTGTGGGTACATTTCTGGGTCTTCAGTTCTATTTCATTGATCTTCCTGCCTATCTCTGTACCAATATCATGCAGTTTTTTTGTTTTTTTGTTTGTTTGTTTGTTTGTTTGTTTTTGTTTGTTTTTTATCACTGTTGCTCTGTAATACAGCTTGAAGTCAGGAATGGTGATTTCCCCCAGAAGTTCTTTTATTGTTGAGAATAGTTTCTGCTACCTGGATTTTTTGTTATTCCAGACGAATTTGCAAATTGCTCATTCTAACTCTATGAAGAATTGAGTTGGAATTTTTTTTGCCTATTTTTATTAGATTTTTTTAATATACATTTCAAATTTCAAATGCTATCCCGAAAGTTCCCTATACCCTCCCCTCCCCCCCCCTGCCCTGCTCCCCTACCCACCCACTCCTGCTTCTTGGCCCTGGCATTCCCCTGTATTGGGGCATATAAACTTTGCTATACAAAGGGGCCTCTCTTCCCAGTGATGGCTGACTAGGCCATCTTCTGCTACATATGCAGCTAGAGACATGAGCTCTGGGGGTACTGGTTAGTTCATATTGTTGTTCCACCTATAGGGTTACAGACCCCTTCAGCTCCTTAGATGCTTTCTCCATTGGGGGTCCTGCGTTCCATCTTATAGATGACTGTGAGCATCCACTTCTGTATTTGCCAGGCACTGGCATAGACTCATATGAGAGAGCTATACCAGGGTCCGTTCACTAAAACCTGGCATATGCAATAGTGTCTGGGTTTGGTGGCTGATTATGGGATGCATCCCCGGGTGGGGTAGTCTCTAGATAGTCCACCCTTTTGTCTTAGCTCCAAACTTCATCTCTGTAACTTCTTTCATGGGTATTCTTCCTCATATAATAGATAGGAATAGGTACAGAGACCCACAGCCAGACCTCATGCAAATAGAAAGAGATAGAGTGAGAGATTCTAAATTGGAGGCCTCTATCTGGTCCTTCTCCTCAGAGATCAGGGATCCCTGGAGAAGAGGAGGAATGGTGGTAGGAGTCAAAGGGGATAAATTATACCAGGAGAACATGACCCAATAAATATATGAAGCAAACCTTACATGGGCTCACAGAGACTGAGAGGCCAAAGAGAAGGCCTGTATGAGTCTTCACAGGACCTCTGTATATATGTTATGACTACTAGCTTGGTGTTTTTGTGAGACAGCTAAATATGGGAGTGGGTGTAGTTTTGATTCTTTTGTCTGTGCTTATGACTCCTTTCCTTTTCTCCTATTGGTTTGCCTTGTCCAGCTTAGGTGTGAGGTCTTTTGTCTTATTTTAGCTTCTTTGCAGGTTTGGAAGTTGTGTGTGGAGCCTGCTCATTAGAGGCAATGGAAGGATAGTAGATCTGGAGAGAAAGGGGTGGAGGAGAGCTGGGAGGAGTAGAGGGAGGGTGAAATTGTGGTAAGGGTTTTTTGTATGAGAGATAAATAGGTTTTCAATAAAAATTTAAAAGGTAAAAGAAAGTATAATTATTAAATTAAACACTACAGTCATGCTTCCTATATCTCTAATAGAGGTGCTACCCTTACAAAAAGCATCTTAGTGCAGAATTTATTTTTACTCACAATTCCATATCATGTTCTTTCATTTTCTGGAAGATAAGGCAGGACCTTCATACTGGTTGTCCAGCATTTTCTTAGGACAGAACAGAGAGAAATGGAGGCACACATTTTTAATTCTTTGTTTGCTTATGGTCGACTAGACTTCTCTCTCACATAGTTCAGGAAGCCTAGCCTGGGTAATAGTCCCACCCCTCAGTGGGCTGGGTCATCTCACATCTATCATAATTGAGACAATTTAGGACAGATATGCCCACAGTCCAACCCTTTTGTATTTAATCACTCTTCTAGAGTTTCTTCCAAGGTGACTCTTGGTTATGTCAAATTGATAGTCTAAGTATTTATCTGTTATTTAACAGTTTCCTCTGAGATTGAAGCATTCTATCCTGCAAGGAGCTCTTTAAACAAAGAAGTAAACAACTCAAAATAGCTTCAGGTATTTCCTGAAACTGACCATATTAATTAGGCCTCACCTTTCCAGAGTAAACTATAAAAACTGCCAAGAGTAATTCTAGAGAAGCGAAACTGCAAAGGAGACTGTGAGACCAAACTAGAATCATAGAAGATACAGAAATTACCCAAGCTTACTGGAAGATGTTTAAATCAGAGTCACTTGTTAAAATTTAAAGTTTGCGTCAGTCTCTCTCCAACCTGTTGAAATGCCTGCAGGCTATGCAGTGTGTGCCATATTTCCCAGCTTCTCACCCATACTTCTGTAAGTGACCCCAACAGAACTCATCAGTTTCCCAAATTGGGCTTTGGTTGGATCTGTAATTTTGTCCTTTCCTAGAATTTCCATTTGCAATGGGTAGATGTGCGTGTATTGTGAATCCCTAGGAAAAGTTTTGTCACACAGCACCCTCACAGGTGTATGTACTCAGCAACAATTCTTAAGAACTTTCCTTGGTATGAAAACTTAAAATTTTCAAATTAAGTGTAACTTTTTGTAGTTTTACTTATATATTCCCTGAGCTTTACACAGAAGCAGTTGTATCTTCAAACTAATGAAGGATTTAGGATTTCTGGTTGATAACGGTCCTTGTGATGACAGTATCTCTCTTTTGTGGAAATGACGCAAGCCTAAAAGGAATGTTTACCCTGATTATAAATCTGTTTCATACCTGTTTTCTATCTTAGTGCAGTTAGTTTATTACACATGAAAGTTTGCAGTCCTAATTGCAGCCTTTTCTATAAAGAGCTAAGTAATTACTAATATGTTTTAAAGAAATCTTTATAACAATTATTAGGAATTAAGAAATCATCTATTTGTCTCCATAACATCACTGCAATATAGTACATCTTCATTGATCTATCGAAAACCTGCCCAAAAGTGGGGGCTAATCCCCAGGGTGTATTTTACTAATTTAATAATTATTTTTAAAAAGGTATATCAACTGCAAGAATCAGTCCTGACATGAGATTCCTGAAAGCCTTGCAATTCAGAATTATTGAGTACAGGTCAGGCAGTACAATGTGTCATTTCCAGAATGTCACTTGATTGCCTTTAGCCTTTCATAGATGCCTTTTGACACTTTCTCATCAGTAAACATCTTATTGACTAAAATGTCTTTCTTTGGTGTTTGTCAATGTGTGACATGGAGAACAGAAGTGGGAACTGGATCCCCTGTGAATTAGAGTTACTCTTGGCTGAGAGATGCCTGATGTGTATTCTGGCAAATACTCTCAAATCCTCTGGAAGACAGGCATTTTTTACTGAGCAGTCTTCAGCCTCACTCAGATGGTCTGATTTCTTCTAATACCATTACTTTCTGTATTATAAGTATGTGAAACCACCTGAAACATTGCAAACCAGTGTTAAGTATGGTCATTTCAAGCTAGTATTTGTATTCTTAGAGTGCAATTGCCATCATTTCTTTTGGGTTTCTACATATATATGGGCTATTTGTGTCTTTTGGCACCATAAATTAATAGAGTCAAGCTACTAGATTATACTGGATTCATCTACAAATAAATTTCTGGAAAGATAATGCAATATTAAGCATTCTAACTTCTTTACTGCCAAATCCTTCATGTATCTGAGAATACCTATGATGATTCAATGGGGGTTTATGCATTTTGTTTTAATAATCATCACATTCTTTCATTTTAAATTGTTTCAAAAATTTATTCGTGTAGTATATGTTGTGTGTGTGTGTGTGTGTGTGTGTGTGTGTGTGTGTGTGTCTATGTCTGTGTATGTATGTGTCTGTGTTTCTTCCTTTCTCTCCTCCCATGTATGTACATGTGTATGTAAGAGAGACAGAGACAGAGAGATGAAAAGACAGAGACAGAGGGAGAGAAGCCCACAGAGAGAGACTCTGCACATGTGGGGCAAGTGACAGTTTACTAGAATCAGTCCTCTCTTTCCACCATGAGGGCCTAGGGTCAACTAAGGTAAATATGCTTGGTGGCTAGCACACTTACCCTTGGGAAATCCTGAGAGCTCTTGTTACACATTTTCAATATCATCATGCATTGATTACATATCTTCCTAGATTGAATCTAAACACGTGCGTCTTGTAATGTAGAAGATATATTCTTTAATTTTTATTTGTTAACATCTAGTATATGGAAATGAAGGAGGTTTGTACATTCCCTTTTTATTACATCCCTGTGGTTCATTCATTAATATTTATAAGCAGAAAATACCATCCTTGACATTTCTATATACATAATGAAATCATCCAAGACTAGGATGTTAACTTACGCTTTGCAGTGTTCTATCTTTTGTTTCTTTTCATGGACCTACTGAATTATTAAATAGAAGTAGGAACAACAGTCTTATATTACAGTTTCCTGATCTCAAAATAAGTAAATTTTATAGTGTATAAAAATGATCTCAAGTCTAGTTACAGAAGGGTTTCTTGAGATAAAAATGATATATTTTTCTATTAATTATTGAAAATCTCATTATACTATTTTGTGTTGAATTGTATCAGGACTCTGTTAGTATAATATAAAAATTTCCTCTCTTACTGTAACACTTGGACAATTGTATTAAATTAACTGTGAAGTTTTAAAGCATTTTCCAGTTTCTAAAATAGCCGCAAAAATCTGAAAATGCAAACAGTATTCCTAACTTTAAAAATGCCTTAACTGAAAAAAGTTACAATCTGGGGATATTGACAAAAAGTTGGAATGGAGAAATAGAAGAAAAAAACTCATCCTGATGAGACAGGGCATAAAAAATGGCAAAGCTGTCAGAGGTGAGTGTGCAACCTGGAAACCAACAATCACCAAAGAAATCATGAAATGCTTACTGTAAATAAGGAAATAGTTAATTAAGTAAAACACAGTAAACGTTCCTATGGAATTCAAATGCAAATACTTAGAAAAGCAGGGTCCTTTGGGATGTAAATCTTCAATACTAGAAATAACAAAATGTTTTTTTTTTAACAAAATGGTTTTTAAAATTCATTTTATTTTTAACAATGTGTATATTGGTGTGTCAAGGAAAAGGATGTAAAAGTCTGTGCACATAAGTATGGGTCTCATCACAGTCCAATAGATGCCATTAGGTATCTAAGAGCTGAAGTTACAAATGGCTATGAACCATACACATGAGTGTTAGGAACTAAGCTCTGCTTCAATGAAAGAACAATAAACTCTCAACCACTGAATTATCTCTCCATTCCCAAAGATGAACTTCACTCTAAAGGAATTATACCTTCCTAACTTACCTAGAGATTATCTAAAGAGTTGTGTCAAAGTGTCTGCCACTATATTTCCTCCTGCGAGCTCAGAGAATTTTGAAGACCCATGGTTGAAACTATATTCCGAACTTAAAGAAGCTAATGCCCTTGATTTTCTTAATGAATTAGGTGATTCAGTGCACAAAGCTTTCTACAAGATGGGGAAAAAATCGGAAAATGATTTTACTGGCTGGCTGCTCTTAGTATCTGTGGAAAAAAATGGTGAATGAAAGGAAGGAGTTGTGTGATAAAATCGAAAGGCTACAGACACAAGTAAACGATCTAAAAGTTGCTAAGTGTGTCCTTGAAGAGAATCTTCTCTCTTGTAGCAATAGAGCTCAAGTTGCAGAAAATCAAACAGAAACTCTCATTGTAAGGTTGGCTGAACTACAGCGAAAATTCAAGTCTCAGCCTTAGAGTGTGTCGACAGTTAAAGTAAGGGCTCTAATTGGCAAAGAATGGGATCCTATAACATGGGACGGGGATGTGTGGGAAGACAATGTTGAAGCTGAGAATTTTGAATCTTCAGATTCTCAAGGGTTTGCCCCACCTGATGGGGATAAACCAGGGATGAGGTAGGTATGACTTCTGAATCTGTCAGAACACTTATAGACAACGGTTTAGTTGGCACTACAATGAAAAGAAGTTACAGTAAGAAAAAAAGGGGGGAGCAAAATGTAAGAGAAATTTGGAAAGAATCTGTAAATCATGATTGTTGGAAACAGGGCTTCAGAACATTTTCTAGTGATAGTAGAAACATAAATTACCTGGAAAAAAACAGAGAGTTTTCTTCATTTTTGCTTGTTTGCTTCGATTCTTTAAAGACACTTCCATTAAATTATGTGTATTTTCATATTGTGTGTTCATGTTTGGGGCAAATACACATATCTGTGAGTGCCTGTCATTGCCTGTGATATTATTCCTTGGATACCATCTTGTTTTCTTTAATATCTCACTTGCTCTGATATCTGGCTAAGCTTGTTGAATTGGGAGCTCTCAGCATCCACCTATCTCTAACTCTCCTGGCCTTGGATTATAATGGAGGCCACTCTGCCTGGCTTTACATATTTACTTTGATTCTGAACATCAAAGTGGCTTATATTCCTGCAGAGCAAACACATTGCTCACTTACTAGCACCCAGTCCATTCAACTTCATTAGCTGATTATCTTATCCTGAAAGAGAGGGTTTTGTTGTTTTCTTTTTTAACTTTTCTCTTTTTTGGGGGGAGGAGGGATTTGTTTTGTTTTGTTTGTTTGTTTATAGGCACAAGAGACGAGCAATAGAGATTTTATGGAAGGAGCTCACAAAAATCACTGAACAAATAACTACACAAGCAACAAGCATTCCTGAAAGGAGAGGGTCTTATTTCATTATTGCATTATTAAATTAGTAGTTGGAAGTTTTTAAGAAATATCAAAAGACATAGAATATTAAGAATAGAACTTAAAGGATAGAAAAAAAATTATACAAATCTTTTTCAGTGCCCAGATTTTTGACTAACAGGCAAGAATTGTATATTAACTATTTGAAGTGTATTTAGGGAGCTAAACATTATTTAAAAACAAAATTCAACTGAATTTTGAATTTTGAACATATGTCCCTAGGATGGCTCAGTGTATAAAGGTGCCTACAAGTTTGCTGACATGAATTTAATCCCCACAGAGGATGGATCGAACCAATTCCTGAAAATTCCCTTTTGATTGTGGTGGGTGTGCTGTGTCAGGAATGCGGGCAGTTACTTGTTGTATCTCTTGTCTGTCTGTCTACCTTTGCATCTCTGTGTCTTTCTCACACACTAAATTGTCATTTTTTATTAAGTGTAAAAACCCATAACAGTAGTGTTTCACCCAATAAGAAAAAAAAAATATTAAAGTAACAAAGATTACAAGAAACAATCAAATAGAAATGTGTCATTTCTTAAAATACTTGGCTAGAGATACCAGAGGTTTCCAGATGCAAACTTAAATAACCACAAGAGTCTGTCAGAGAAATAGAAGAAAACACTGTAAAGGAAGAAAAAGGGAAAGAATAAAGAACATAATAGAGTGCCGATCTGTGTGGTACCATCAAATATATCAATACATATATTGAAAATAAGTTCCTGAGAAGGAAAAACGACAGAATGAATATCTTAATATATAGTAATGTAACATTTACTAACTTAGAAAATCCTTAAGCCAACCAGATCTCGTTAAAATACTTTGTGACTGACCAGAAAATCAAATAAAAAAGAAACCATAGAAAAGGCAAGATAGAAAGCTGGACCTGTACAGGATTCCTAAAAAAAACACCCTTCACCCAGTTTCCTAAAATAAAGTATGAAGGTCAGACTTCCACAAAAGATGCCTCTGTGTAGACCAGTAAAGGAGAGCATTCTAATAAGAAAACAAACAAAAAACAAAACAAAACAAAACAAACAAAAAAAATCCACTATATTCCAATGAGAAAATGAGAAGAGCCAACGTACAATGGAAAAAATAGAAAAAAAATTGAAAGAGGAGACATGAGTCATAGAGGAATCAGTTAATACAGCTTCCTCTATATAGTCTGCCAGTATGGAATGGGATGGAGCCTCTGATGTATAACCTTCCAGTAAGGCAAGGGACAGAGCCTTAGTGATACAGTCTGCTGGTATGGTATGGGATAGATCCTCAGCTGTATTGCATAGAATAGAACTTCAGCTGTATTCTGCTGCTATGGCATGGGGTGGAAACATAGACTGCATCCAAATTGTAATTAAGGTAAACGTTCTATCCTCATCACAAGATAAAAGCTTTCACAGGGGTGAAACTCAGTTGCAGATTTTGGTCTGATACATAAGAGATCAACAGAAGGTTCATTCTGTCAAGCTCATGTAGCCCAGGTATCATGCATGTTGAGAGAGTATATAGAGTATAGTTGGACAAGATTCTGGAGAAGGAGATGAGAATTTTGCATCTTGATCTAACTATAGCCAAGGGATATTTCTTCCATATACATAGGAGGATAGTGTCAAAGCCCAGCACCACAGTGACATAGTTTCTCCAATAAGTACACACCTTTTATTAATGCCACTCCCTGGGCCAAGCATATCCCAATCACCACATGTGCTTATTGATCATATAGATGACATAAGTTTGGTTTCAATCACCCACATAGTGACTTACAATGCCCAGTAACTCTATTTCCAGGAGATCCAGTACTGTGCATTCTTCTGACCACCATAGGTTTCCATATGCATGTGATACCCATAAACTCCCATAGGCAAGCACAAGTACTCAAGAGCAAACAGATGATAAATAGATAGATGTGTGTGTGTGTGTGTGTGTGTGTGTGTGTGTGTTTGTGTGTGTCTGTGTGTGTGTGTGTCTGTGTGTGTGTGTGTCTGTGTGTGTGTGTGTCTGTGTGTGTGTGTGTCTGTGTGTGTGTGCAGTGACCACTGACCAGGTGAAGTTATCAGAACCATGCAAACCAGACTTATAGACACATATGAACCACCAGCGGCTTGTATAAGAATCAATGCTAGCTCTCAGCAAAATCAATGCATGTTCCTAAATGTGGAGTCATCTCTCCAGCTCCATTTGGTAGACATGTTCTGCCATCTGTCATAATGGATAAGGGATCAGCTTCATTTTCCCATAATACAGAGTCAGCATTTTCTAGCAATGAAGCATTACAATGAAGGTAACTACTGCTTTGTCTGTAATGCTATTTCACACTTAATAGACTGGAGCAAAACATGAATGTAGAGACCTAAGGACTTAGAGACCAAAATGTGACCTTTCTTGTTATATATACTTTACTATTGGGGTATAAAACCAGAACAACAGTATCTTGGAGCTATGATGATAATGACAATCCTAATCAAAAGAATTATGTAGCAAAGAGTCTATACTGGATCTATCCATCTGTCTGTCTGTCTGTCTGTCTGTCTACCTCTCATCTCACATATATGGTACTCAATGTAGAAAAATTTCAATCTTTGTAATTACCACTGGCGCTGAGAGATAGCTTCATCAAACATTTAGGGTCTATGTGCAATACACAGTTACTTGATGCTATTATATGATGTATAAGGAAAAGTCAAAAAGGTCTAGGCTGATTATTCTATTTAAAATAGATTCCAGAAAGATTCAATACTCAGGATTAGACAAAAGCAAGGAAATTATTGACTTTTTGAGTAAAAATAAGAAATTTTTTCTAATAATAAGTCTTTTCAGGGGTGAATAAAATAGCAGTTGAATTGGTTTCTTTTTTGTTACCCCAACTAGAGCTGCTTATAGGGAATAGGGCTACTTTTGCTCAATGTTCGAGAGGGGTAAACTCCCACCAGGGTGACAAACAATGGCAGCATTGTGGGTGAGGGATCCAGACAGTCAGGTAGCAGAGAAGGAAACTGAAATGAAGGCAGGCAAGGCCAAACTGCAGTGGAAAATTTCCTCCAACAACACTGTACCACTAAAGGTTCTATAACCGTTTCAAACCACCATCTATGGAGCTAGTCAACCACTCTCACTCCAACCACAACAGCAGTTCATGTTGATGAAATACAAGAAATGCTATACATGGGAGATTTTTGAAGACTGCAGTATATCTTAAACTATAATTGACTAATAGATAACAGATTTCATTCAAATATAGCAAGACCATTATATCAAACAATTTTTGGAAGGAAATTGAATCAACTGCTTTATAATATTTTATTTACATTAAATGTTATTGAAATTTTCATTTGAACATGCTAAATTTCTACAATATGATTACACTGTACTTGCAGAAAACTTTTCTCATGTAACTTATGTTTTAGGAGAAATAGAGTGTGAAATATAGAGAAAACACTAAAAAAACTATAAATAATGAAAATTATAGTTAGAGAACTGAAATCCACTCGAGCTTGTGAATGTTAATAAAAACATACTAGTCCAGGAAAGTCCAAGAATAGTTTAACTAATGTCACCATTTACTAAGTTAAAACATCCTGATATTTTAAATAGGAAAAAATACAAATATCATTAAAATGACCAACTAGTGTACCATGCAGCAAAGTACAACAGCATACGAGAATATAAGACATAAGACCTGATTCTGTAGCAATGTAAAACTTGAAAATTTCTTTTTGTATCATGCAATAGGTAAATGTTATGTTTATCTGAGATTTTTGAGGCAGTGAAATTTTCTTAAAAACTAAGTTGCCAGAAAAATATATCACAGGCTTCCTAGAACAGACAGTTGCATCCCCATTTCCATTGGGAAGCCGGCAAAAGAAATCATAATACTCATCACAAAGAGAAAGTGCCATGCTGCAGCAATTTCTTAGAGGAAACCTGTGTGGTTTTCATAAAATACTAACCCAAACTGATTCATCTGTTGAAGGATATTTAGGTTGTTTTCATTTCTTGGCCATTGTGAATAGGGCAACTAGGAACATGGGTGAACAAGTATGTGTGGATCATGTCACACAGCATCCTATATACATTTGCTCATACACATTGATATATATATAGGCATATAACAAACACAGTAAAAAAAATATGACTGTCAAATTGAGAGTAGGTGTGCATGAGACCAAGCCAGGGTTACTGAGAGGGATGGAGGGAAGCAAAGAAAGAGGGAATTAATATAACACTATTTAAATTAATAGCACATTATAATAATGCTTGAATCCAACATTGTTCAGATCCCACTGAACTAAGAGAACCTTACTGAATTAATCCTGGAGCAAAAAAAAAAAAAATGAAGGCTGGAAAGTATGCAAACGGGGCAGGGGAAGCTGTGACTCCTATAGAGCAAAAGGTAGACATGGTCTCTCTCACTGGATACCATTGTTTCCAGAGACATTTATGCATAAATGTTGGGGTATCAGAGTAGAACAGGAACAATTAGAATAAAATTTCCATAGCATGATAACACTTCAGAAATGTTCAAGTACCCCGACCTGTAGGACTTAAGCAGAAAGGGTCTCAGGGAAGGACGCAACAATGACAAATTGGGATTAGGAGATGCAAAAGAAGGAGTCAGGAAAAAAATTCTGTTCATGTCTCATTTACTCTTGGGAAACAGATGGCTTATAAGGCAGAAAACCACAAATAGTATTTGCTCAGGTGCACAGGCCAAACTGGAGTTATCACTTGGTAACACATCGATGTCAAAGGAATGTTCCCATTGTAAAATGTCCAGAAAGTGCCTATTATAAAATGTCCCAAGTCAAAAGAAGCAAGATAGTAGAAGAAACAAAAGAGTGTTAGTTAAAAGATGATAGCCCAGGGACAAGATGGAGGTTGAGATGCCAGGTGCTTTTGGGCGTCAACGGGTCCCCCTGTTTTATATACAGAAACAAGGGGTACTTAGGATGGCAATGTATTAATCAGCTTGACCCTAGAAACTCCAAGGGGACTGTGGCTGTCTTAGGTCAGAGATGCTGCAAGGACTGTCATGTCCAGAATGGTCTTAACCATTATTGGTGGGACCCCATCATCTTAGTGGGATTCCCTGTCTTAGGTTGCTATTCACATTAAGGGCGACTTCCTCCTCTGATTTGCTGGTCACTGACTACCCAGTCCATTACACTGGAAAGGTGAAGAGCCAAACATGATCTGGGGTTATTTTTAAGGTCCATTTGTAAGAATGTCATCAAAGCCATCTCCCAGATCTGACATTGCCAGCCAGTGGTAATGAATTTGAAAGGGTTGGGCATTAAGTGCATCTATTTGTCACTATATAAAGGCTATAGTTCTATTAAAAAGAAAAGGTCCTAGCAATAGTAGAATTATTAAGTCAAGCACTGGGTCAAGGAAGGGGAGAAGGTAGGGCAGAATTCCAATCCAGGCCCTCCACACTGGGTTTTTGAAGAGTTCTTGATGTTTCTTCTTCCAGTACCTACAAGCTTCTTTCAGAATACCAAGGTATTGTAATACTCACAGACAATAAAACAAAAGCTGGTTGGTAGACCACCATAACAGATGTGACAGATTTCAACACACTAACACAATTAGAAAGTGTAAAATCAATACAACTTACATTAAATACCATGGAAGAAACAAAGTAATTTCAACATGACCAAACAATAGCAGATTTATAGCATTAACACATGTACTAAAGTTGGTTTGAAATCCAAATCCTGTCCCAATTTTATCTATTGCTAGCATATCATCATAGAGAACTGCAGTGAACTTTCAAATGTCTCTAAAAATGTCCAGAACCAGTCTTCCAAATGAAGATTCTTATTTCCAATATTAGATTAACTTCTAGACCTGTCCATGATTGAATCAGAATAACTGGTCATTGAAGGAAAGAAAAGAGTTATTATAACTCGCATTAAGTTTTTGAAGGCAGTTTCCAGTCTCCATGTTCTCTGTATCATGAGGTCTAAAAGCTTGAAGCAAGTCAACTTGTCCAATCTGGGATATAGGCACACAAATGTGGGTCAGAAGCATATGTCCAAAACAGCTTCCCAGCCACTGCTATCAGGGTACTCTGAAAGCTCATGTCAGCATCATTCTTTGTCCCAGCATCAGCATGTATCACCAATCATTCTGGAAGCTAGCATGATCCTTCAGTATCCTGGGGGGGGGGGGGTGGAACACAAACATGTTCTCTTCCCCATATTAAATATCTGATCAGGACTATTACATGTGCCAGTATGTGACTCCTTCCATTTCATCTAAGCATAAGTACACCTGGTTATAGGGTACCATAGACACTCAGAGAGTTGCTTAACAACCAAATTTTAAAATTCTTAAAGTAAAAAGAACATAATTTAAATAAGTTTGTGGTATACAGGTATATAACTCTTCCTTTTTTTATTTTATGAGATATTGTTTTAAAGTTCCACAATACCTGTTTCTCAATACTTTGTCCTTGAGGATTACAAGGGATCCCAGTAATATAGGTAATGTTAAATTGTCAACAAAACATCTCAAATGCTTGACTGTAATGTACAGTTCCATTATCTGTTTTAATCTGACTTGAAACACCAAGCATATATTAAAAATTATTGTAGGCAATGACTAATTACATTTTTAGGTGCTTCTCCTGTTAATGCAGTTGCAACTAGAAAGCCTGGAAAGATGTCAATAGTCACATGTGCATATTTTATTTTTCTAAAATCAGTAATATGAGTATCCATTTGCAATAACTGATTAAATATAAGCCATCAAGAATTAGCACCATTATGTGGAACAGGTAGAAATTGAGGACACTGAGAACAAGTCTTTACAATTTGACATGCAAATTCTCTAAAATTACCAAATTGTTAGCTCAAGCATTGCTATTTTGATAATGTAAAGAGTGAAATTATATGTCCAATTGTACTTGAGTAAGGCCAATAATCTGCCTGGGATACAAGTCTGCTGAGGCTCTGCCTTAAGGGGTTTTGTCCAGGCAGTCCAGGTTGAGATTTTAAAAGACTAAGGACAGTCTAAGGAAGAGTAGTTTCTCTTAACTTGGGTTGTATATTGATAAACAATTGCAAAATTTGAGAATTAGCAGTATCTAAAAAAGGAACAATTTCAAGCAATCGTAAGCCTATGTGTGTGTGTGTGTGTGTGTGTGTGTGTGTGTGTATATATATATATATATACATATATATATATATATATGCTATCATATACACATGCTATCATATATATGTGCATATGCATATATATGTATACATATGTGCATATGTATATATATATGTGTGTGTGTGTGTATACGTGTATGTGTGTATGTGTGTGTACATACACATATACAGGCTACCAGTATACAAATTAAAGCTTGATTTTTTTAACTTTTCAAAAATAGTGGCTACAACAAGTGATTCAATTATCTGTGCTGAAGCAGAAGGAAACTCAAAAGAATAAAAATGTGAACCAATCACATATGCTTCTCTCCCATAAAAGGGCTATTTATAAATAGAGTAGATATACTCTTTATAGGATGCATGCATAAATTTACAGAAAATACAAAAGCATGCATAGAAGCAAATTTCAAAAACTTATATTTTGAATAATGATTATCAATTTTAACCAAGAAGCTTGTTATGCAATATGCCAAATATCAGTATTCTTTAATAACCATTTTACTTGAAGTTTGAAGCAAGGATAGATGTCTCATCAGGTTTTTAAGACATTATTTCCAAAATGCTTTCATGATTCTATCCTAACATTTTTTACTAACACCACAACAGCTTCATAAGAGGATGTTAAAACTTTACTTGGAGATGAGGAAAGATGTATCCATATTAATCCTCTCTTTTGCCAAAGAACTGCTGTGGGCACATTGAGTAGCAATAAATAACATTTGATTACAATTGATTACAATCGATAATTATTGATTACGGAAGCTTCCTCTACTTTCTGCAAAGGTATTTGTCTCTCACCAGTTAATTTGCATCTCCCTTGATAATATCCAGCAAAGGCTTAAGTCCTCATGTGGTGAGCTTAAGGTGAGGTCTTAGCCAAAAATCATCTCCTGGAAGCTTTTGATAATAATTTGAAGTAAGCAAATCATCTTTTCTTTCTTGAATTTTCTGTGCCACAATTTGTGTAGCATATAAGTAAGGCCCCAATTATTGAAAAAGTAATTGCCTTTGAATCTTTTCTGGAGCAACAATTACTCCAAATTTTTAAAGCCCATTGTATAAGAGCCAAACCTTATAGTAAAACTACTGCAGAAGGATCAGCTAATAAAATATGATGAATATACACTGAAAGATTCAAAGTCCTAACTTTTTGCATTGAAGCAGAGGCTCCCCCACCACACAAACACACACACACACACACACACACACACACACACACACACACACAATGTAAAGCTGTTAGCCATTCCTTGAGCCAAAATTTCCAATGATACTGCTTCATGGGTTATTTAAAATGACAAGCAAACACACTAAAAGCAAACCCTTTACAATCATCAGGATGCAAAGGAATACAAAACAATCCTCCAAATGCATAATAATTCTACATGGAGTACAGAGGCCAGATTGTAATGCCTCTTCAAGTTCCATAGCCTCATTAACCTTTCATAAATCTTACGTTTGAACTTTTTTTTTTTTTTTTTGAACAACACCTTGATAGATCTTTAATAATGCTGTTTTGGCCTAAGAGTAATTCTCAGGTTCCTGGAGGAGAGGACCCAAAAAACTTCACTAGGCAGGGTTTGCAAAACAAAAGCAGTGCTACCCAAACCTAACTGAGGCTATTCTGAGTTTAGCATTAACTCAAATGTAAGTATTTCTTAATCTGAGCTTGTTGATTGAGGCTTAGCCCAATGACCACCCTTCCTGCAGTGAGGATAGATTCCATGGGAGTGATTCTATTGTCTGTTTATGTCTCTAATTTTTGCACAGTCTTTCCTAAAAAGATTTATGCCCCCATACTTAAAACATTCTTTACCACCTCCGTGCTGTGAAAGCGTTGTTTGTACTGTAGTCCCCTGTGAGGCAGCGGCCATAGCCAGACCCTGATTCTATGAGGGTTCAATTTCTGCACAAAAATGAGTGTATTCAGATAATCCTGTCTTTGCTTCATATAGCCAGATGGCAGATTAGCATTCTTATTAAGACAATTGTGCAACAAAAGGAATTCCTGCTTGAGGGTGTCCAAAATTCTACTAGCTGCTTTTAGCAGCATATCCACAAATTCCTGAAACAGTTCATCAGGAACTTGTTTGATATCAGATAAATACCCACTGAAATCTCCTTTCCAAACTTGGGCGTGTTAAATTTGCTTCTACCACTATATCCAATAAAGCTTGTATAAAAAGGGGCAGCAGGCCCATACTGGCCACAAATATTTTTAACTTTTATTACTCTAGCAATCATCTTAATTATAAATATGGGTGAGCTTGTAAGACTCTGGGGAGCTTTAGCTTACCGGGAAACCCAAGTGAACCATGTGGAGCTGGGGTCAATGCAGAAAGCAAGAGGAATTTATTGTTCCAGTGCAGTGGGGTTGTCCCACACCTGAAGGAGAGGCAGTGATGCCTGACACCCATTTGCAGAGTTTTTATGTGGTTTCCAGGGGCAAAATAGAGCATCAGCAACTAGGCACAATATGATTGGTGGAACAGTGCACCCTTTAAACTAATTGGTCTTTAGGGAATAAGGTGACAAGGAATTCCCTTGTCTGAAGGTGGGTAATGGTCCATTCTGCAGAATGTGTCCCCACTTGCAAGTGGGATCCTGACTTGTGGTATGAGGAATGTTAATTAGCCTCTCCCATACGGAGGGACAAGTGTTTTCTTGTTTGACCCTCCCAAAGTTCCTGAGCTGACCTTTTCAACCCAAACATTATGAACCTGTGATGGAACTGCAAACTGCAGCCAATGGAACATTGGCAGTTCAACTATAATTTTAAAGTTTTTCTTGTAACACCAGAATACAACCACAACCCTGGAAAGCAAAACTCAACCTCCATTAATCCAGTCTCAAAAACACCAAGTGAATCACCCAGGTGTTACAAAGTTTGGCTGCCCATTCCTTCAGAGGAACAAAAGATGGTACAGTAATACCTGAAAGATACACTGCCCTAAATCCTAAGTTTTATAAGTCTGGTTTCTAGGATAAACATTACATAGAACATTACCCAATTTAAAGGTATCTTTAGAGACCTGTTTCCTTGGCTTGGCTCATGCTACATGTTTTAGTTCTGAATTACTCTAACTCAGTTTTAAGCCAACTTTCTGTTACCAATGTCACAAATTTTTAATCATACCAAATAACATTTATACTTTTAAAACAGGTCAGAAACAAAAGTGAAAGGACTGCAGACATTTACTTGTTTAAACCAGACAAAAATTATTTTTCCTAGCTGTAATTTCAAGAGAGGAGCACATTATCACCCGCTGAATCCAATAATCACAGTCACAGAGATCTTTCCAGGAAAACAAAATAACTGTCAGTTCCCTTATCATAGAACCTGAGAAGCTGCTGCCCCTTTAAGAACAGCTTTTCAGAAAAGCTTCTGATAGGGCCTCTCCAGCTGTGCTAGACTCCTAACTACAGCTGCAGGGCTCCAAAGGCCAATTGAGACTGTTTGTTTATTCATTTATTTATTTATTTATTTATTTATTTATTTATTTATTTATTTATTTTTCTCTATATTTAAAATGAGTTATAACTAAATCAAGGGCTGAACAACCAGCAGATAAAATTTCAATCATTTTTTTTTTCTTTTAAACATGAAACACAGAACAACAAACAATCAATCAAACAACAAAATGAAAACACGGTCTTAACATAAAGCAGTCAGTTTTGATGAACATGGGCAGATTGCTACATTCACTCCAGTAGTGACCCGTGTGACAGGCTGAAAAGCCTGAATGCAGTCCCAAGGCGGAAAGTTCACAGAAACTTAGTCTCCTGGAACTGTGGCAACCTGTATAATGCTCCAATATCCTTGCTTTGGTTGGTAAACGGATCTGTGTGTTTTCCCTTAATATTGCTTTATTATCAGGGCCTCGATTTAACATATAGCTAAGTTAGATTCCTCACCAGTCCTAGGCAGTCCTTGAGCCAACCATGTGCTTTGAATTTAGTTAAGAATGCTATGCTGCCTATGCAGGGACATTCAGATTTGCCTCCAGTATTATAAGAGAGATAATGAAAGAAACAGGCCTTACTATCTACTACATAGAGTTAGAAATTTCAGGGCACGCTACTCCCATATGCAGGAATTTACCATTCTCTAGGAAGAAGGAAGGTTGTGGTCTAAGGAGGAACCAGAGTAGTTACCTAGAACTATAGATAGCTGAGTTACACCCATACACAGGAATTTAAAATGGCTTACAGGGAAGGTGGACTATACAATAGACTAGAATAGGAACTATTGCAAGGACACGAAGCCCTTGCCCCAGACTGCTAAGATTAAGCTGACTGAGGTGGGGCTGCTTTTGATCCCAGTTGTTAACATTGAATTTTAACACAGTTGGTTCCTGCCAGTAGTTTGTAGGCATTCCTCTGTTTTGTGTAAAAGTCACTTATAAGACTGGTGCTTTGAGACAAATTACATTCAGATCCACACTCCCTTGTGTTGTGTCTGTTTGTCACCCCCTTCTTGCCAACTCCTTGCCCACCTGTAACCAGAACCTTAGTTTTGCCCATGGATTGGAGACGCAAAGGAGGTTCATCTGTGGCAGTATAATAGACAGAGAGAAGAGAATTAGACCTCCCAAAGGGACCAGATATACTACCTAAGAGACCCAGAACCAAAATGTACATTGAAGAAAAATCTCCAATTATGCTGTTCAAATCATAACCTGTTGGAAGAGAAATAAAGATGTTAAACACAGAATTCTGGTTCTGACATGGCTGTTCCACACAACTCATAGCAGCTGGTGTCACCAAAACAAAAGTAAGACGGTCAAAGTTCAAGCATGAATAGGGGGAGAACTCACATTCTTGGGAGCAGCTATTAGCAGTTGATGGTTACTGAGGAAGGGAGAGTCATTCTCTACTTTTGACACATGGCCCCTGTCTTAACATCTACTTAACATTCATATTCTAGTAGATGGCTTTATACTCATGGACTTGAGGCTAAATTAGACCTAGGTATTACTATTAACGTCAACAAAGAGGACATGAAGGTGGCAAACTGAGGGACACAGGAGCTTGGAGCAAGTGACAAGACAATATTCGATCGATATGATCAAAATAGTGCAAAAATAAAATATCTGAAGAGTAAATTTAAAATATCAATAAATTAAATGTATATAAATTAAATATATATACATATATGTATATATGTATGTTAGTATCTATGTATGTTCAGAGTTCATTCTCAGACTTGAAATTGTTAACTTTTAGCAGAAAATAAAAAGAAATGACTCCAACAGTATATAGCAAATATTTTTTTTAAAATATACATACATTTTCTAATTCTATGTTGGCTCAGAAATATGAAGCCAAACTCAGAGTTTCAGCAACTAGTCTATGTACCCTATAGAAATTATTGAATGGACTAGCACATATTAATGGATAAATATACTTGTATACTTATATAATTTTAGAGAAAAAAAAAGAACTTTTGGAATATTAAGGAAAAGTGATTCTTCGTAAAAGTAACCAAGGTATTTGGGGCTGAGCACTCCACTGTCATGTATTCTCATATCCAATTATGAGTTTCTACATTTACTCCCACTTACTGCAGTCAGGAGTTTCTCTAGAAACAGAAACAGGCTAGAGACAGCATTAATGTATCAATATAAACATGACTGTTTAAAGAGCGCTGTGACAATCAATGTCATGG
This sequence comes from Mus musculus, assembly GCF_000001635.26. Classification (NCBI taxonomy): domain Eukaryota; kingdom Metazoa; phylum Chordata; class Mammalia; order Rodentia; family Muridae; genus Mus; species Mus musculus. The sequence continues at coordinate 99,665,289 of NC_000067.6, forward strand.
CTGTGCGTGAGCTGCCCGTTCTCCACTGAGAAACTTTCCAACTAATCTTTACAAAAAGAAGTCATGTAAGTGGGAATAGGTTCATTAAAAAGAACCTTTCAACTAATATACAGAAAAACATGACAGAGAAAAATTGGCTGTAAATGACTACTATTGATGGTATAAATGTATGAAACTGCCAAAAAATTAAAAAAAAGTAAAAATTTTTACTTTTGCTCAGAGGATGTTTTTGCATCCTCCTCTCCCTCCTTCCCTTTGACTTTCACTTTTCAAGTGTGAAGAATGGAGTTCTTAAAGCAGCCGCTTTTGAGATGACCTGGGTTTGTGAAGGTATATGACCCCTGACCAAAATATCACCATGCTCATTAAAGAAAATTGTCTGTAATTCAGAGGGGAAAAAAATCAGTGAATGGTATTAGAGTGGCGAAAGATGAGAATGAATTTTTGATCAAAAAGTGAAACCCAAATTTCAAAATTCAATCATGTTCTGAGACTTTGATGTGATGACAGGTGTGTGATGTGAGTGTTAAATTTATTTAAAAGTACAAGATTAGTGGTGCAGCCAAGGCATGTGTTCAATATTTATCTTTCATTTAAAATCTTGCCATGTGTCTGTTATAAGATTGGACTTTAGTAAGGTCAAGTTCAAAACCTTTTAAATTCAATAGTATCCACCAAGAAATGAAAGAGGCACTAAAAATGTACATCACCAAATTCTTTCTGTTGATGTCTTCCTTTCTCTTGAAGAAAATTCAGAAAATGCCTGGAGGATATTCATCATGATCTTTAAGGAGAGAAGGAAATGCAAACATCATACATTTACTCTGAACTACTGTCTTCATTAAAAAATATAAAGTAGATTAAAATGAGTTTTATACTCTGTGTTTACTAAAACTGATTCCTTAGAGTCTTTTTTATATGAAATCATTTTATTTGATATAGTCTATTGTGTGTATCGGGTGTGAGTACATGAATATAAAGACCAGAGATCAATGTCAGGATTCTTTCACAATTGCTTCTCCACCATTACCAACTTTTTTATCCATTGACCTTTCATTTTCCTACATTGTGTCCAGTTTGTGTTGTCTAGTACTCTTGGGAGTGAGGCCTACCATGGCATGAGTAAACCTACTAAGAGTCAAATCACTGCAGAAAAACTGATGGTCTCTCCCCCACCAACTATGAAACACCAATACTTCATCACCTGGAGATGTAATTGTGTACCCACTTTCCTCCAATGCTTCTTGTTCTTGTTGTTTTGTTATGCTTTGAATGGAATGTATGGCTCAATATTGCAGGAGTCTTATGCGTCTCATAATTGCTAATATTTTATATACTCCTATTCACTATTATATCCAGAAAGCACTGTTTCCTTGGTGTTACCTGTGTATGTCTCTTATAATGTTCCTGCCCCCTGTTTCTCAAAGATCACTGAACCTAAGTTGATAGGTGAGATATGAATATCCCATTTAAGGCTGAACACTCACAAGCCTCTTATTCTCTGAATATTGACAAGAGAAGACCTCTGTTTTAACTTCTATCTACAATAAGGAAAAGCTTCTCTGATGAGGACTAAGAAGATGCTCTGGTGTATGGGTATAGTTTTGTTACTTGGAGTCCTTTTATACTATGTTCATTTATCAGAATAATAATATTGGGGTTTCTTTTAGGGCCTACAATGTTCAAGCCACATGGTCTTGGTCCCTTTAACAGTGTTATGTGTTCCTTCAAAGAACAGCCTTATATGTAATCAGCAAGTGGTTAATTCCTCCAATAGTTTTCATACCACTGTTCCAGTGGGCATATCTTGTCATGCTATTATTTGTTATCAGTTGCAGACTTCACAGCTGGATGATATTGATTACTTTAATCTTTAAGTATCATGTAAATCCACTGCTAGAAATTTAGCAGCTTGATTTCTCTGGATTATGACTCAAAAATAAAGTCTTAAAATTTTGGAGGATAGTTGAAAGTATTGTTAATAGCCAGTAAGACTTAGGGGTCTGTGTGAATCCCTATGCCAACAACACAAAAACAGGTAATTTATTCATTTTGTAAATTCTTTATTTTGTTGTGTAATTAATTGTGCTGGAGAGTGGCTTAGTGGTTAAGAGCATTGACCTCTCTTTCACAGGTCCTGACAAGCAACCACATGGTGGCTCACAACAATCTGATACCCTCTTTTAGTAGATCTGAAGACAACTATACTGTCCACATATACATAAAATAAATAAAGCACAAATTTATAATTACCTAATTTCTACTATTTTTTGGTACTATTGCTTTTTTTTTTGTTTTAATTTACTAGTATAAGGTGTCTAGTAGGGATATTTTCCTTTCATTGAAGAGTAACTCAATTAAATATCTTTTTATATATGTATTTGTTTAGGAAGCTACTATAGTAGTAGGTTTTCATATAGCTTTCTAAATAAACCTTTGTTGTTAATTATCTCTCCACAAATTGTGTCTGATACATCCTCCATCTCTATTTAACCCTCCCTGTTCTATTACCTCCCTGCAACTCCTTTTACCACTGTCTTATAGCTTTCTTCCATTGAAAGCCCCTCTCTGTTATGATGTTTTGTTAAATTTATGACTTCTATAGGCATCCCAAATACACCATACATAGTTGAAAATTCACATCTAGCACCCATAAATAAAAGATGACACATTTTTACTAATAGCTAATTAACATTCTACTGTGTAAATATAACATATTTTTGCTGTTTATCAATCAATGGATACTTAGGCTATGTTCATTTCCTGGCTAATTTGAATAGTACACTTGTAAACATAGATGAACAAGTATCTCTGTTGCAATATGTAGAGTTCTTTGTGTATATATGAAGACATATATAGTTGGATCATGTGGTAGAGTTATTTTCAATATTTTTAAAATGCTACACACTGATCTCCATAGTAATTGTAGCAGGTTTTACTTTCTCTAACAACAAATAGCTATTCTTCTTTCCCCATATTCAAGTAGCCTCTATTTTCACTTTTTTCTTTGATCTTAACCAATCTGACTATAATACTACAATAATGTCTCAAAAGAGATTTAATTTGCATTTACTAAAGACTAAACATGTTGAACATTTTCATTAAAAAAATCCATACCCTATGTTTTAGTTAGGTTGTTCCTTCTTGTTTAATTGTTTGGGTTTTTTTTGTTTTGTTTTAATTTTAATTTTCTTTGAGTTCTTTGTGTATTCTAGATAGTACCATTCTGTCAGATGTACAGCTGGTAAGTATATTTTCCTAAAACATATGCTTATGTCTTCTTTTGTACAAAAGATTATACTTTCATATGGTCCCATTTGTCAACTAATATTGTCATCTAACAATGTGTTATTTGAGGGTCTATTCAGAAAGTCCTATTTTGCCATAGTAGATTTATTGTGGAGTCTTTAGGATGTTTGAGGTATATGATTATGTCAATTGTAAATGAAGATAATTTGACTTCTTCCTTGCCTATTTATATCAACTACATCTCCTTCACTTGTCTTACTGCTCAAGCTAAGACAACTTTAAACATAAATGAAATCAATAGTATCCTCACCTTGTAGAATTGTAGTGAAAATCTTTTGAGTTTTTTTTCCAGTTAGCATGATGCTGGCTGTGAGCTTATTGTATATGGCAGCAATTATGTTGAAATATAACCCTTGGACCCTTAGATTTTCTAGGAGATTTATAATGAAGTGATGTGTGATAAATCAAAACCATTTTTTGCATCTAATGAGATGTTCATGTGATTTCTGTCCTTCGGTTCTTTCTGTGGTGGGCTGCATATATTTAATTACATATATTGAACTAGCCATGCATTTCTAGAAAGAAAATTACTTGAACATGATGTGTGGGGCCATGAGTGTGGGGAAAAGAAAGGAGTGGGAGAGAACCTGCAGACCTCCAGAGTTCTGGTGCTCTGGGCAGGCGGACACAGGACGACTGTGCATCTTTTCCAGGAGGCCATGGGTGGGCGTCTGGCTGTGTTAAGCCACTGGCCCCACCTGGAGGGTGATAGACAAGGGGCAGCCCCAGGTACCAGGTTCTCAGCCTCTGGCATCCCATGGTGGATACTGCTGAGGAGCTGAGAACAGAATAGGGGCCCCGGGGTAGCACTGGGCCCGGGGATGAAGACAAAGAGGGGGCAGGGGGAGAGGGGGCACTGGATGGTTTCCACACAGGAGGCGAGAGTCCTTGGTCAGGTTTGTGGCTGGAGCACAGAATGGCCTTCTGATGGGAGGTTAGGTATGGCTTGTTAGGAGAAAGGCACTGCGGGCCTTGATGATCAGAGGCAGTCTATGGTTTTATAGCTTTATTGTAGAAAGGCAGAGAAAAATGAGAGAAGGTAGAAAGAAAGAGGCCTGCCATGGTCATATAGAAAGGGGGAAAGGGAAAGAGAGAAGGAGGGCTAGAGAGTAAGAAAGGTAGAAACTTAAAGAGAGTGAGGAGGGGCCAAGTAGCCCCTCTTATAGTAGGCTGGGCTATCTTATTGTTACCAGGTAACTGTGGAGAGGAGCATACCTGGCTAAAGTCAGAAAACTATGGAGGTGGAGTCTAGCCAGAATGCCAGAAGCTTGGGACATTGTGTGACTGATAATCACGGAATTAAGGACAGACACCTGATTCTGGGAATGTGGCTCACCTTTCTGTCCCTTGTAGTTTTCTCTATTGGGTCACCAGAGCAAGCCCCATTCAACCAAAATAGGCTGCCTATCACAATCCCACACATGATAGATTTTATATATTTTTTTTCTTGAATTTATTGCAGATGTTTTATTGAGAAACCTGTGAGAATCTGTGTTGATTAAATAAAATGAATGGCTTTTATTTTATTTGTTTTATTTTATTTATTTTATTTTATTTTTTGTTGGGGCTATATCCTGTTACAGAATGGGATAATTTTGGCTTGATAAAAGAAGTTGCAAATTTTCCTTTCTTTTCATTTTACATAATATTTTGAGAGTTTTTAGTGTTCTTTTTTCAAGGTCTGAGAGATTTCTATGGTGCATCCATCTGGAACTAGGCTTTTGCTACATCTTAATTACTGATTATATCACATTGCTTGTTATGTGCTCGTTTTGATGTGATTTTGGTCATGAAGTACAGCTAGAAATTTATCTCTTTTCTTTAGATTTTTCAATTCAGTGGAGTATAGATATTTAAAGTATGTCCTTATGATTCTCTTAAATTTTTCACTGTCCTTTGTAATGTCTCTCGTTTTATGTTGTGTCATTGAGTCCTCCTTTGATTTGGGTAGTTTGGTTAAAGAGATGTTATCTTATTATTTTCAAACAAGTAGTTCTTTTATTCATTATTTGTATTTTTTATTTGTGTCTGTGGGTGTGGGCTTCTGTTTCTTTATTTTTAGACATGACTTCTATTGTTTCTTCTTATATAGTCTTTGTATATTGCCTATTCATATTTTTTTCAATGCCTTTGGGTACAACATTAACATTTTAATAGGAACTCACTTCACTTTTCTGATACTATTTTATATTCTATAATGTTTTATAGAATACAATTTTATATTTCCTCTTATAACTGCCTTCACTGTGCCTCATTTAATGAAGTATGTCATGGTTTCATATTTATTCAATTATAAGCATTTTTAAATTTACTTCTTCATGTTCCCTTGATCCTGTTCTCATTCACTCGTCTATTGTCTAGCTGCCTTTTGTGTACTTTCTATCATTTTTGTTGTTGTTGGTATCTAACTTTGTTTCATTCTGTTCCGATAATTTTCAGCTTTTCTAAATTTGTTGATATTTGAGTTTCATCCTAATATCTGATCTGCTCTAGAGAAAGTACCATGGACAACTACGAATAAATAGATTTCTTTATATTCCATCACAGAATTTTTTCAGAGGGCACATTGTTCACTCTGACAATATATATTCTGAGGAACAGAGGGTTTATTTTGTTTTGTTTTTGATTTTCCATTGGCAATTTTTGTATGACCCAGTGGCCACACTGAAGTATAAAATGTAGATTTAACCAAATTCTTAAATTACCTTGTATCTTGGCCCATGCATCTTAACCAATTCAGGGTCACAGCAAGATTACTTAAGTAACTATTCCTTGGGTAATTTTCCCAGTGTCTGTGATAATGTACTTGATAAAAATCAGCTTGAGAAATGGTTTATTTCACTTCACAGTTCAACAATCCCTTGCAGTGGTGATGTCTCCATTATAGTGGGTCAATGATTGGAAAGTCTATCACAGTGGGGAATTCTATCAGAGTAGGGAAGTTCATCACAGTGGTGAATTCCATAATAGTGAGGAAGTTCATCACAGTGGGGAGGGCATGGCAGCAAAACCAGGAGCAGCTGACTACATTCATCTCCATTCAGGAAGCAGAGAGTGATGAATGCTGCTGCTCAATTCATTTTCTTCATTTTGTACAGCCTAGCATCCTTGCCTGTAAAATAAACTGGTCAAATCTAGGGTGAATCTTCCCACTTCCATTCATCAATAAAAACTTTCTCACAGACATGCTGAGAAATATTTTCCCAAAGTTACTCTAGATCCTGTCAATTATACAAGCAGTATTAACTATTATAAAATGTCATAATTATAGCATAATACCTGAAATATGAGTTACTTTCCAAATTATATTGGAAGAACATATTCCTCTTTATTTTTCTTAGCCTCTCAACTTCATACTCATTATTTTCTTCTTGACTGAAAGAATAGGGAACTGATATCTCAAGATCTAGCACCCCACTGGGTATAACTCTTGACTATCATCATCTTCTCTCATTAAAGATCTGAAAATATGCACAAATTTCAAAAACTAAAGAATTGGTTTATAGGGACAAAAACTACAGAATATGCAATATAAGCAAGGAAAGTCTTGTATCATCTTAGTGTGGAAGACAATATAGATCACAAGAAAAGGATTTTTCCCCCAATGTTCTGTCAAACATGGACTTGTTAGTGTGTTATTAGCAAGGAGCAACATTTCCACGACTAAGATGAATTTAAACAAAGCAAAATAATGGGTGAATTTATTTGGGAAAAACAGTCAGTTAATTACTAATACACCTGACATTAACATATCAATGGCAATTTCTACCTATATGGTCATTTACTTTTCTCCTCAAATGAGAGTGGTACTGGAGTGGAAGCCATTGCTTCTTTCACACAAACAGGGCATTGTGAAATAGAATTACAATGGGATCCATTACTTAACTATTCACCTCTCTCTATTCATTAGCTTTAGTAGATAAGAATAAAATCAAAGTTAAGAATTCTTGATTTAATTCTACTTCTGCATTTGTTAAATGATATGTACATCAGCTTTGCCCATATTAAAATGTGCCCAAGTCCCACTGGTACTTATCTTTTATCCAGTTTAAGCCAATCCTTAAAATTGATAAAATTTTAGAGAAGAAAATTAAAAAGCAAGCAAACAAACAAACAAACAAAAAACTACTGCTATCTGGCTTGCAATGACTTTTGCAGTTGATATGTTCAAATGACAATAACCACCATTCAGCTGTATTCGTTTTAGAATTTGTGTCTAATACTAGATAGTTGTTGCTATTGTAAGGATCCATGATTCTCCAAAGAATGATATCCCAGACTCAAGTAAACAAAGAATGTTTTATTCTGCAGAAGTTCAGCATGCTGATGTCCTCCATTACCAAGACAGGGAGACCTGGAAGTGAGCTTGAAGGCTGACTTTAAAGAAAATTAGGGGAATTCCTGAGAGGGACAGGTGACTTTTATCTTAATCTTGGCTCTATCTCTAATATCTCTAATGACATTCCAGAACCATTACTGGGGCCTAAGAAGGTGGGCAGGACTGAAAACTGTTAGTGGGGATGTCTGGAAACTGTTGCTGAGGAAACCTAAAAACTGCTACTGACCCATTGTCCTTGCCTCATGCCAGGTGGCGCGGCCGCTTCTGGTGGCAGAGAACTTTCTGACTAGCTGCCTGAAGCCTAGGTTGTTTTGTTGTTGTTGTTGTTGTTTTGTTTTTGTTTTTGTTTTTATTTGGGTTTGGGTTTGGGTTTGGGTTTTCTAGCAACTGACTTGCCTGGACTTGCCCAGTTTTTAGGCATAGTCTTCTCAACTGTCAGTTTAAAGCCTGCCATGGACTTATCACTATAATATGTAGTGTTTTAGAGCTTTTACTAATATCACTATTCTATGTATGAACATGAAAGAACCTAGTGGGGAAACCCCCACTCAATTCCCGATTCGGTGTCCACTGAAGAATTATGAACAGAATGCCTTGATGTAAAAACACGAGGTAGTTTAATGGCGGAGCTCAGGTCGAAAAGTATCTCAAGCAGGAGACAGTGGATTCAACCAAGAGGCTTGGAAGCTAGGGGTTTTTAAAGAAAAGGGGCTGGGGCTGGGGGAGGAATTGGCAAGGTTTCACATGATTGGTTCATTTAAACATCAGTAGACTGTATATGCAGATAACATTTAACTTAGGTCAGAAGGGCAGGAGATAGGGAGGCACCAGGCCAGTCCGGCATGTCATTCTCTTTGTCTCTCTTTATCTTCATGGCCAAGCAGCCTCAGGAATGTCTTAATGACGGGCCTGCCTGGGCATGTCCTGGCCTGTTCTGCTATATTCTCAGCCCCAGGATTCAAAGCTCACAAACAACTCTTTGGGCTATTTGACATAAATTACATGAATCACAGGTCTCAAGTTTTATTTTCTTTCAAACAGCCACTCTATCAGTCATGGATTTTAGGCATCTAAATTTTCTTTATTATACTTAAAATTATTATAGAGGACACACAGTCACACACAGCAGTTTCTATGATAAGATTTCTTTTTGTTTCTGTTTATTTTTGTTTGTTTGTTTGTTTTGCTTTTAATCATTTATTTTCTTTTGGGGAATCCTCAAAGTCACATATCTTACAGTTCTAGGATTATTGTGCAGAATTCTAACTTTAAATTCAGGAAAGATCTATTTATCATATGAACATCTCACTCTTCCACACACAAGGAAAAGGAGATAAAGAGATTTAGGGAGTGGTGATCACAGGAGATCCCACTGAGATACAAAATGTTTTGGCCTCAGACTCCATTCTAGAAAACCTGAACTAGTTTAAACTCAAGTAAACTAAGTTCAGTTTCCGAGCTATCCCACAACAAAACCTGAGCCTACCTCCAGTTTCTAGGCTACCCCCATCAAGACCTGCACTCAAAGTCATTCTCCTCCAACAAATCAAGTGTTTAACATCAATTTCCAGGTTAAATCCCCAAAAATCTTCATGCCCAGTTTACAAACCCACTCTCTGTCTGACAACCACCAGTTAAGAGAAAGACAACAATTAATTTTGTAGTTTGGCTCCCAGCACAAACCAATTATACTAAAGAGCACAATAGTACCCCAATTATCTGCTTGCCAGGCTAGGAACACTCACCCCTCATTTGCAACTTCCTTTATCTCCACTGGAACATCCTGAGGTAGGAAGTGAGTTAAGCTAGAACTAGCTTGAATAATGACCTTGGTGTGATTACATTCTGTTTAGGTTTATCTCCTACTCTTTTAGAGTTCAGGAACATTTTGCTACACCAATGTGAGGAATTGGGCTATGCAGGAAGATCTCCAGTTGAGCTGAGGTCTAAACCCCGGTGGTGATAATTCACCTACATGACACGGTAGGCATTCCCTTATGCTGCTGGAACTCTGGCCCCTGCCTAAGTTACTGCCCCCCCCCCCCCCACAGTCCCCACAAGAGAAGCATGGCTAGAAGTCATGTAGACAATGGCCCAAGCTTCTGACCTTCAGGCTAAACTCCTCCCCAGTTACCTAGCAACAGTAAAGACCATAAAAAGGGCTGTTCAGCCTTTGCTTGCTCTCTTATTTTTTTTTTACCACTTACACCTCACTCTCACCCCTCTCTCCCCTCTCATTGTCTTCTCTCCTCTCTGTCTTCTCCTCCTCTCTCCTCTCCTCTCTCCCTCTTACTCTAGCTTTCTCTCTTTCTCTCTTTCTCTCTTTCTCTCTCTCTCTCTCTCTCTCTCTCTCTCTCTCTCTCTCTCTCTCTCTCTCTCTCTCTCTCCTTTCCCTCTTTCCTCCTGTCTTTCTATAATAAAGCTCTAAAACCATAGAGAGTCTCTGCTCATCAAGATCTTCTGCACTCACTTTCGCAGGTGTTGGGAAACTCTCTTCCCTCATCCCTCTCTCCTATAACCCTGGTGGCTTTAGCAAATTAGCTCTGGGGATCCCTGGTAGGGCTGCCCCTTGCCACCCCCTGAAGAGTGGGTCAGAAGACTGCCCACCTGAGGCTGAGTGGAAAGTGTATTGCAGCCCTCCCACTCCTGACAGACCAGAGAATAGGTAAAAACTGTGGCAGGGTGTGGGTTCTTCCCCCCCTTCCCTTGGGCCCCCTTCCCTTGGAACTCCTTTTTGTTCTCAACTCACCAACACCTAGCTAAATTTTTTTCTGTTCAAAGGCAGATAGATTCCTCAGTTCTAGATCAGCTTAGGATAGAGAAAGGTTAGGATCAGGCAATTGCTAATTTCATGGCAGGCTTCCTCCCAACTAGTTTATTGTGTATATTTTGCAAAGGCAGACAGATCTTAGAATTTTTTTCCAGTGTTAAGAAATGTATGCTTGCTGTCTTCCAAAAATAAAGGGACTGGAATCAGAAGATGCTGGTTCACAGGATAGTCAAAAGGGAATCTGGTATAAAGAACTGAATTGATATGCACATAAAAAAAGGGGGTTTTATTCTTCATGAGATGAGGTAGCAGACTGATAGCAGTTCTTTACAGTTTTTCTTTAGGGAGGACTGAGCCATATGGAGATCTCTGGAGAACTAAAACAGCTCTTCAAGATTTTTTCTGGATGATCAGAAATCCTAAGAATTATTTAGAGAACCAACACAGTTCTTGTAGAATTTTTCTAGCTTTCTGGTTTTTAGTGGAAAACCTAAGAATTCAAGAAATTTTTCTAACAAGATTCTGCCTTGTTTGGAGGATCCAGGTAAAATTTATAGCAGATTTTTTGATATTGGTCAGAAAACACAAGACCTATTGAAATAGCTATTAGAATTTTTACTAGCAGGAAGAGCTGTCTCAACCAAAGAGCTTTTAGAATAGGAAAAAAAAAATCTATGTAGCTCAGAGCAGAATACAAGATAGAAAGCAGTCTGAAAAACCTTGGACTGATTTGACTTTCAGTCATTTGGGGTTTTTTGTTTGTTTGTTTGTTTTTTCCCTCAGTTCCCAGACACCCCTTCTCTCAGAACTCCTCTTCAAACTAAGACAGGTCCTTGCAAGACAACAGAGCTGTACCTTTACAAAGGTCTTTTCTTATTTACAGCAAGATTTTTCTTATGCTTTAGTATAAAAGGCTTCTTCTGTTGTCCTCTTGTATATAAATTCCTCTTTTAGAAATATTGTCTTTTATTACTTGAAAACAGCCTAATTTACTGCTGTAATGTTTGCTCAACTTGATTTTTGACTGTGTACCATAGATTGAATGATAAAGAAAACCTAAGTATTTGCTCCCATTTTAAAGCATTTGCATCATTTCTTCTAATTGTCAACCCTGTCAGCAATGTAACAGTTCTGAATTTCATGGTGTTCCTGAGAACTTGAAAGATTTCCCCTTGTTTCTCTATAGACATCTTCACATCTACTTGGAAACATTTCTGTGTACTTAGGCTCACATTTGCCTGGTGTGTGGTGGCATACTATGATGCTGTGTTTACAAAGTCTACTTTTGCTTCCTTTCTTGCTTTGGCATCCAGCAGCTCTTTAAAGAGCTTAGAATGTAAGATTCTGATAAGCCTTAGTTATCAGGACCTTCTGAGTGAACCACGCAAAGACAGAGATTGATGCAAAAGCAAGAGGATTTTATTTTTCTAGCATGCTGGGGCTGTCCTTCACCCAAAAGAGAGACAACTGGCCTGTTTGGCCAGTTTTTGTAGTTTTCTTTTTTCTTTTTTTATTAGATATTTTCTTTATTTACATTTCAAATATTATTCCCTTTCCTGGCTTCCCCTCTGAAAATCCACTATCCCTCCACCCACCCTTGCTCAGCAACCCACCCACTCCTGCTTCCTGGCCCTGGCAGTCCCCTATACTGGGGCATAGAATCTTCACAGAACCAAGGACCTCTCCTCCCATTGATTGCCATCCTCTGCTACATATGCAGCTAGAGCCAAGAGACCCACAACATGTTTACTTTGGTTGGTGGTTTAGTCTCAGGGACCTCTGGAGATACTGGTTAGTTCATATTGTTGTTTCTCCTATGGGGCTGCAAACCCCTTAAACTCCTTGGGTATTTTCTCTAGCTCCTTCATTGGGGACCCTATGCTCCATCCAATGGTTGACTGTGAGCATCTGGGCATATACCGAGAAGATGCTTCAACATGTAATTAGGACATATGTTCCACTATGTTCATAGCAGCCTTATTTATATTAGCCAGAAGCTGTAAAGAACCCAGATGCCCCTCAACAGAGGAATGGATAGAGAAAATGCGGTATATTTATACAATGGAGTACTACACGGCTATTAAAAGCAATGAATTTATGAAATTCTTAGACAAATGGATGGATCTGAAGGATATCACCTTGAGTGAGGTAATCCAATCACAAGAGAACACACATGATATGTACACACTAATAAGTGGATATTAGCCCAGAAGCTCAGAATACCCAAGATACAATTTTATACAGTTTTCAAGGGTTGAATAGAGCAATAGCCACTAGGCACAATGTGATTGACAGAACAGTGTGACTTCAAAACTGATTGGTCCTTAGGGAATGAGGTAGCAAGGGTTTCCCTTATCTGTGGTTGCCAATGGTCAGTCCCCATTGTGGTCTTTCTGAGCAGTGTAATCAGCCTCTCCCTTCCTGGAGGGTACGAGTGCCTACATGCTCCATGTCCTCTCTCTTCAGGAGGGGAGGAATTTCTAAAGGTCCTGAGCTGACCTCTTCAAGAAGAATGATCTGATTCTTGTATTCATTTTAAAACCAGCTATTTGTTACTTATTTACTTAGTAATTCCTGTTGGTTGAAATAATACTTTGATATTATCTTTTGATCAGTGACCATGAGAAATAGTTCTCTACTCATCTTCTTAAACCCTAAATATGTACATAATCATAGCACTTCAGGTTATTCTGTAGTTGTTTACCTTTACACAAGGTCAGCATGAGATTTCAACCTTCAACATTCCATCATAGCAGGAGGAGAACTTTTCAGGCCCCATCACTCCCTTAGGATTGACAAAAGTTAACAGTTGCTCAGGATAAACTCTCATATTCTGTATTTGCTTCTAAGTTTCCAAAGGCAGAGATGGGTGGCTAGAGGATATTCTGTCATCATTTTCACTAAAGTACTACATTCCATATTACAAGGAATGTCTTAAGTTCAGGAAGTAAACAACCTGAAAGCCTCAGATATCCCTAAAACTGACAAGACTCATGAGTCTCCTCATACCCTCATGCATCTATAATGAATAATGACTGTTAAAAGGCACTCTCAGAACAGCTGAACTAGCTAGAAGAAACATGCTTTGAGCAAGGCATTCCTCCTTCCTAGCATTTAAGAAGAACTATGGACATAATTTTTCCAGAATAATATAGTATATAGATTTTTTTTCTTGAAAAACATTTCTATTCTACAAAATCATAGTTTTAAAAACTCTCAGAGAGAAGCTGAGTACTATGTCTGGTTAGAATCCAACAGTTGCAAGAGAGAAGAGGTTAAATTTTAGTGTACAAGATTATACTTTTTTATTCCTACTGTATCTCTGTAACATGGATGATGCTTATAATGAGGTGTAGGTTTATACATTCATGAATTTGAAAAAAAAATATTTCAAAAGTAGCACAAGAATACAGCCATTACAGAATGCGCTGAAAACCAGAAAGTTTAACTCTTCCCCCTCCCCCCCTGACATGGCTGGAAAACATCATTATCTCAAGCCTGCCCATTTATGTAAAAAGTACATGTTTGCCTCTTGTTGTACTGCTTTTTATCAGTTTTATGTGTCTCTGTGTATGTTTGTGTGTGTATGCTTGTGTGTGAGTGTGTGTGTGCATGTGTGTGTATGCTTGTGTTTGAGTGTGTGTGTGCATGTGTGTGTGTGTGTGTGTGTGTGTGTGTGTGTGTGTGTGTGTGTGTGAGAGAGAGAGAGAGAGAGAGAGAGAAAGAGAGAGAGAGAGAGAGAGAGAGCATGCACATATTACTATCTTTGTGGACGCAGAGGACAATCTTGTTGTCTATCTTTGCCTTCTACATTGATTCAGACAAGTTCTCTTGTTTGCTGCTTCATTCACCAGGATATCTGACCTGAAAGCTTCTAGAATTCTCTTACCTCCATTTGTCTTCTCAGCACAGGAGTGCTGGGATTACAGATTTGTCTGACTTTTCCTGAGTTCAGGGGATCCAAACTTAGGTCCTTACACTTGAAAAGAAAGCATTTACTTCCTGAACAATTTCCCTAGCCAAGTATATTTTAGATTTTATTCTGAAAATGTCTGTATTAAATAATATGGTAACACATATGTATACATACATGTATAAAGTGCATATATAAATTTTGAAATGCTTTAATTTTGAGGATAAAAATACTATCACAGTGTCACAAAATCTTAAGAATTTAATAGCACTGCCATTCAAATCAGAGTTCAAAATCAAGTCAAACTAGTCGTATGCATTTCAAGCAGGGAAAAGGACCTATTTATGCATACCTTGTAACCTGACACCCCATATATTGCCAACTTTTGGTCTTGTTGACAATACCAAATTGAGAGTAATGTTGTGAACAATCGAGCATGACATTGATGAAACCATTTGAATATATAAGTCTTTTATGACTGCCTTTCTTCCTTAAAGGTGCATAAAAACAGAATGCTGAGGGCATCACTGCATATGGTCAGGAGATTCTAAAAGCAAGTGCTAAGTAGAAACCAGAATAACCCACATTGTACTCTTACCATCTGCTCACCAATTGACACACTGGGGCTTGCCAACATGTTATTTATTCATTTAAAATATCTATGCATTCCCATATTTTTATAATGGTATAAAATGTCATTAAAATAGAAATGTAGGTATAATATTTTTATATGAGCTCAAATTCACTTCAAATTTAAAAGATCTCAGAAAAATGTGCCTGAATTTTTCTATGTATACTTTCTATTTTCTAGAACTCCCAGATTAGTATTATCTAAATATGTAGCATAAGCAAGCCTCCATGTTATGCTTTCAGGTTAAAGTCAAAGTTACATAAAGTGGAGCAAAAGAAATGCAAGAATGGTTATGGCCACGTTCTTGCAGAGGACCAAAGGTTCTTTTTCAGGATCTACACTGGGTGGCTCACAAATGGTTTTAACTACAGTTCCAGAGCATCTACCACAAAAATGCAGCAGGTAGAGAGTGACCCACTGGGTCTGACTTGATCATTTGAAATCTTAAAGCCCACTCCCAGTAACATACTCCTTCCATCCCTACTCCAACAAAGCACATACCTACTCCAACAGAACATCCTTCAATAGCTTGTGACAACTCTTATCAGTGCCACTCCCTATGTCCCTTTAGGGGCCATTTTCATTTAAACCACCACATATACCACACTTTCATCCTCCCTTATAAATCCCTTATTTGGTTATTTAGAATTGGTTGTACATATAATTCACAGATCAGGAAAATATACATAATAGTAGATGGGTGTCTTTTAAGGACATTAATGAGAATGCCCTCATGTAACTTATTCATATGAATCGTAGCTTTTCTTGAGAGAGACTTTTTGAGAGTGTTAATTCATCTAAAAAGTCACAAATTGTTTCATTAATTTCGTGAAAATGATTCTTAAAGGAAACCTAATGTCTCTAAAAGTTTTCTTCTGTGAGGTATTGTAATTGTTATGCCTGGTACCTCTGCCTACTCTATAGACATTACAGCACTGGGTTATAGATGTGTCCACTAACTGTGCCTAACTTTCCGTGAGCATGCTCTTCACTCATCTAACCATCTCCTCAAACCAATAATTTAGCATTAGACCTCCTCAGATCTTGTGTTTGTATGTATGTGTGTGTGTTTTATAACAACCTATTTATTTTACTCCTTGCTAATATATTTTGAGGAAACAACACACATCAGAACCATACTTAAAAATGGATTTGTATTCCAACAGTTTGGAAAATGTAATATCATTCATGAGCAATGATGAGAAGTTCTAGAATATCATAAAACTGGAGAAAAACTCAGGAATGTTTTCTGCTTTTGAGAGAAACAGGGGTTGGTTCCTAGCATCCTCATCAAGAGGATCACAACAGCTTGTAATTTCATATCCATGGAATCCAAAGTCATGTCATCTTATGGATTCTGAGGGCAATTGCTTGCACATGATATACATAAAGTATCATATCTCTCTCTCTCTCCCCCTCTCTCTCTCTCTCTCTCTCTCTCTCTCTCTCTCTCTCACACACACACACACACACACACACACACACATACACATAGATACATTTTGTTTTTAAAGCTAGGGTATATGAACGCTTAGAGACTGTACACTAAAGAAATTTGGTGAATTGTACTTTATTCAAAGCTCTTCAACTTCATAGCATTCCATACACTACTTTTTGATTACATATGTGCTACTATTTCTGCTTGTATCCAGGAAACAAACTTGTTTTCAAAATGTTTGAAAATTAAATTCTGGGGGCTAGAAAGAAATGGCTCATCTGATAAAGTATTTCTCATACAAGCATGAGGATCTGCATGCAGTCCCCAGAACTCATGCAAAAAACCTCAGGGGACTGTGCTTCAAGCTGATCATTCAGATTCCAAGGAGATGGAGAAGGAAGGATCATCGTAGCTTAATGTCCAACCCATCTAGCTGATTCAGTAACTCCAGGGTCTGTTTGACACCTTGTCTCAAAATTAACACAATGGAGAGTATCAGAGAAAGATAACCAACATTGACCTTTGGCCTCTCCATTCACACATGTGCACATGCACCTATAGACACATGTACCCAAGCACAAATATGCTCACATAAAATGATGTAACTCAAGAGCATTGGCAAGAACCAACTACCTGTATCACTTTCTGAGAACTACTACTAGTGACCATACATCTGGGTCAAACTGTCTCACTAACAGTCTCCGGACAATATTTTGCAGACTCTGTTCTTCAACATCCTTATTGCACCAGTGATGAGTACTACCTCTATTCTCCCCAGAAATATCTACCCAATTACCATCACACTTCTGTGGGGCTTTGTCTCCTGACTCAAATTATGTAATGCTGCCTAGTGTTCTATGCAGAACCCTACTTTTTGACAAGGACAAAGAGAGAAATATTATTCAACCTCATTCAGATTTCTAAAGGGGAAATACACTTTGCCCTCTCCATGGGCGACAATCCCTCCTCCAGATTCAGAAGCATCGAAATGCAAATGGACACAAATGCCCACCATATCATTTAATGTGCTTTCTGTATTGCCTTTTTCTTTTTCATAATAGGTATTGTTTATAATTATGTTGGCACATATTTGATTTTACCACAGGCTTCCTTTATGTTATCCAGAAGCTTTGGGTTTTTAAAATGTCATGTCTTTCTTAATTAGTGTCTCGCCCCACACTGTTGTCCTAGCTCTCATTTTATAGCACCCATGCCCCATAAAATTGAATAAGATAACAACAGATGCTGACTAAAGTTGATTTCCCGTGCCTACAGTCAATCTGCTCAAAATCATTACCTTTGTCTTTGATTGCTCTTTTGTTTTTTGACACAAGACATTTCCTTGGATTTACTAATATTGCCTTACTCTTTTTAATTTATCCTTCCAAAGTGAAACAATAGTAAATTTGGGTTTTTATTTCTGAAAGAAAATGAGGATGAGTCTTCTTGTCTATATTTTGATGTGTTCTCTTAAGTTTGAGAATAGAATGCCAATTCAGCAGCTCTACCATTCAAAGAGGATCACTGGCTGCGATCTATGATCCCTCGTGGGTGCCAAATCTCACAGGATTCACATGCTTCAATATCTCTGTGAAAACCCCTGTCATTTTTCACCTGAAACCTGACTCTAAACTAAGGATCTTGGTGTTTGTTTGTTTGTTTGTTTATCTGATCTTCCTCTGGTCTCAGCAGAAATGAAGAGTATCATGATGTAACAAGGTCAAATGGTTCTATTCATGGTATAACTTCTAGAACTTGGATCTCTCAGGGTATGTGTAAATATTCTTAGTGATATTCCTGACCTGGCCACAAGGTTTTAAAGAAGAACATTTAATTTTATTTCTCTCAAGAGCTACATCTAGTACATTTCAGTACACCCATCTACTCTCTGGGCATGCAAGAAAAGGTCCCCGCAATTATAAGTGACACACATCTGAATGTTGCTGTCTGCTCATCCTGGATACACAGTTCAGTTGTGAAAAAGTCTCTGGGATCTATGTGAACCATATTTAAACTGTTTGACTCACTAATCAGAATGATACACCTTCCTGAATCTTAAGCTTTTCTCTCAATACCAAATTTTAGAGAATTTATAGTATCTAGGAGCTCTTTAACTGACATCTCTAAGACCAAGTTGCCTTTTTTTTTTATGGTTTATATTTAGGTACTCTTTCTATTGTGTGTTTGTTATGCCCACATTTTTTTAAAATTTTTTTAAAATTTTTTTATTTTTTTATTATTAGGTATTTTCCTCGTTTACATTTTCAATGCTATCCCAAAGGTCCCCCATACCCACCACCCCAATCCCCTACCCACCCACTCCCCCTTTTTGGCCCTGGCGTTCCCCTGTACTGGGGCATATAAAGTTTGCAAGTCCAATGGGCCTCTCTTTGCAGTGATGGCCGACTAGGCCATCTTTTGATACATATGCAGCTAGAGATAAGAGCTCCGGGGTACTGGTTAGTTCATAATGTTGTTCCACCTATAGGGTTGCAGATCCCTTTAGCTCCTTGAGTACTTTCTCTAGCTCCTCCATTGGGGGCCCTGTGATCCATCCAATAGCTGACTGTGAGCATCCACTTCTGTGTTTGCTAGGCCCCGGCATAGTCTCACAAGAGAGAGCTATATCTGGGTCCTTTCAGCAAAATCTTGTTAGTGTATGCAATGGTGTCAGCATTTGGAAGCTGATTATGGGATGGATCCCTGCATATGGCAATCACTAGATGGTCCATCCTTTCGTCACAGCTCCAAATTTTGTCTCTGTAACTCCTTTCATGGGTGTTTTGTTCCCATTTCTAAGAAAGGGTAAAGTGTCCACACTTTGGTCTTCGTTCTTCTTAGAAACATATAAACATATTCTTTCTCAAAACTTCTCTAAAATATGTTCTTTTGCTTCATAATCCTAGGTAGAAACCCATGTTAATAATCTTTTTTTTATTACTTCAGGATTTGGAAAATCTAAAAAAAATGTATATCACCCATTTTCTAAGTCAGTTTTTTAGAATTCTTACAATATCTCATTCTCATCCATTTCCTTACTTAACTTGATGCATATATTTCAATTTTATGTCCTTTATTCATAGAATATTAATTTTATGTATGTTTTAGTTGAATATTTATTAATTTCTGCATGTGATGGCACATATGAGGATGTCAGTGTACAATTTATGGCACTCATTTCCTCCTTCCACCATGTGGGTCTTAGGGATCAACTCAGGCTATCAGGCTTGCCAGAAGAGACATCTCACTGTTCCTAGTATATTTCATAAATTACTCTTGCAAGCCCATTTGCTACCCCATGACAAAAAAAAAATTGCTTTATTTCTGGTGTGTGTATGATCTAAAGCAATTCATTGGACTAAGTCATTGTCTTCTCTTATAGCCTAATATGATATTTTTACTCTTTTTTATCCTGAGAACTCCTGTATGTGTGTGTATAGCTGTATGTATTTATTCATCTCTCATAAATTGCATGTCAGCAACAATTTATCCTCCCTGAGTGCCTCCCAATCACTCCCGCCAACTTCCCGGTCCTCTAGAAGCATTCTTCCTTTATTTTCATTCAGCAAACAGAAGGTGTCCCAGGGATATTAACTGAACACAGCATGACAAGTTATAATAAGATTAGGCATAAACCCTCACATCAAGACTGAATGAAGCAACACAATAGGAAGGAAAGGATCCCAAGAGCAGGAAATCCTGTCAGAAACACTACACCACTCCTACACTCCTACAGTTAGGAGCTCCACAGGAATGTCAAGCTACATAACCACAACATATATGCAGAGAATCTGAAAACTTTCGAGGTAATTTAACTCCTATTCTCTAGTTTTGAAATATTCCGAATATCCTCATTAATCCGTAATGAAAATACTGAAGAAGTAGCTAGAAGTAGCTAACTAGGTAAAAAGATTGTAACAAAACCATAAGGAACTTAAGTCCAACTGTAGAACTCCCATAAAAGAAAAACAAAGAGGCATGGTAGTTTGTATCTGTAACCTGTAACCCCACCAAGGTAGTAAGTAGTGGATCTCCAGGGATTTTCAGCCATCTGTTTTTTGTTTGTTTGTCTGTTTGTTTGTTTTGTTTTTTAAATCTCCAGGTACAGTGAATTATCCTGTTTAAAGTATATAGAAAGGAAAGGATAGAGAAAGGCACCACACACATTAACTTCGGGATTCCATGTAAACATACATTGTTGAACACACACACACACTCACACACAAGCATGTGTTTATATGCATGCAGTAATACATATACACATATAGTTGCACAGACATATATACAATTATCCACACATACACCACCTACACACAAACACATACACTCACACACACATACTCTGTAGGTAGGCTTTATCAACTTGATATAAAGTTAGACATATTTGGGAAGAAGAAACTTAACTGACAAAATCTCAGTAAGATTTTCCTTTGGGCAAACATAGCACAGTATCATTAACAATGTCAGGGATTGGCACTTGCCCAGGGGATGAGTCTCTGTGTGGGCTTGTTATTGTTCGGACAATTCCCTCAGTTTCTACTCCATGAACCTTCCCTTCATTTCTTGTAGGCTGGATAACTTAGCCATCTTGACTGGATTCAAGGGAGAAGAAATGCCTAACTCTGCAGAGACTTGACATACCAGGGTAGAGGGATAGCAAGGGTGGTCCTCCACTTTCTCAGAGGGGAATGGGAGGGGTAGGGAAGGGTACTGTAAGATAGGAGAGGGGCTAGAAGGAGTGACAGCAATGAGGATACAAAATCAATGAAAAAACTTTTTTCCTCACAGAAAGTTTGTGCGGCATTTTCTTGATTATTAATTTATCTTCAAGGGACCAGTTAAGTGTGTATAGTCCCACTTCTGGGCTGGTGGTTTTTTGGTGTTATAAGAAAGTAGGCTTGGCCAACCACAAAAAGCAGACCAGTAATGAATCTTCTTCCATGGATCTCTATCAGTTCCTGCATGCTTAACCACTGAACAATTTCATACTACTTATTGTTTTCATTTAACTGAGTATGGTATATACAGATTTTACTCTGCAAAAATAACACGGAAAAATAGATTCCTTTTTGTTTGACAAAACAACAATAACAATCATGGAAAATAATTTCAGTTCCTTTTTCCTTAAAATTTGGATTTGTTTTTATGATTATGTATTTTGCCCTAATGGATATTAATATGATTATACAATGAGAATTCAGTTTAGAATCTTTATATATTTTAGAAAATGTGTGAGATGTCTTATTCTAACGTCCTTATCTTTAAGGCATAGAACATCATTTATGTCAGGACAGAAGACTTCAGCTTTGAATATAAACATCCTGAAAGATTAACCCTTTACAACTAATAGGTAATACTAGGTCCCATTGAAAATAAGGCAAATAAACATTAACAAAATGATTGGAGAACATTTGAAAGCCCATATAATAGGATTTAAAAGACACTATGTTGGAGTTCCCAAATGACTCAGCCTTAGAGGTGCTTGCTACCAAGTCTGAAGATTTAACTTTGATACAGAATACACATATGGATAGATAGAACTGACTAGAGCAAGTTATACTTTGACCTCACCAAAAGTCTTTGTATTGTATTCTTATTTAAGCATGTGCATCCATGAACACACACACACACACACACACACACACACACACACACCTAGAACATCTGACATGTGATTGTGAATAAGCAAGTAAAGACAGAATGGAGCCATAGAACGAAAAGGATCCAGAAGATCAGAATACAACGTTAAAGTCAGTATGAGGCCAAGCAGAGCAATCCAGGCAAAAGACTGAATCAATCAGCTTGAAAAATTAGGTGGTACTGAGGCTAGACGCTTCCAGTTAGGTCAGAAAAAGAAAGGTTCTGGACTTAGCCCAAGTCGTGTATTCACACAGCTTGAATATGGTTCTAATCTCATTCCTTCATATAAGCAAACAAAAGCAGCATTCAAACTCACCCCTCCCCCCACACACACACAAGTGTAGAACCTGTAAAATATGTATGTATGTTTATGCATTACTTATCAGCCTGATAATTTTTTTAATCTTTATTTTGGCAGGTACATATTTTTAACGTTTATTGTAAATTGTGGAGGAGTTTCCCTATACTCTGGTATGCACTACTTACAAAATCATTATTACTTTTAAAAGACTAGTTTTGTTTACATTTATGTGTCTGTGAACAAACACACATGTACATGGATGTATCTCTAGCGGACTGAAAATTTGATGTAGTGCCTGTAGCTAGATACAGGCAGGCAGTTATGTGCTATTGAACATGTTTGTTGGGAACTGACCTTGGGTCTTCTGTAGGAGCAGTCATGCTCTTAGGTGCTGAACATCTCTCCTACCCATATATTTTCTTCAGAAAGAAGAAGAAAGGTGGAACTCTGAACATCTCTCAGTCTGATTCATAGGGCTTTTCTAAATGTAAAGACATAACTGTTTCCTGTGATTTCTGTACTATTTCCACAACAATACTTATGTACCTTTAAAATGTAAAGGGGACATGCCCTTTCCCACTATCTTTCTTGATCAAAACCAAAATGGATATGTTTTCTACCACATTCTTCTTTCAGATGAAGAACCTTTGAGAAAGTATATCCATCACCTTCAATCAAAAGAGCTCTGTGGTACAGTCAGAGCTCAGAGAATTCCATGGTCTTTGAGTTGCTAGAAGAAAATATCAAAAGAGCTATTAAAATATTTGAAAAATTAAGATTAATAATGTCTTAAGTATAAATGAGTGAAGAAGTTTTTGGCTGTTAGAGTGACACAGAACTGTCATTTGATATGAAGGAGGGACAGAAACCAGGAAGTTGTGGAAACAGACTCCCAACATAATGATGATAAGGAATTGGGAAGATGGACCTCTTTGTAAAGGAGAACAGAGTCACTGGTCAATACTTTCACATGACTCAGCAGTGAGTATCTGCAGCTCTATTTAACACTCCTTTCTCTTACATGCCAATTCACATTTACTCATTTCCAAATGATTTCATTTTTAGAAAATCAGGAAGGGTCTAGGAATACAGCTTAGCAGGTAGAGAATGAAGACTTGGGATATAGATATAAATGTAGACATAAATTTATCTAAAAGCATATCTGTAACATCTGTAAACAACAGGGCTTCTGTAGGGACATCATTGCAATGCTCAGGTGGCACACACTGGGAAATATTTATAAAATTCTCAAAATGTTTTCATAAATTTAAAGTGAATGAGTCTTGCATAAAGCTAATTTTCTATTATTTCAAGTGTTTGCAAAATTATTATAATAAATTTACTTAATAAAATATGCAAAGGAAATTAAATAACACAGCACATGTTAAATGGGTTTCATTAAGACACACTAAGACTGCCCTAGGAGATGTTTCAAGCAAGTTTCTATGTCTCTGGCTTTTAGTATAACAGAAAATAAGATGAGGCTGATAAAAACGTGCTATTGTTTTGTAACCGTAATGAGTTTACCAAAATTATTTATATTCAGGACTGTAATTAACAGTATTGTTTATTTAGAGCCTACTCTATCACATGCATGTTATGATAGAATACTGGATATTTCATTATCAATCTCATAAAGTTATATCAAGATAACATGGGATTTAGGTCTAGAGTTCAGGCTCTTTTGATCACCTAACAAGCTCTTGGCCATTTCTATAGAGGGTATCTATATTTACACACACATGCATGCGCACACACACACACACACACACACACACACACACACACACACACACATACACACACATATAGTGCAAATATATACATATATGAATATATATATATGTGTGTGTAATTATAACTAATGAAATTATTTAAAATACTGAAGTCAGTTTCAGAGGCCATTTTAAAAGTAAATAGCAAAGCTTAGATTGCAGGTGACAGCTGAGGCTGTAGGTGATTGAGTGCAAAGTGCTTACTAGGTAATCAGAAAAACCTGAATTCTAGACCTAAAGCTTTTCTTAAAGAGCAGGGCACGGAAAAAGCTTCACTTGACAGTACACACTTCTGAGTATATCCACATGTACTCACTACTCCCTTATATATAAAGAACACATGTGTCTGTCTACAAGTTCAAATTACCCTTCCATGTACAACCACTGTTTAAGGATTTATCATTTCATCTAAATGCCAGGCACTTCCTGTCCAGGATAAGAAATTCAAGGTGTTATTACCAAAGGTCTCCTTCAGGACACTTCAGCAACAATTCAGCTGTCTTCACCTTGGCTAATGTTGTGAACTGCTATCACACCATTTTACTTCCCCACTGTGAGGAAGCCTCCGTCAGATTAGGGATCACCATCCCTTGATTTAATGTAGTCATTACTTGGGACTTGTCACCCTTATGGCCACCCCTGTTCCAATGAAGTGCTTTGTCCATGCTTATATAATTACAGTCTAATTGGTTCAGGAAGGGACCATTAAAGTGCTCAGAAAGTCATTTTACCTATAACCTTGATTTGAGTTTTAATTGAATAATAATTTATTCATTATCTCCTTTAGAGGATC
Organism: Mus musculus; assembly: GCF_000001635.26. Lineage (NCBI taxonomy): Eukaryota > Metazoa > Chordata > Mammalia > Rodentia > Muridae > Mus > Mus musculus. The sequence continues at coordinate 99,690,198 of NC_000067.6, forward strand.
CTGTTGTGATCCATAATTATACATCTCTCCAAGTGTCTATACATACTGTGTAAACTCAAGAAATGTTGCTCACAAGCTTCAGGCCTGGGAGGAAAAGAACTCTTCTCATTCAAATGTGATGAAAGTAAAGCCAGTAGTGACCTGGGTAAAACTGAATGCAATGAGCATTCTTTGGTTCAAATAGTAACAATGCTAGGCATCAACGTGTAATAAAAAGCTGGAATTTGAAGTTGAATCACACTGGGAAAATATGCTTGAACCCAAGTGTTGTGCCCACTGACTCCCTTCAGTCCTAGTTAGAATAATAAGTGCAGGTTTGACCACAGCATATTGACATTTGATATGTAAGCTTTCCTATATGCTCGTAAGCTAATGGTACTGAACTTAAGCCATGCCCACTACTCCAAGATAGGACTCTTTCTAGATACCAGGTTCCATTGGAAAATATAGAGTATATTCTTTTGCTGTTAACAGCAGTACCTTCTTTAATCTTAGAGAAAAGAGGAGCTGAGTTCAGCTGCAAGAGAAATAACATCCCACATGTCATCTGCTTGCCATGGGTGACATGCTAAACAGCTAAATACAAATAAAATTGTAAATAAAACCAGTTAATATATCCAGATCACGCATGTAACAAACGCACAGACACAAAATGTTAACTATTAAAATGGGTAAGCCTGAATGGAAATGGGTGCTTAAGAAGCAACTTGCTTTGTCAGTGGTTAAATAGATAAAGAACTTAGTATTCATCAGGAGAAATTCTTTTAGGTAAACATTGGAATGGATCAATACACAAGGCTGGCTTCCATTAGTAGCTCTAGTTTGTTTGCTTCTAGAGACCAAGGGATTTTTCTACTACATTATTTCTACTCTCAAGGATCTTTCCCTTTCCCTCTCTAAGCTAAGACATTGATTGTTTTCTCCATGGCCACATGTGTCATCTGAGTTTCCTTTCAGGTGAATTATAAGACTCAGTTATTCAAAATTTTCTTAGATTAGATAAGAATGGTGTTCACTATTCAGATTAAATTGATAGGATCTAGAATCAGTGAGAAGGCCTGTCTCTGGGCATACACTTGGTGCATGTTTCTAGATTATGTGGAGTTATATGAGGTATAAAGACCCACCTTAACTGTTTATAGCATTACTCCATGGGTAATTATAGCATTGCTTCATGAGTTCTGCACATGAAAAAAAAATGAGAAAGTCAGCTGAGCAACAGCATTCATCAAACATTTTTCTTCTTCCTGACTGCGGATGCCATGTGATAAGCTGCCTGATACTTATAACCATGCCTTATCCACCATGATGGACTATACCCTCAAAATATGATCCAAAATATAATATTCCTGCCTTGAGGTACTTTCTCTCATATTAAATCACAGCAGTAAGAAAAGGAAATAACATTGGATTTGAAGAACAACAATGGTTCCTTTCTTTTTCTTTTATGGTTTAGGGAACCTTGGAAATTCCAAGTCCTGTGTCATTGTGATGCTCTGTGCCTTTCTTTGAAAGTATCAGCTACCAAGCTTCATGCCTTAATCCCTAACTCTTACACGTGGATTGAATATCTGCTGTCTGTAGGAAAGACAAACAGACAAAAACAAACAAAACAAAACAAAAAAAACAAGAAATAAATTGTTACATAGCCTTGACACTTCCCAGGTATGTTATTCTGTCTAGCCTGTACAGTCATGTTCTAACCTTTTAATGGCAGATAGGATTTAAACCTCAGGGTTAAACTTAGTGTCTTCTGACACAGAAAACTCAAGTGCTTACTTCTGCCCATACCCTGCTTTTGTCTGTTTTCATTGATCCCAGATAATCTATATGTCTTCCTGAATATACTCTTGTATGTATCCAGAGAATAGATGCCTGCCCATTTAGACAACTTCTGAGAAGTTAACCTGGATGGCTACATTGTAGAAGTGACCACTCACTAAAAGTAGCAGAGAAGGAAGTGCAATATATGCCATTTCCTTGTCTTACCCAAGTTTTACCCCAGAAGCAGCTGTAGTTAACTCATTTGGATTTTATACATATCAGATGATATTCCAAATTGGAGAAATCTCTGAAAAATAATCCTTATTAATCTTTCCTTTTTCTACATTTTTAAACCTGTATGATTTGAGGGGCATGGAGGTCGTGCTGCCTCTCCAAAAAGCCCCCAAACTATAAGTGAGTCCTGTTACCTTTTTGCTGGACATCTGTTCTCTCTGTGTCACACAGCTAGTTCTCTTTTTGGTTATTCTTCTTACTGTAAATTTGTATTCCCCAGATGTATGCTGGCTCTTGCAATATTGTCCTTTAGAGAGTCTGTGTTCAAAATAAATCACACTATTATTTTGAAATGAAAATTGGCATTAATTATTTTGCTCAAAATCACATATGACTTTCCTTGTTCTCTTTTTGAAATTATAACTTAATTACATTTCTCCCCTCCCCATAACTATCCAAACTCTCCCATGCACCCTTTTCTGCTCCTGCACTTTCAACTTATGGCATTGTTAATTAGAGAAAGCACCGAGCCTTGACTACCTTTCTTGTTCCCTCTTCACAGAACACACCGTTCCATGCTTTTTTCTGTGTAATTTGTTCCCTTTATTTGCAAACATAAATGATTGTAGGTCACTCTCTTTTTAGACTACTTTTTTTTAAAATGTGACCTTCTTTTCATTGTTGAATATAGGTGGTAGAACCTCTGCCGTTCTGGCAATCTAACCATTTAGAATTTTAGAATTGTCAAGTGGTACTAAGACTATCCAACACCTTATAAAACCATGCTGCATTTCTAGAATCTCTCCTCCATTCCAAGCAGAAACTCCCCTAACAAAGCATAACCTCCCAATCTCTTCTCAGGCTGACAACATTTCGTCTCTGATTTCTCCCTCACTCTACATCCTCTAGAGACTTCATGAAATGGAATGACACCTCAATTTTACTTTTGTGCCTGGCTTTTACTATTTCCTGGATTTTCATCTCCTTTGTTCTGATGTTGTTGTGTCTCTAAGTCAGGGCTTCATATAGCACACACTGGTGTACTGATGTTCTTTGTCTATCTGAGTCAAGGTCTCCTTATGTAACTGGCCTGCTGGTAGCTGTCCAGGCATTTTCTTTTCTAAGCTTGTTCCTGTTGGACAAAGAATTCAACATCTGGGAACATAGAGCACCAAGGTAGAAGGAAAATAAAAGTATGTGCTTTATTCCTTCAGTGTAGGTCCTGAGGCTGGGAGTCCACTAAGGGAAACATTTTTGGGTATTTTATTGGCTCCTCCACTTTCTCCTTAAGGTCATGTTTAAATTTGTTCCCCTACACTGTCTTCATGATTCTCCTTGCTTTCTAGGGAAAAAATGCTGCCATTTCAGTAAGCTCATTTTTGTTTCTTTTTGTTTGTTTGTTTTTCCATGTTCCTCTAACTGTACTTCAGTTATGTAGCACAAGCAGGATATTTTCTTACCCTCTCATTGTATGTAATATTTTCTATTTTGTTATGCTTCTAATAAATTATATAATACCATTGTATTTCCACTCAATTGGCTCCTAAAAATTATCAACATTAGAAAATATAGCTTCATTGTCACTTTTAAAAGTGCTTTTTAAAAAAATTTAAATTATATGTGTATGTGCATGTGAGTGCAGTTTGTTCAGAGCCCAGAAGAGGGCATTATATTATCTGGAACTGGAGATGTAAGCTATCCTGAGCAGTCTTTTTTTTTTTTAATTTTTTATTAGGTATTTTCCTCATTTACATTTCCAATGCTATCCCAAAAGTCCCCCATGCCCTCCTCCCCACTCCCCTACCTACCCACTCCCAATTCTTGGCCCTGGCATTCCCTTGTACTGAGACAGATAAATTTTCCACTACCAATGGGCCTCTCTTTCCACTGATGACCGGCTAGGCCATCTTCTGATACATATGCAGCTAGAGACACGATCTCCAGAGGGTACTTATTAGTTCATATTGTTGTTCCACCTATAGGGTTGCAGATCCCTTTAGCTCCTTGGATACTTTCTCTAGCTCCTCCATTGGGGGCCCTGTGATACATCCAATAGCTGACTATGAGCATCCACTTCTGTGTTTGCTAGGCCCCAGCATAGTCTCACAAGAGACAGCTATATCAGGGTCCTTTCAGCAAACTCTTGCTAGGGTATGCAATGGTGTCTGCGTTTGGCAGCTGATTATGGGATGGATCCACAGATATGGTAGTCTCTAGATGGTCCATCCTTTTGTCTCAGCTCCAAACCTTGTCTCTGTAACTCCTTCCATGGATGTTTTGTTCCCAAATTTAAGAAGGGGCAAAGTGTCCACACTTTGGTCTTCGTCCTGAGCAATCTTAACCCAGTGTTGGATACTGATGTCAGGTGATCTCTAAGAACCTTACATTCTCTTCACCACTAAACCGTTTCTTTGGTTCTCATTTTGTGTTATACATTTGTTAATTTGTTACAGGATCAAGATCTGTGTATATTTCTTACTGATGCAACACAATTCTGTAATTTTCAATTCCGTTAATATAAGTGATAATGTTCTACCCTTATATTCTTTTGCTTAAAACTGCATTTGTTGTAGGTGCTGGTATTCCATGACTTTAATTTCACCACTGGAAAGCAGATCTGCTCTACAGAGTTAGTTCCAGGACAGGTAGGGCTACACAAAAAAATCCTGTCACAAAAAGGAGTTTTGTTAAACATCAGAAAGGTATCTGCAGCTGAATGTCTTGTGAATTCCTCTTTATGTTTTTACATCCCATCAGACACTGATGTAGGCCATCCAGACTTTATGTGTTTAATAAGTAAGTGTATGCATTAATCAACAGAAAATTTTAAACTGCATTATGCATCTTGCCCAATTGACCTGTTCCTGTACATTTACTGCCTGAAGTATAATGATATCATATCGAACATTAAATTGTGAATATAAAACAACAAAGAAATGATGTTTTCCCTTAATATGTTAAGATTGAAAAGGCATATTTTGATCCATTTTGAGAATCTGAAAGCATTTTAATTCTATTAAAGGAATGTATTCTTTTTTCCTCCAAGGCACTGCATGCATAAGATTAAGTACCAAAAGTGTTCATTGAGTATATAATTGAGTTGAAGAGTTTTATTCTGTGTCCAGGAATGCTGTCATTGTGAAAAATTGGGTGAGATAATAAAATATAAATGGAACTACCCTGAATTGGAGATCCCTGGAAATGAACATGGAATTTGTAACCCCACTTCTTTTCAATCTGCTAATGTTGTGAAAAAACTGTGTGGTGGTTTAAATATGCGTGTCCCAGGGAGTGGCAATATTAGGAGGTATGGCCTTGTTGCAGCAGGTGTGGTCTTGTTGGAAGAAATGTGTCACTGTAGGGGTGGTCTTTGAGAAGGCTTCTAGCTGCCTGAATCACTATCCTCCTACCTGCCTTTAGATCAAGATTTAGAACTCTCTGCTCCTACCTCACCTTACCTTCCTGATCTCTTCCATGGTCCCACCTTGTTGATAATAATGGACTGAACCTCTGAATCTTTAAGCCAGCACCAATTAAATGTTCTTTGTAAGAGTTGCCTTGGCCATTGTGCCTGTTCAAGCAATGGAAACCCTAACTAAGAGAAAATGAAACATAGACTTTATTAACCAAGCAAGATATGTTCCTCATCATATCGTCAGTGGGACATGGGTGTTGATGCCAAAGGCCTCAAATTCAAAACAGTAAAATTCCATTAAACTGGACGATAGTCCTCTCATAATCTTGTTTTGACATCTGTTCATGTTCCTTATATTTAGATTTGAGATTAAAAACCAATGACCCTTGGAACTGTTGAAAATGCACATTTCTATCTATTGCAAATGAATCTAGACTACAAACACTGCCTCTGTGCTTCACAAACTCCCAGCCATGACTGTGGCTGAGACAGGCTTGGTTACAGTGAGTGCTATCTGCTTCAATGTCCTTTTGGTGTGTACATGTATACATTAGTGTAGGTGTAGGCCAGAAGCCAACTTTGGGTGACTTTCTCAATCTCTTGTTATCATATTTTGAGACAGATCCTTTCACTTCTCTTAGCCCATAGTGAATTAGTTAGGTGGGTAGGCCAATGTGTTCTAGGAAGTTTCTTGTGTCTGCCTTCCCAGCACTGGGAATACAGACACACAGTGCAGTGCTGGGTTTTATATGTGTTCTTGGAACCAAATGCAGGTTAATGTAGATTGCTGTCAGTACTCAGGTGAGGTCAAGTGAAATATAAGGCTAGAGCCTGTGACTGGGCAATGGAAAAGGAAGGCAGGGCAAAACATTTTAGGGAGATGGAGACAGGGAGCAGACAGGAAGAAGAAGGAAGAAGATGAACCTGATCCATGTGGCATGAAAGAGCCACAGGGAGCTATGGATATCATAGAAGGACAATAGAGTAATGTAGGGTGGATTTGCCCCATCTAGGTGTACAGCTTGTGTTTATATTGAGATTTAAGTTCTTTTTGTGATTATTTTGGGGGTTGAGAATTTACTGTTGTAATTCTGACTGATAAATTATAAGTCTCTGAAGTTTTCTTTATACAGGGCTTGGGGTTTAGAACCACTCTTGACGGACTAGGTTCATGGGATAGATGACTGGGAATGTGAGCTGTTCTGAGCAGGCTAACTTCAGGAACCTGAGAAGACAATGGCTTATAGCTCTTAACTGGAGAGGGGAGACCTTACTGCCAGAGAGTAGCTGGCATTAGCATAGATTATTTTTTAATAATTACAAGCTACATGTTTCTGTACTTGTATACCAAGTACTTTATCAACCAAGTTCTCTGCCTAGCCTGTATTGAACATTCTTTAAGTCTCTGTATATTGTGTTACCTCTGGGAAAACTAACAATTACCTTTTTTGTGTCTGAAATATTTCCATGGATATAGAGGTTAAGCCACTTGCCCAAAGCAAGGGCAAATTGGCCCCAAAACCTTCTGTTCAGACCTGTGTTAGAATGGCATGGTGCATCATACAGAATCACAAGTGCAGTACCCACTGTTAAACAGATAAAACGGTCCCAAATAAACAAAACTATGAACTGAGAGGATCGGGCTGTGGTAGAGAAAGAAGGAAGTACTCATAAAAAAAAAAAAAAAAACAATTGGTAGAGAGAAAGAGATAATGAGGCTAGAAAGATGGCTTGACCCTGAAGAGCACTTGCTGCTCCTTCATAGTCCCCAAGTTCAGGTCCTAGTGTACATAAAAGGATCACCATATATGCAGCTTCAAGTAATTTAATGGGCTCCAAAGGCAACTTCACTCACATGCACGTAGACATGTGTTTGTATGTATGTATGTATGCATGTATGTACATATGTGCTTGAAGAGACTAGAGGACAACTCTGACTTGCTGAATCATTTCTACCTTGGTTGTAGGAATATTTTGTTTCAACTAACCTGGGAGTTCATTCTTTTGACTACACTGGCCATCTAATAAGCTCCATGGTTTTGCCAGTCTATGTTTTATCCCAGCAATGGGATACATCAGCATTTTCATGAATGCTGGGGGTCAGATTACAGATCCTCATGGTGTGCGTATTTATCTGTGCCCCAGAACTCTTATAAAGCAGGTTACCCTATGCCTTTTCACTGTCATTACAGAGAAACAACTACAGCATTTAGGAATGCATTGTGACAACATTGAACTCCACAGTAAAGACAGAAAGGGAAAACCAGAACCAAAACAAACAAAAAAAAAAAAAAAAGAAAGAAAGAAATGTTTCTACTTCTGACATATAAATATCTCTGTATGTGTATGCATTTGCATATGTGTGAATAGGCACATATGTGTGCATGGGTCTGTGAGTGTATGTATGTATGACTGCATATGTGTTTATGTATATGCATATGTGTGAATGCATATGTATGTTTGCAAATATGCATGTATGTGTGCACATATGTGTGCATTTATATATATATGTATATATTTGTATATATGCATGTGTGTGCATCCCATTCACCTGTATCTCTACTCATTTTTCTTTTATTCAGTGCTAGGCATAAATTCCAGACTTTTGCTTATGGTAGATAAGTGGTATCCTACTGAGCTCTGTCCTGAAACATTTCTCTACTCTTATTGATAGCATGATTCTGCTATTATACAGCAGACTATACCTATGAATGCAAAAGACAATGATTGTTTTCTGATTATTTTTTGTGAAATTTTGAAAGAAAAATTAGTCCAAGTCAACAATCATTTTAAAGATGTAGATGAACAGGTAGAAACCATGCTAAATAGTGAGCAGAAAAATGGAAGGGAAATAAAATTAGCACTGAAGGCTTTTTAGTTTAGTGGTGGCACAGGCAGATCAACAAAATGTATTTAATTATGAAAAGTTTTTTAACAAATTTGTTTAAGAGTTATGGTGGAGATTATATGAGGTGTCTATATACCCTGCAGTATCTATTATTGTGTGGGGCCTTATCTAAGTATGTCCTTGAAAGAGAAGGTACCTGATCTGAGCTTAAAATATAAATAATAGTTTTCAAATATAGAAGAGTTATGGGGTTTCAAGGCAGAAAACAAACAAACAAACAAAGACCATAGCATTATTATGCCCTGCTTGTGTGGAAGCCTTGTCAAATCTTAAGAGATTTGCTCATTCCTTCAATAAGTGTATATCAAGCTGCTGCCAGGATTTGGCCATCATCCTAATTTCTAGGGATATAGAGACAGCAACACAAATCACCACCATAGAAAAAAGTGAGTATGGAATAAATCTTATTATAGGATTATCCTTTGACAAACAGGACATACTTTGAAAAGAAAGTGATATTTGAAAAACTTTTGAGGAAACTGAGGAAGTAGGAGTTGGGACTGTGAAGGGAACATCTTAGTGATTGGGGCACTGGCACTAGTGGTGGAGCAGTTCTATAGAAGACGATGAGCCTCTGGCTACTTGAAGAGACAGCCAGAAGCTCCGTTGTTGCTAAACAATGAGGCACATGAAACGAAATGGATTCATCGGAATACAATCACACAGATAAATTTGTACATCCTCTGGCAAGCTTGGGAGCCATAGGAGTACAGAATGTAGGAGAGAGTTGGAGATCCTCAAAGTAGCACGGAGTTGGGTTGAATCTTGTGGAATGATCGGACACAGTACTCACTCTGAACCACACAAACCAATAGGATGCTTTAAGCTTAGACATACCATGTCAGTGTTAGAAGATCCTTAATGGGTAAAGCTTATTCTTTAATATTTCAGTATTCAGTTTGGTTCAAACTGAGGTTGATTATCTAGCATATCAACAAAAGAATCCATATTAAAAAATAAATAATACTTTTAAGTGAATTATTAAAATACAGTACAAACTTAAAAAAAAAAAAGAACTGCCAGAAAGCGAAATATTTCCTCCTGTACTGGGAAAGTTACCTTGCATGTACCACATGTTCAGAGAGGAACCAGTTCTGTTAGTTCATTTGTCTATCTATTAGCATCTATTGTATTTGTCAGCAGAACTCAGGAAAAGCCACATTTGCTATTTCAACACAGTTATAGTAAGCCGTGATACAGAAAAATAGATAAAGGATCTCAATACATGGTCAGCTATACAGAGACATTGAAGACACAGCAAGAAGAAACACAGCAGATATGGAAAATTCAAGTGGGTTTCTAAAGGAAATGAGAACTGAAATAGTTGTAGAGAATTCAGTGACATTGTTCACCCTGTAATTTCTGACACAGCTCCCACCTAAGCTAAGGTGATGTGCTGCAGTTTATGAAAATATCAGTAATCTCTTAGAGCTTCAAATAATTTCAAAGTCCAGTCCTCAGAGCCAGGTGGGTATTAGTTTTTTAGAGATGATTTGTTGAGGGCCAGAGAGGTCAAGAGAATTGCTAGGGGCAATATAGATAATTAGCTCCTTCTTAGGTCCAGGCTTTTGCCTAATGCCATAGAATGACCAGAGCTGAAGTCCACTGCAAATGTGAAAAGTTGTCACGTAAGAGTATTTATTTTAGGGACACATTCTCACCTTAGAACCTTTTTCATGTCTTTGTGCTGCCAAATGTGCTGGAGAGTAGATTTTCTTCTGTTTTGCTACGTATTTTCCAAATCTTAGACTGCAAGTGACCCCTCATCGCTAACTCGCAGGGGACAGGAAAGCATCAATGCCAAAAAGCCAGCCCACCTGTGGGATTATTTAGTAGAGAACTCAGAGACTGAAATCAAGGTTGACAATTTTTTTCTAAAAGGCAAGAAAACTTAGACAACTTATAGTATAATGTGTCTTGACTTGTTAGATTCTTCTGCCATTCTTTCCTTACTACAAAATAGCACAGCATTTTGGTTTTTCTTCATCCACTCACAAAGAAGCTGGAATTCCAATATTAGTTTTGTTAGCTGTGCCTTTAGAAGGGCTAAGAAAATGGTATGAGTGGTGTATAACTGTCTCTCTATGGATGTGTGTTTGTTAGTGTGTCTTTTTGTGTGTTTGTGTGTGTGTGTGTGTGTGTTTAGATACACATGTGTAAGAATGCCTGCATATGTGTGTAAACACGTGTGACTGTCCGACATGATCTCAAGTCTTGTTCCTCAAAAGTTACCTCTTATTTCTGAGACAAAATCTCTCCCTAGATCCTGGACCTCATCAATTGAGCTTCACTGGCTGGCCAGTAAGGCAAACATTTTCCTTTATCTACTTCCGCAGCACTGGTTAAAAGCATGCCACATCTGGTTTATTCACGGAGTTCTATGGGATGGAACCCAGGTCCAGACACACTTTAGGCTGATTTGTTCACACAGCCCCAGTTGTGCTTTTCTTAGGTAACATTTCTATTGACTTGGCATTTAGGATACAATAGTGAATATTCACTGAAGTTACATGTCACACAATCCTTTGAAAAGGGTCAAGGTTCTTAACCATTCACAGGCAATAGCTCTTATATTTGGTAAGAAGACAATAAAACAAAGCTTTACCGAACTGTAAAGGGTGAGCAGCCTTGTTAATACTGGCTAGCTTTACTGTCATGTTTTCTTAAGGCTGACTTGGTTTGCTGTTCTTCAGCAGGCTACATGTTCCCTCTCCTCTTTCTGGAATTGCTTTGCATTTATTTCAGTTACAGCTCTGACCATATGTAACGCAGTCCTGGGCTCTTGTAGCTCTTTTATTGTTCCACACACATCAGAGTGCAGGCATTTGCAAACTGAAAACTATAGTTTATCTTTAAATTAAGAAAACAGAATATAGAACATGACAGTTATCTAAATATCTCTGAAGTGTGGAAAATTTAATGGCTATAGAGTAGCTGTATACTTCTTCAGTTTGGGGATTATTCTATGTGCCTATTTTCAGGAAAGACAGTCCTAAACACAAAACAGATCAGAAATCCAAGAAGTTGAATGGACAAATATAAACTAGAAAGTAAACGTGGACAGTAGGTGTTATGTGTGTTTAATAATAAAGAGGTATGGTGTCAATATTATCTAACAATAGAGACAGTTTTATTTATTTTTTTTTCCATTTTTTATTAGGTATTTCGCTCATTTACATTTGCAATGCTATACCAAAAGTCCCCCATAGCCACCCACCCCCTCTCCCCTACCCACCCACTCCCCTTTTATGGCCCTGGCGTTCCCCTGTACTGGGGCATATAAAGTTTGCGTGTCCAATGGGCCTCTCTTTCCAGTGATGGCCGACTAGGCCATCTTTTGATGCATATGCAGCTAGAGTCAAGAGCTCCGGGGTACTGGTTAGTTCATAATGTTGTTCCACCTATAGGGTTGCAGATCCCTTTAGCTTCTTTGGTACTTTCTCTAGCTCCTTCATTGGGGGCCATGTGATCCAACCAATAGCCGACTGTGAGCATCCACTTCTATGTTTGCTAGGCCCAGGCATACTCTGACAAGAGACAGCTATATCAGGGTCCTTTCAGCATAATCTTGCTAGTGTATGCAATGGTGTCAGCATTTGGAAGCTGATTATGGGATGGATCCCCGGATATGCTAGTGTCTACATGGTCCATCCTTTTATCTCAGCTCCAAACTTTGTCTCTGTAACTCCTTCCAAGGGTGTTTTGTTCCCACTTCTAAGGAGGGGCATAGTGTTCACACTTCAGTCTTCATTTTTCTTGAGTTTCATGTGTTTAGGAAATTGTATCTTATATCTTGGGTATCTTAGGTTTTGGGCTAATATCCACTTATCAGTGAGTACATATTGTGTGAGTTCCTTTGTGAATGTGTTACCTCACTCAGGATGATGCCCTCCAGGTCCATCCATTTGGCTAGGAATTTCATAAATTCATTCTTTTTAATAGCTGAGTAGTACTCCATTGTGTAGATGTACCACATTTTCTGTATCCATTCCTCTGTTGAGGGGCATCTGGGTTCCTTCCAGCTTCTGGCTATTATAAATAAGGCTGCTATGAACATAGTGGAGCATGTGTCCTTCTTACCAGTTGGGGCATCTTCTGGATATATGCCCAGGAGAGGTATTGCTGGATCCTCCGGTAGTACTATATCCAGTTTTCTGAGGAACCGCCAGACGGATTTCCAGAGTGGTTGTACAAGCCTGCAATCCCTCCAACAATGGAGGAGTGTTCCTCTTTCTCCACATCCACGCCAGCATCTGCTGTCACCTGAATTTTTGATCTTAGCCATTCTGACTGGTGTGAGGTGGAATCTCAGGGTTGTTTTGATTTGCATTTCCCTGATGATTAAGGATGCTGAACATTTTTTCAGGTGCTTCTCTGCCATTCGGTATTCCTCATATATAAAGAACTCAAGAAGGTGGACTTCAGAAAATCAAATAACCCCATTAAAAAATGGGGCTCAGAACTGAATAGAGACAGTTTTAAATGAAATTGTTTTGGTGGACATCAGATGCTTCTGAAGTTTATGTAGAGCTACAACAATCGGGCATGTGCCTCAAATGGGAGTCAGCTCATATGAATGGATATTATGGGTTTGGGAAATAATGCAAGTAGTGAAGTGCCTGCTGTGAAAGCACAAGGGGATCTAAGAATTAACCCAAAACCTATCTTACAAATCTGGTGTGATGTGCAATTATAACCCCAGTTCTGGAAATGTGGGAAGATATGGATCAATGGAGCTTATTGGCCCTCTAGCCTACTGTATTTCATAATGTCTAGCCCTCAGAAGGTCTCAATTGTGAAAATATGATGGATGCTGCCTGAGGTATGATACCTGCAGCTGAATTATGGATGCTACACATACTTGAACATATCTACACACACACACACACACACACACACACACACACACACACACACACACTGCAATTAGTGAGAATGAAACCACATGTTTAAAGGGCTATTCATTAGCCCTATGTTCATGCAGCTGTACAAATGTCATGACTTATATTCTTAACAGATCCACAAATTATGGATCAGAGACTTTTGTAGGTTCCTGGAAAAAAGCAAAAATTAAACACAGTTAGACACTAATATCAGTCATTCAACATGGCTACTTATTTTAAGAAGCCATGCACAGTATCTCTACAAATCTTCAGAGGACAAGAATGTTTACCTTCTGTGTATAATTTTGTCTCTGAATATCTGTTTATAGGCTCTGTATGTCCAGAAATAGTTGCATATGTGTTCAAGGGCATATGCACATATGCAGGCCAGAGAACATGCACTATGCGTCTTACCCACTGTCCATCCTAGTTCTGAGAACGTTTCAGACTGACATGGAGCTCATCGAGTAAACTAGGCTGGGACCAGTGAGCTTTAGGAGTGCAGCTGTCTCTGCCTCTTCTGCTCTGAAATTATAACTGTAGGCCACTGTGCCTGGCTTTTAAAATGTGGATTCCAGTGATCAAATTCATGGCATTTTAATAGCAATAACATCATGTTACTGAGTGAACTCTGTCTCTTAACTACTGCTAAGTAGAGTTACAGATTTGTTAATAACAGAACTTTAAAAGTCAGGGAGATTTTTGCAATCCATAGAAATAGTAATAAAACTCCCTTAGACGATAACACAAATCCACTAGGTCTGTGAGTGGGAACTCAGTTACAATAACATTCATACCAAACATAAACCACCTTCCTTAAAATCAATTAATGAAATGCATCAAATTAAAAATATATCTTTGTTAGCCACCCCCTTAGGCTCTGAGTTGCACTTTTCTAGGTTATGAGAGACAACTTCCTCTGGAAAGACTGGTACTTGCTTTGAGACCTGACAAATACCACTTTATATGACCTCTACCACAGAAGTCTTGTTCTAAGGTAGATGGGTATCTATGAATACCAACCTTGTGAGAACTAACCCAAAGGATTGCTGCTAAGACCAAAATCATTCAGTGTTGTATTTTAACATACTAGATACTATAAATTATAGTAAAATACATCCATACATTTTTATTGAACATTGATTTATTCAATTGTGATAAGTGCATATGAATTTATATATGGTAACAAAGCATCAGTTCATAAAACAAACAAAAATAAACCTAAATCTCACTGTTAGGAAAAAAACCATTATGTTAAAAATTCTAAAATGGGCAGGGGTGATACATAACTTTAATCCTAGAAATGAGCAAGAAAATGCAGGCAGACCTCAGAGAGTCAGATACCAGCTTCTGGTCTACAGAGCTAGTTCCGGGACAAGCAGAACTACACAAAGAAACCTGGTCTTTTGGGGGAAAAATGTAGAATGGGTCTGGGTTTTAACTTTGTCAGTAAAATGACTGCATTAAAAACATAAAAAAATTTGAGTTTGGTCTTCAAGATCCATGTAGAAAAAAAAAAGGAAGGAAGGAAGGAAGGAAGGAAGGAAGGAAGGAAGGAAGGAAGGAAGGAAGGAAAAAGCTGGATGTAGTAGCTTATGATTATAATTCTAGTGCAGAGGAGGCAGAGGCAAGAAACATCCCTGGGTCCATGGCCTAACCTGCCTGCACTTTTAGTGTGTCCCAGATCAGTGAGAGATCCTGTTTCAAAAAATTACATGGGTTGCTTCTGAAAAATGAGTGCCAAGGTTGTCTTTTAGCCTCTACATGCATATACACTGGTGTGTGTGTACAACCGAACACATACATGGAAACCTACACACATGATTTTATAGATAGCATACACAAATATGTTAAGTAATGTCAGTAATAATTCTAGAGCACTGTGTTAGAGAAGGGAGAGTAATGGTGCGCATTTATCATAGAGCAGGGAGAAGTTTAAATAAGGAAGTCTGTGAGTGACATGTGAGTGATATAAACAATTATGACCTGAAATACTTTAGTAGCAGATAATATGACTGAGGCATCTGAGAGCAAACATTGCACTTTTAGGAAAGAGCATATGCAATAGTCCCTGGCTGGAGATGGCTGGGCACTGTGAAAAATCAGCCAAGGAATTATCATAGCAGTCTAAAGAGAACAAAGTGTAGGAACAGCCATAAGAAATACAGTAAGTGTTGTGGAAGAATTAAGAGAACAGAGTGCAGAAATGACACATCTTTACTGCTGACACTATTTAAATAGTGCTGTTCAAGTTGCCCTGTGAAAGCAGACTGCCGAAGAGCAAAATTCCTAATGAGGGACAAGACAGGCATGTGGATGCCTGAACAGCTCAGATACTGTCTACATCACAGACACATTAAAATTAAGATGTAAAAGAATGAGCAGCAGTATCAATAAGACTGAAAATCCATGGCCCAAACCACCATGGAAATGAAATTACCTGCCAGTGTCTGTAGACAATTATGGTTATAAGTTCCACGCCCTTCCATAGCCTACAGTTCCCCAGGCACATTTTCATTTCTACACAGCTACATGTTACTTGCTGTCTGTAATCTACTCAGATTGCTAGCTCATTCCAAAACAACCAATGGGTTTGTGTAACCAATGGTTCATAAGTACTAAAATATGAAAGAGTATCTGTGGTACCAACAGTCATGGGTGTGGGTTAAGGTTTGAAGCCTTTTATCACTAAAAACCCAATACTCATGTATGTCTCCATACTCTAAAATTGCATGTGGCCTCTAGCACCTAATACTTGGGAAGTTATTATTAAAATGCACTCCAGTTCTATAGTATTATAATTTCTAATGTGGAACCTTACGAATCTCTGAGTTTAATATACACCAGAATTTAAGACTATTCCAGAGCAAAAGTGAAATGTCCAAATGACTCCGAAAAGGTCATGGTTGCTTTCTCAAGGGTTACTATAAATGTGCTAAAGTTTTAGTCCTAATTGTTTTAGTATGTCAACTGAGAGAACAAATCACTATCAAGTCCTTCACTTCACTATGAGAAAATTGTACCTATTTAGAGAGTTTAGCTTACTTAAAAATTTACTCTGAACTGAAGCATTACCTTCTGGAAGGAATAAGAAAGGCTACTTAAGACATAAGCAATAAATCACTCACAGTCTCAGGAAGTTCCTACATCTAACCATACTCACAGGATCTCTCTTCAGCATCATTATAAAAGCAATAAAGAGGGCATGGAGAACAGATGCTCACATGTTGAACTGTTTGCACTTTGTTCAGGGAACTTCATTAATGCAGCTTTTGTGAGTTTCATTTATATGGGGTGAATTTCTTAGTGGTACTGCTACTACCCATTCTCCTATAAGTAATCTCTCAGACAAGCTTCTGTAAGCAACCTCAATTAACTTACTGGCTCACCACACTAGACTTGGTTGGAATCTTTCATTTGGTCAGACCTCAGTGTCCTATATGGAGTCAACTACCATTTGTTTAAATCTTCCCAAGGAAAGTCACAGTTTTCAATTTTGTCCTCTAATAAAGAAGGGAAATACATATGAGATGAAATGAGAAGATTACAGACATCAATTCCCCAGAGAAGAAACATAAAGTAAAATTTACAAAGAAGCCTTATGCCTAGCAACCATCAACATTCACAGAGGCCCAATCCCTGCTGGCTCTATTCCATGAGTGGGGACTCATGTTACACCTTCCCGTTCACATAGCCATGAAGAACTCTGCACATAATCTTTTCCTTTAAAAACATCAGAACTAAGGATTAACTTTTATGAAGAGAAAACTCTTGATAAGAAAACAGAAAGTAATAATTACTTAAATAAAAAGTGAGAGTGACTATGTTTATTTTTGTTACTCAGATCATCTTGCTACTTCCTTCCTGCTTCTCACCATATGTACACACTCTTTAAATTAAGTTTGTATAAAGTTCATAGCATAGTATAGATCCTTATATTAATCTCATGTATAGCAGTCTGCAGATGCAGTTTTGCACACTGCTGTTCTTTGGATTCACAATTCACCAACACTGTTCTACACATAGCAGTCTGAGCACAGTTTTCCCTTTGCTTCTGGAGTTCAATCAAATAATAATAAGTTAACTATTTTATTGTGTGCTTAAAGTGCTAGACCTCCAGTATTCACTGAGGAACAGTTTTGTAATTTGTTTTGTAAGTGACAACAATTACAACTGAAGTTCTGAGATCAATTATAACAGACATGTTTTCTTTTATTGGACATAATATATTTTAGCAAAATGAGATATGTCATAATATATTTTAGTAAAATGAGATATGCAATAGTAGATAACTATGTCTTATTTTATTTGGCATGGTATTGCTGATTGTACTGTATTTTTGAGCAAATCACTCAACTGACATTGTTGTGAGATTAGCTCTCATAGTATATGCAAGTGAAGGACTTTTGTTCTCAGTTTATACATGTCTCACTATAGGTTTCGTATTATGACATACACACACACACACACACACACACACACACACACACACACACACACTAGCCAACCCCTTTCCTACTTCAACAGGCTTATGAAATATCATTAAAATATTTAATTCTACAAACGTTTTAAACCACCTGTTCTCAGCAACCTTATTATATATCACAACCAGTTTGATGGAGACTAAGAATGCCATATGAAATATAATTCTTGACAGTATTCAACTATGAGAGGGTAAAAACATTTGCCAAATGAAATCATGTTATGTTGTTGATTCACTGATGAAGCTGGAGACCAAGATCCATAATGCAAAGCTGGCAAACACTTCATGGGTGCATCTACACCGTTCTCCTACCCACTCTGTTAGGAAGTACACATAAGGCATCACTGTAGAAGCGAGACACAGCCTTGGTGAGGGCTTCCCACCTTCTCCAAACAATGACCTATAAGAAGTGCATTCAGAGGAACCCTATCTGGAGATGGACCTTAAAAGTCATGCATAGATAGTTACTGACTTCAGTATCATGGTTTGTTCTGAAACAGCACCTGATGAGAATAGCAGCTTTGTTGCAGATGCAGTATTGCATACTGCTGTTCTTTCGATTCATAATTCACCAACACTATTCTACACATTAAATGTCTAACACACAGATTGGTGTTGATAGCCTATGAGATCTAGTAGGAGCTCTAGAGGTCATCTATGGTGTCTCAAGAAGGTGAACCTATAATAATGCCGCTTCCTTTGTTTATTTCTCTTTCCTCTTTAATGATGTGGTAAGACACTTCTTTTCCAGCCACTCCTTGACATGATGTGGAATCTTGTCTTAGCTTAAAGAACTGTTCTGAAAGTTCTCAGATTGGAAAATACAAGGTTGTAGGTGAAGTAAACTTTTCTAATTTAATTTCCATAAGCCCTTGTTAAGTGGTATAATGGCAGACTAACCTACTCTTCAATCTTCATCCCTAGTGATTAAAAAATGAGATCTATCATCAAGAATATTAGTACACGATAAAGAAAGAACAGGTCTATGAAAAATCATCACTCACGGAGCAGAGAATTAGGGAAGGCAATCCATTCATATTATAGGTAAAGTAGACCAGTCTGTGACCTTCCTGAGTTTCCATAATAGGAGGTCCAGCCAATCATTGGGCAATTTCTATAACACAACCATCACGAGACAAATCAATCAGCTTTATGTCTGGGATAGGATTTTGAATAAGTGATTAATTTTTACCAAGCCACTTTCTGGTATGGGTTTCCTAAACATACCAAGTGATGACATCAGAAATTGTATGGCTTAATTGTCTCCTTTTTATTAAAAGATATATGATTAAAAACAACCTTTAAAAATAAGGACTTGGCCTGAAGAGATGGATTGATGGTTTAAGAGCACTTACTAAGCTTGCAAAAGACCACAGTTTAGTTCCTTACATCTGTATCAAGCAAATTAACAACCATCACTAACTTCAGCTCCCGGGCATTAAATACTGTCTCTAGCTTGATGGGCACCTACATAGACATATTAACACACACACACATACCCACACAGACACACACCAAAAGTAAACAAATTAAATATACCACAAAATGGAAACTATAATATAAAAGCAAAAACCTAATAAGACCAAAAATAAATAATAATAATGCCCCCCCCAAAAGCAACATGAAGCAAAACATTTACAAAAATAATATTAAATTTGTTTTGTGTTGGCCATCTACTACTGGGAATGTGACTCTGAAGTGCAGTTAATATACCCAGTGAAACACCATATGAGAAACTAATTTTTCCTTTGCAAGTGTCTGTAGCGCAGCCATTATCAGAGAAGCTTCTTCTTGCAGTAAATGGGAATTAACACAGAGACCCGCAAGGGCACAATGTGGAGAGAGTGAAAGGTGTGGGAGCACTCAGTACAAATGGAATATGTCTTTATCAAATCCTCCCCTCTGGAGTCAGTGAAGATGAGGAACCAGAAATACTGTAAGTGCTAAAAGGGATGGATTATGTCAAGGAAATCTTCTTTCAGGCACAATGGAACTGATATACATTTGAATGCACAAAGATTGCTACAGCCTGCACAAGGCTTGCAAAGGGTTCAAGTCTTAAGAACCCCCTTACTGAGAAGGGGAAACAGACACAGACTGCTACACCATCTAGGAAAATTAATTCCTTTTATGGGGTTATTTTGGCTCACACTTTGTGAGTATAGTTTATAAGGGCAGATTACATATTTAGCCAGGAAGCAGTGAAAGCTCATTCCCATTTTCTTCAATCTAAAATCTCTACTGAGAATGCTGCTGCCAGTACTCAGAGAGGCATCAGCAATAGGAGCAGGTTAATTCATCCACCTTAGATAGTAGGATTCTGACACTTCTTCCCTGTCCAGTCAATGGATAATTCAGTAGCAGAGATATCTGTGGAGTACTTTTCAATGGTTTGTTATTTGAGCTAGTTTTGCTTTTTTTTTTTTTTTTGGTTAGTTTTGTTGTCGTCGTCGTTGTTGTTTTTCTTTCAAAAAAGCAAATGCAACCGAAAGGAATTTTCTATACCGTGCCACTTTAACTCACATTTGATTTCAAGGAGTCTTTATATATCAATAAATAATGGCCATCCAAGAGTTCTCTCAAACTGACAAATCAGCATGATTTGACATGGAGATGTTTTTATTGTCCTATTCCCCAATTATAATATCTCTAACCCAGGGCATTATAGGAAAAGGGCTATCTGATTTATTCTTACTTTTCTAGAAACACACTACTTTTGTAGTAAAGGAGTCTAGAGTAGACAAAAGAGACATCAAGATTTGTGTGTGAAAGAATCTACTTGAGCAAGATACATTAGAAGCCCTTTCCAGCAAGGTTTACCATCACAAAAACATCAAGGTCAAGAAAAACTTGATATGTGGATTGAGGCAATGCAAATTTCCTAATTAGAATTCTGAGTCTCCACCTGAAAGTTTTAAGTACACACTTTTCTGTCAGCTTACTAACCCCATTCTTAGGACTGCCTTCCTTTTCCTTACCTAACAACACAAGAATTTAGATATTCCAACAGATGCCCTGAGAAACATGGCAGGACTTTGGGTCAAGAATCACGCCTGTAAGATTCTCATTGTCAATTCTGACATTCACTGATGTTCAAAATGGTTTTGTTTGTTTGTTTGTTCATTTGTTCTGTTGGTTTGGTTTGGTTTATTTTCCTGTTTCCACTGCTACAGACACTAACTCTGTCAGTAAATTATAAAGCATGAAAATGTTTGAAATAGCTCCCTTTAAGGTGTGTGTCACTCATAACTCATTTCATGCACCAGTGGAACTGCATACTGACTCAAAGCTGTTTCTAATGATAATGGAAAGAAGGATTTTGACAAGTAAAGAAGAAAGAACCTATGTGCATGACTGGGTTACCTGTAAGAAACATTATTATGAATCCAAATATTATGATACTACCTTTAAGGCAAGGAATTCAAGTCTGTTTTCTCTCCCTCCTTGTGACATTGTTGCACAGATGTTTCAAGTCCCCTTCCCCAAACCCAGTATGACTTTTGTGTATACACAAGTCCTGATACATTCTTACTTTCAGAATAAAGTGACTGAGCTCTTCCCTTTGTTTCTGGTGTACTAATAATTTTAAGACTTTCTAATCAAATAAGACTGGTGTCAGACCTCAGTCCATGGGGAAAAGATAGGTCACCACCTTGTTTAGAATAAAAATCAAGTGTACTTCTGTATCCCTAGATTATCATTTTCAAAAACCTGATCAAAAGTAAAATTTTGTCTTGCCTAGATACTTCAAGTTGGGAGATGGGAACTTTTGACCCTGAATCTAATTTTAAAACAATACCAAGATGTATGTGTTGGGAGAGAAGGTGGTATATACAGTGTCACATGCTCTTGAGTATGTGGTACATCTACCTCTGGGAACACATGCAGAGGCCAAAGCTACTATTGTCTTCCTCTTTTGCTGTTCTCCTTGTTGCCTTGAGACACAGCACCTCACTGAGCCAGGAGCTCATTATTTGAACCAGAAGAAAACTCCATATGTGTGCCTTCATTGCCTTCCAAAGCAGGGGTTACATGTTCAGCTTTCACATGAGTTTTTGGGGTCCAACTCAAGTCATTGTAATGATAGTTATCATCCATTGAGCCATTCACTTGACCTAGAACATTACTGATGAACTATTCACTTAGTACACTATCCAGGTACTCACAACAGGATATAATTTAATGAAGATAGGAACAAAAGGAGAGTTGAGATAGAGGAAAGGAGAGAGACCGACAGGGTGCAATTGTAGAGACAGAGTAAGACACTAAGAGAGAAAGAGCAATTTGGGTTTAAGGGAGAGAATGTGTATGTGACAGCATGAGAAAAAAGATAATAACACCAAAAAAGAGAGAAAGAGAGAGAGAGACAGAGAGACAGACACAGACACAGACCCAGAGAGACAGAGTCAGAAAAAAACACAGACACATAGACAGAGAGATTTGGGCCCTGACAGTCAGTGTCACTTACATAATTGTTCTGGCTGTGTTCTTTGAGCTTCTCATGGCCAATTCCACTAAGCCAAGCCTCTGGAAAAAGCACAAACTAACTAAACTAACAAAGCAAAGATACACTGAGAAGCACAGTGTACAGAATTGCCACAAATATAATGAGCTTGAGTTTCCATTAATCCTTCACACTCAGGTTAAAAATGTTAATCAACTTGAGAGCACCCAATTTAGTTCCTTTTCTTAAGTAAATGAATTAGTGACCCATACAATATTAATTAATTTTGTGTTTATTATTCATAAAATGTTATCCTTTTCACCCTGGTACATATGTTTCTGATATTAAACAGTATGATATAAAAATTATAACCAGATTTTCTATAAATGGATGTCTTAAGATAGTATATATTTTCCCATTTTAAAGTAATATTGGTCACACACATCATAGTTCCTGTAATAGCAGATCCAATATTGATGCTCAAAATAGAGACATTCTCGTAAGTTTTCTTATGTGTCATTCATTTACCTAGTGCAACTTTCCCTTTCTCAAGGTTCATTCACTTGCTTGCTAATTTAGGCTTCTGGATTTGTGTGTGCTAGATATGCAGTACAGGATCTTAGTTAGACTCAGGGCAGGCTTAGGACAATGTTTCCACATTCCTGAAGCTAAACTATAGCCTAAATCTTACGGTGTCACTGGGAAAACTGGTGATTAGGATTATTGAAGATAATTATTGAAGTTCACCACAATTTAGGCTAGAAAAGAAGGGGCAATATCTTACATCCAAGTGCATAAGAATAGAAGGCAGCAGGCTGATAAAAAAAAAACAAAAAAACAAAAACCCTTACTGGAGAATGATTGGAATTTCCACACTGCTGTGTACTCAGAGGATGTAGGCAATACCACATGCCAGGTAAAGGAATGGATCCATACTGTGTTAATGCTTAGTGTCCCTGTTCTACTATAGCTTTTCATCTGGAATTCAGTATTCAATGTATCACTATCTTGCAATTGAGATTTCTTGGTCTGGTACATACAGCAACCAGAATTATACAAGGATAGACAGATTGTGAGCTATGGTGATGTAGATAATTTATATTCTTTAAGGGAAGGAGGGAGGTAAGAGCCAATGGATCCTCTCTGCCATCATTGCCTATCCAGGAATCACACATCCCTGCTCTCCCTTGACTGTAAATGGTCCTTTGATAGGTGTGTAGGAAGTATGATGTTAACAGAAGGGGAAATTTTTGTTTCAGTTTCCATGAGATCACCACCCAAGATGGATGAGGGTTAGAGAATAAGAGGAAGACAAAGCCCAGTTTAGTTTCTGCTAGAAGAGACAGACAGCTAGACAACCATCATAGCTCATTTACAGTGAAATAACTGCTCAGTCCATTTACGAAATGTTCCGAATCTTCATAGGTGTTAGAAATTAGGACATAATAGCAAAATTCTCTTAACATATCCCTTTCTTTTCCTTAGTGTTGTCAATGTGAGACAGAATCTTCTAGTTCTAAACATCAGAGAGACAGAGACAGAGAGAGAAAGGGGTGGGGGGAGGTTCACACTACTGTTATAACTGCCAAACCTATGGGCAGCCAAGCAATAATAGTCCTATTATAGGCAGTAAGTCAAATGAACATTATCACTGACTCTCCCAACTTCATCAAAGCACTCACTATAATTACATCATCTTAACTGAGCATCAATGAGCATGGTTGGTTGCCATGTGAAGATTATGGGAATACCAGGTGATCCTTAGACTGGTAAATTATATTTACTATTGGTATCTCATAAGGACACTTAGCCACAGATGTTCCTTTGAACCTCATCATCACCCTCATCTATCTCTAACTTCTTCTCAACTCAAGCCTAGCCAATATATCACATTTCACAGCCCACATGTTCTCTCCCTCTTTGATGATGGTGACTTGCTAGTATTTCCCAAAATTGTGGGGGGAATTTTACATGACTTTTCTCCTCCAAAGGATCCATATTCGTTTTATTCTTTCTTCATCTTCCTTTTCTCTTCCTCTTTTCTGTATAACATTAATGTTCTCATCATTTAAAAAAACTGTGTGTGTATGTGTGTATGTGCGTGTGTGTGTGTGTGTGTGTGTGTGTGTGTACTTTTGTGTGAATAAGTACAGGGGCACATATGCCATAGAGCATGTGTGGAGGTCAGAATACAATATTAGATATTGGACCTTGACTTCTACCATGTATGATACATGGCCTCTTTTGTTTTGTACTACATATGGCTATCTGGTCCAAAGGTTTTAAGTGACTTTCTTGTCTTAAACTTCTGCCTCTCCCAACAAGTTCAGACAAGTGCTGCTGCAACTGACTATGATTGATTCAAACTAAAGTTAATCATGCTTGTATGACAAAGCAAATTCATACACTGGGCTGCCTTTTTAGTACCCTTCATTCACATTTAATTTAAATGTGTTAGGTGCCCCATAGTCCCTGTCACCTGCACTGATTAATCCAGGTATATCCTCCCACCTCCCAGGGCAGATTTTCTTTTGGTGCAGTTGAAGGCACCCCCTTACCCTAAGGCTAGACTTCAGGGCTCCAAGAAGGAGCAGCATTTTTTCTGCGCTCCCAGAATCCACAGGATCACCTGTATTCTCAGCTAACATCAAGGTTATTGTCACTTCCTGTTCAGCTGCTGGCTCCACTCACTCTTCATCTCTGTGAAGAAAATGGCAAGTCTCCATGTAAAACATGGGTCTCACCTCCCTCAATGGGAATGAAAAGCAGTTCTTGAGCCAACTCAGAGTGAGAGCAGCCTGTGCATGGGAATCCAGCCAGTTCCCATATAACACTTCTTGTGTCTATACAATATTATAAAAAAATGTCTCTTACATTCTAACAGACTAGAACTTTTCAAGACTCACGATCATAGTTAGTAATACTGTTTGAGCCCTTAAGACTGTTATCCTACTGTGTACTCCCTTTTTAAAACCTGCTTTTAAGAAACCAACATAACAGTTAACCATACTTGCTTTGTCTGTCCTATGTAATCAACATTTACAAACTAATCCAATGAAGAGCTATAATCTTAAATTATAAATGCTTGCATATCTTTGACCCACAGCTATGCATGCGTATCATTTGATGAAAATAATAACAGAAGTTGAAAGCAACTTCCTAAAAATGTATCTGCAAAGTTGAGCACAATTATCAATATTTGTTGATCAAAAGCGATGTTTGTTGTACTGTTTACTGTTTATCACCTGGGTCAGTTGGATCTAGTGACTAAATAGCTTGTAAAGCTCTCTTAAATTTTTTATAAAGTCTCCCACTCCTTTCTCATGTGATGTTTTCTCTGTGGTTCAATAAAAACAAAACCAAGTTCTTTATTAGAGACACACTCACATATAAACAGACACATACAAAGACAGACACAAAGATGGAGTCACAAGAGAGCTTTCAGTCAGGCATAGATTGAGGTTCATGCAGTAGACAAAGGACAGAAGGCACAGGGAACATGATGAAGAAAATTTAAACATGCATTCACTCTTGGTTAAATGACTGCATGGGGAAGTACTTTATTTCTTGCCATAAAATGCCACTGTTACATTAATGGTGACTCAGAGTGAATTGCTAATGTGCTTAATACACAAAGTGTTCTAGGACGAGTTTAACATGGTTTTATGAAGATTTTTATAGGAATGGAACAAGGAAAGTCATAAGTCACACATATATTATTGGAAGCATTATTGAGGCAGGTTAAAGAAAGTGCAAAACCTCTTATACAGATTTCAAATATTATGTGTTTGATATTCATTGCACTTGGTTTAATAGAAACTCAGTGTCTATTATGTTAATGCAATCCAAGTGGTTCAGCTAGTTGTTACAAGGATTTGGTGGTCACACAAAGAAATTAAAGTACTTTCTAAGGACTAAAGGACTAAAACTCTCTCAAGATATATTTGGCTCTGAATTTGCAGCATTTTCATTTTCCATGATGTGTTTTTAGATGGTCATTTTCATTTTTGTCTGTGTGTGACTGCTCATTTTAGTTTTGTTGGCATGTATGTATTTGCAGTGAGTGTTTGCCTAGTGCTCACTGGCAGTAGAAAAAAAGAGTCAGATCAACAGGAGAGAGAGGCCAGCTGCTCACAGTCCATGCACAGCCCAGAATCTGAGACTAAACAGGAAGGGGACAGGGCTCTATGGTAGTAGAAGCCACTCAGTATGAGAAGTACAGGGTTAGATGAGTGCTGGAAACTCACAAAATAGAAACTATGTGAGAAATGAATTTCCACATCTGCTATGTAATTTGGGTTGCTGTAGGAGAGCCTTCAGAAGTCAACAGTATGGGTAAGTACCATCGAGGGTCATTTTATCACCCATGATGCTAGATGATGGAGGTGGTCTGGTCTAGAGTGACTCTTTAGGAGCAGATACAAATGATTAACACATACAAACAAGAAGCAGTAGGGGCAATTCTAATTTTACCATAACTTAATTTTTTTTTACTTATTCATTTTAAATTGAAAAGAGATTCTTCTCTCATACATCTTCACCAATTTCCCCTCCCTCCACTGTTCCTACTTCCCCACACACCCCTCCACCAGGTTAAGTCCACCTATGTCTCTTCTGCAATGAAGAGCAGATATCCAAGAATGACAGCCAAATAGGACAAAATGATAAAATAAGACTACATTCAGAGGCTGGATAAAGCAACCCAATATGAAGAAAAAGGTTGCAAGAGCAGGCTGATGAGTCAGAAATATGCCTGCTCTTACTGTTAGGAATGTCACAAAACACCAAGCTAATAGCTATAACATATACTCAGAGGACCTATTGCAGGCTTATTCAAGATCCATGCTTGCCACTTCTGTCTCTGTGAGCTCATATGAGCTCTGCTTAGCCGATTCATTTAGCCATGTTCTCTTGATGTCCAGCTCTCTGACTCCTACAACTTTTATGCTCCTTTGCTCTAGTCTCCAAGGGGATGAACACAATGGACATCTCCAATGAAGATTATCTCTTCACATAATGCCTGGATTTGGATCTCTGTACCCACTTCCACCTGCTACTTCCACCACACTTCATCTCCATATTTGCTCCCGTAAGTATTTTACTACCCCTTCTAAGAAGAGCTTAAGCACCCACACTTTGGTCTTCCCAGGTTTCTAAGCTACTGCTAAACAGGATTCAGCTTTAAACCTTGTCTCAGGTAACAAGGCAGCTTCAGATCTGTGAGCAGGGTTCAGGAAACATGAATATACACACATATTCACCTTCTCCACAGTTGACAATTCATTTATAAGATAACTCTCTGTCTCTTTCTCTCTCTCTCTCTCTCTCTCTCTCTCTCTCTCTCTCTCTCACCTCATCTCAGAGCAATCATATTATAGGTATGACATTCAAGCTAGCACTATTCACTGGCACCACTGACTGATACCATCTTCGGTGCACATTGGCTAACAGGAGAATGACCTTGAACTGGAGAATGTTTAATTCACTTGACCTTGAACAGGATTGTAAAATTTTCTGGACCTCATTCACTTTATATGCAAAATAAATGTAATGAAACCTAACTTAAGTGCTTGTTGTATGAAATAAATGGCATAGTTTTAGCATAATTTAGTTCATTCTTTCCACAATAATGATCCACTTTAATAAAATGTTTCAACAAATTAAAGTTGGAAAACTTGCCCAATATGTGACCATTTGTGGACAGATTTAAGAGGGAACTACAGGGACAAATTACATAGAAATATATCTCCAAAAGGTTTACTGGAATTAGAATAGTGTCATTCACAAACCACTTGCCTATTCATATAAAGTTATAAAGGAAAGCAATAAGGTCAACTAAAAGTCTTTATTTTCATAACAGCCCAATCCCTGGATATATATTCTGTGGTGGTTTAAATGAGAATGGCCCTCATAGGCACATATCCTTGAATACATGATCATCAATTAATAGAACTGTTTGGAAAGGATTGGGATGTGTGGTTTTGTTGTAATAGTGAGTCATCAAGGGTGAGTTGTTTGATTTCAAGATTCCTACCATCCCTAGGGTGTTCTCTGCCACCAAATTGAAGTTTAGTGCTTCCTGCTGCCATGACTTTGCTCTGCCATCGTAGACCCAGACTCTCTGAAATATTAAGCCGAATCAAATGCTTTCTGTTACAAGTTAAATTCTCATTCTGTCATGTCCTAGAAATAGGAAAGTAATTAAGATATGTGATTTTAAAGTAAATTATTTTTTTCTATCATTAGTCCATTAAATATTCCCTCACAACCTAAAATATACAGTCTTACACAAAAATGAGAAGGAAATGTACAAAATTGTTTGTAGAGGACAGCAGAAATGGCTCATTTCTTTATATATATATATATATATATATATATATATATATATATATATATATTTTATTAGATATTTTCTTCATTTACATTTCAAATGCTATTCCCAAAGCCCCCTATACCCTCCCCCTATCCAGCTCCCCAACCTACCCACCCACTCCTGCTTCCTGGCATTCCCCTGTACTGGGGCATATGGTCTTCGCAATACCAAGGGCCTCTCCTCCCATTGATGGCCGACTAGGCCATCCTCTGCTACAAATGCAACCAGAGACACAGCTCTGGGGGTTTACTTGTTATTTCATATCATTGTTCCTCCTATAGAGTTAAATGGCTCGTTTTTTAAGAGCACCAGCTGCTCTTGCTGAGGACCCAGACTGAGTTCCAACACCTACATTGTGGCTTACAACCACCTCTAAGTGTAGTTCCAAGGATCAGGTAGCTCTTTTTCTGGCCTTTACAGACTCCTATACAGAGCACACATACATATGCTCAGCAATTTTATATAAATATACACACATATTTAAAAATATATCCTAAATGTTGTCAGTTTGAGAATGGAGTCTGTATTTCCTATATAAAATTTGAACAGATTTACACTTTTATTATGTCTTGGACAGAATGCTTGATATAAGCAATTTTCAAAAAGGAAAGTTTTATTTGGTTCATAGTTTCACAGAGTTCAGTCAGGGTCACTTTAATTTATTCTATATATTTGTGCAGAATATCCTAGCAACAGAACAGATAACATAGTGCGCGCTCTCTCTTTCTCTCTCCTCTGCCCCCACACATCGTGTGTGTGTGTGTGTGTGTGTGTGTGTGTGTGTGTGTGTGTGTGTGTGTGTGTGTGTTATGGTTGCACCTGCACTTTTGGGTATCTTCTACTCTTTTGTTTAAACCAGGGATTTTGCTGCCTGGAGTTTTGCAAGGTGTTCTGCTTCTGCTTCCCATCTGTTGTAACATCCCCGACTGTTGGGATATTACTGTCCTTCAGTTCATAACTACTTTATGGATGGTGGAGGAAAGGGAAGGAAGGAGAGAGAGAAAGAAGGAGAGATCATGGGCAAGATATAATCAAATACCTGACTTCAGTGACATGTCTTTCTTGTCTAGATGCCTCCATCTAAATTTTCCAGAAACTCTCACTATAGTATCACCAACTTCACACCAAATACTCTATACATAAGCCTATGAGGTCAGTCTACATTGAAACTATTACAAACTCCAAGGTGGTGAGATTAATGGAGAGGTGCTTTAGGATTTGTTTATGCCATGAGTTTGCATCCTTATGGACAGGGTTACTAAGCATTTTTTTAAATAAAGCTTGAAGAAGGAATATTGATTGTTTTGCTCTTTTTCCATGCTGCTATTGTAAAAACACCCTGAAAAATCAAGTTAAGGGTTGAAGAGTTTATTTTGCCTTGCAGATCAAGGAGGGTACAGTCCATGATCAGGAAGTCATCAAGGCATGAGCTAGCCAGTGGGCCATTGTAGTCATGAAGCAGAGCAAGAAATGCATTTTACTTGTGGTCAATTCACTTTCTTGTTTTATGTAGCTCAAGATCTCAATCAGGCATATGGGTATCATACACACTAGGCTTGTGATTCCACCTCAGTTCATTCAATCAAGACTACCTCTCACAGGCATGCTGAGAGATCCATCACTCAGGTGACTCTATCTTAGTCTTCTTCAATGCCTTCCACAATGTGAGACTAATGAATCTAGAGTCTCCATATGATAATCTTCTATGAAAGTGTTTTAATTTGGATGCTTTTGAAATGAGAAGACTAACTTTAATGCCTGCAAGACCTTCTGGAAGGGGATCTCCAGTTATAAAGACACATGGGTAAAGGGTTTATCTTTTTAGATGCTGCCTATTACCTGCTGGTGAGAATGGTTTATCTGTGGCTGTCCCAGCCTTGTTGTCTTTACTGACACTAGAACCCAGTTCCTTCATCCTTATAATATGAATTGAAGATCTGCAGCTTTTGGGAATCCTCCAGGGTTTACATTCTAGGTTGGAACTGTTGAGGCCTCCACATCCCTGGGACATAGCAGCTACTAACTTTGTAGCTTCCACAATGTGAAGGCAACCATTGTTATCCTGTTCAGGGCTTATCTTGTAAGACAATCTAATAAATATTGTTGTTCAACAGTATTGATTCTATTGTTTCTCTTTCTCTAGAGATCTCTGATAAATATAATAGCTGATATTTATTTTTTTACCTCTTTTTAAAGAAATAATCTTGCCCAAGTATTATAGGTTTGGTGGTAAGTGTAATTGCTTACGTATCATTTGATGCTCCAATATCATCTCCACTCTGTGATTCTGCACACAACCATATGCATCACAGAAACATGGGAATGTGGATTTGAGCTGGGAAGGATTTATTTATTTATATTTTAATTGTGCAAGATCTTCATACATCATAGAATTAAAATGATGTTTTTAATTACTTGAAAACATTTGTTTAGCCCAAGGGACATATGAAAACAGAAGATAAACTACATTTGTGACAATGTATATATCTGACTGTTTAAGAAAATAACTATGAGTGAGTGGCTCCTGTGAGTCTCATTAATGTGATTCCACAGCATGCATTAATCCCTGGATTCTGTCTTCAATACCTGGGAATAAAAAAAAGAAAGAGGAAATAAAAATTGTGCTTGTATGAAACTCTAATTCTTACACTAGGGAGGAATGTGGGGCAGGACAAGCAGGGTCATCCTCAGATATACAGTGAGTGTGATAGAAGCCAAGCGTACATAAGCAGGAGAACCTCTGCCAAAATAAACAAACAAAACTAAAAAGGAAGAAAATTGCTGCAAGTTAGTGACTGAGAGATAGATTCATAGGCTAACTAATTGGAGTTTACTCTCAGTTTATCCCTGGCATAGACCTGTGACATTGAACTTCCTAGACTCCTTAGATGGGGCTTTATACAGGACTCAAAGTCTTCTTCTAGAATTTGATGGGAATACACTTGAAAATTTTTCCACTATGCAGGAGACAAATGTGCTTTGTCTTTTGAAATCTCTTCCAGGAGAAAAGGGGATGTTGGACCGTAGTTGACTAGGTAAGTGAAATCCCAGTGATGGGGAATGAAGGAAGACATTTTACTCATGGAGTTAGACTTTTCTGAAAAAGGAATACATGTTTTTTTTTCTTTTTAGATATTTTATTAGATATATTCTTTATTTACTTTTCAAATATTATCCTCTTTAGTGGTTTCCCCTCTGAAAACCTACCTCCCCTCCCCACTCCCCCTGCTCACCAATCCACCCACTCCCAATTCCTACACTGGGGAATTGAGCCTTTACAGAACCAACAGTCTCTCCTCCCACTGATGACTGACTAGGCCATCCTCTGCTACATATGCAGCTGAAGCCATGAGCCCCACCATGTGTATTCTTTGGTTGGTGGTTTAGTCCCTGGGAGCTCTGGGGATATTGGTTAGTTCATATTGTTGTTCCTTCTATGTGGTTGCAAATGCCTTCAGCTCCTTGGGTCCCTTCTCTTGCTAGGAATACACGTTTCATAGTTAAGCATGACATATGAATCTAAGCTTAATTCAGTTATAGTTTTGAACTAACATTTCCATATTTTCTTCTAATGCCAGTCACAAATATTTTATCGTTTCCATACCATAGAGCTGAAAGGTCAACTGCAGCATGACCTTGTGATCATCACATTTGAAAGCAGTAGATCTATAGTCTGTACACTGCAGATATGAATGTTTTTCTAAAATTCCTTTACTAGGAACACAACCTATTTGTTTCCTTTGGTGATACAGTATCTCTGCACATACCATAATTTCAAATGACTAATGGGGTTGATTTTACAAGTCAGCTTTATCTGTTGCACCAATGATTAATAACCCCAGAGCCAAACTTGCTTATAAGAAAAGAAGAAATACATGTGAACGATTTTGTATTTGAGGGAGCTGGATCCAAATTTTGTGAGCAAGATTAAAGTAAACTTCAGCAGATGCCATGGGGTGGACGTTTTCTTGTTTAGACTATGAGGAAGAATGTGGGATATCACCTCAGTCCTTTGGTGATTAAAATACTGATTATCAGCTTGACAGGATCTAAGTAAGGAACAAACCTAAGGACAGTCTTCAGGTGTTTTTACATAAGTTAAGGTGGGAAGACCTTGCTACAAGCACCAACCATGGGCTGTATAAAAAAGAAAAAAATGATCTGAACACCAACATTCCTCTCTCTCTCTCTCCTTTCCATCCATATATATATATATACCATGATTTCATCATTAGGATTGACTGTACTCTTAAACTTTAAGTCAAAATAAATGCTTCCTTCTTAAATTGCTTTTGTTGGTATTTTGTCACAGCAAAAGGAGGAGTAGCTGTCCTGCCTACTCCCAACTTTAAGTGTTCATTTCTTGAGCAATATTATCATCCCTTTTCCATCATCATTTTATACAAATTAAATTGAATTCTTTTTTAACATCATTGGTTGTTTGTGTTTCTAATTCTGAGAAAGTAAAAACAGTTAGAACATGTCCTCTGATTCCTCAACACTTTATGTATTCTATTAAATTCTTTTATCTTCGGCTCACTTATAATTATTTTGGTCTGTTCTGAAGGGTTGATTCTGGGTTAAAAGCACTTTCTGCTTTTGCAGAGCTGCTGTTCAGTTCTCAGCAACAATTTTAGGCAGCACACAATCACCTGTAACTCTTGTTCCAGAAAATCTGACATCTTCATTTGGTCTCCTTCTGCCCTGAACACATGTGGCATATACTCAAAGACTTACATGTACATAAAAATAAAACCAATATTTTAATGTATCTTCGTGGGTTGTCTCCTCTTCAACTTGATAGCATTCAGTGCCATTACTATCTTGTTTTTGTGCTCTGCTTTTAGTTGGTTTATAGGCTGTATAGAAGAAGTATAGTATCATCTTACTGTTGCCCATACTTGCTTATTGTTATCAATATATCCTCAAAAGAGAGCTATTGAATCCATTCTCTCTCTGTACCTTTTTTTGTTTGCTTTAATTGCACTTCAATTTGTGTGTGTGTGTGTGTGTGTGTGTGTGTGTGTGTGCGCGCGCGCGCGCGCGAGTACATATGTTCCTGCTATGGAAGCCAGAACACCCTGTATTGGGAAGTTGAATTACCTAAATAGGTGCTGGGAAACAAATTCAGGTCCTCTGCAAAAGCATCAAGTGCTCATATCTTGAACCATTTCTCCAACCCTTATTTAGTTTCTTACAAGAACAGCTTTATTCTTTTTTTTTTTTTTTCTTAAGCTGATTTATCTTCCTTTTCTCTTCAGGTGTTCTCTGCATTGTAATGCTTAGATTTTGTTGCCGTTGCTGTTGCTGTTGTTGTTGTTGTTGTTGTTGTTGTTGTTGTTGTTGTTAAATGCCTGAGACTGAAATCAGGATTTCATATATACAGATTTTTCTTTTTCTTTCTTCCTTCTTTCTTTCCTTCCTTCCTTTCTTTGCTTTGGATTTTCTAATAAAGATCACAAAGTTGCTAAGTTGTAAAATTCTGCCTTTAACTTACATCCTAGACCAGGCAAGTCTGGACTCTCCATTCTCCTGCATCAGATTCCCCCTCAAAGAAAAATTCCTGGGACTAGCTTTTATAGTTATGTGTCATCTCAAAAATATTTGCTTTACACATAGGTGCAATTATATATGAGAAATTCCTAAAAAGGGCCTTTCTCCTTATGGTAGCTGGAGTTTCTTGAGAAACAAAAATAATGCCATTCTAGCAGCAAGGGGTTTATTATGCAAATTGGATCAGGGGTTTAGAAGTTCAATAGAATCTAGCCATCTATAGAGACAAGCTGAAGATAGCCCATTATATAAATGACAGTGCCTGCATGAAGGCCTGAAATCTGGGATCCCCATCTTTGCAAATCCTTATAGATAACAGATTTACATAGCCAGTCCCAGAGAGCAAGTCCTTTATTGTTTATGCTTCCTGTCCTGTCCAGGTCCTGAGCAGTGAATGCAGTGCCTACTTCCACTGGAAAAGGTGATTTACTTTAATTTTTTATCATGTTAAAAAGAAATTTCTAGAATTAATTCATAAACATATTCAGAAATGATAATTAGCTAAACACATAGGCACACAGGAACATAGAACCATGTATGTCATCTATAACTGGTTTCAATTGTCTGTCAACCTAATCTACCTGTTGCTACAGGTCTGTGAGCAAACCTGTCTCAAAGAAATGACATGGAAGCCTTCTGAGGAGCTATACCTAGAGTTGATCTCTATCATCTACATTTAAACATGTGTACTTCTCCCCCTTTATGAACATGACTAAATTGGAACATGCACATGCATGTACATACATGCACATACAAACACATACACATATACACACACACACATACATACACACACTCAGAGTAGTTGGCATATCAGATGGTGGTAAGCAGATTTTAATAATTCACTTGTAAAAGTACTTATGACTTAGTATATTCACATTTGTATATGTAACACACACATGTATGTACACACACACACACACACACACACATATATATATATGCATATATATAATATAGAGAGAGACATACAAAAAAATAGAGATGATATACAGCATATATTGTAAGTGAGCCAATTTTAATATAATTTGATACAGTATATATTTTGCATAATTTGAAAATATAAATTACAGAATGAGAATTCATAGAATCTGTGACTACAAAGCTTGGATACCAGAGTAGAACTTCAAAGAAGTGGAAAGGTTGAAATATCAAATATTTTAACACCTAAATTCCTTATTATAGGCTAGTTTAGCTCTCTAAAACAGCCATTTCTTGATCATTAACATATTAGAAGTAACATTTTTAACTAATAGATATTAATATTCTCAGGTCTATTATTTTAAAAGACCAGTAACTTTCACCAATCTCAACTCTAATAATGCCATTAGATAACATTTGAGGCCTTTGGAAGAGACTGCCCCATCTTATTGTAACGCCCTTGATATTTCCAAGAATTTATTTTTAAAATACTTTGACTGATGACTTTCTTTGTTTTATTATGATAAAAACTTCATGAAACTGCTGCTACATAGGAAGAAGAAATCTGGGGTGACGTAGCTCTGTGGTTTCAGGGCCATAATCACTCATACGTAGCTGCAGAATAAGCAATCTCCTGTTTGCTTTAAGGTAAAAGCTATGGAACTTTTTGCATTGATTCTTACATTGTGTTCCATTTGCTCAGTTTTGCCAGGCTTTACCTAAAATGAGAAACATCTAAGTATGCAAATTCTAACTTCTAGAAACAGGTGGGGCATCAGATTGGAGGTGCAGTCAAGGGAGCATTGAACCAGCAGTTGGAATAGAAGCAGACTAAGTCCAGTTGATATGAACACCAGACATATGTATGTGAGAAATAGAATGTATGAAGTGTGTTTTTAACAATCATAGAAGAAGGATGATAGTATTGTCCTATACTTATAAAATGTGAACTACTAAGGAAAAGAAAGACTTAATTATTTACTCCAATGTTCACATTGAGTAAGGTAAAACAATAAGTTGTAGTGTGTGAAATGGGGTGATAGATGCAACAACAACATGATTGCCAATAAGCATGTTGCCCTGCTGATAAAGGTCAAAGTCTACTATTGCCCAGATAGCCTTCTGAGCTCTGGGCAATATAGAGGTCTGTCCCTTCATTGGCTGGGCTCCCCCTTCTCTGACCTTGTCTTAGGAGAAACCCCCACACATACCTTTACCTGAAGAATGACACATAGTCTTATTGGAAAACAGGTCCCACTTTCTTTCTCCTGATATGAACCCTTCCAGCCAGCATCTGAGATTGCTGAAGTGCTTCCCCATGCTATGAGGAATTTCAGTACCTTAAGCTTTTACCAGTGACCTTTGCCCAGACATTTGCTTTTCACCTGCACGGGTACACACACATATACATGCATACATGCACTCCTTCAATATTATTTTATATTTATAAAGTAAAATTTTAGTACTGTCTACCTAAATTTCTGGATGTTATTTATTGGAGTATAAATGCATCAAATAATATATCCACTTTGTGTTTCTTAATATTCACAAAGCATTAGTTCCCAGGCCAGCATTTCACATGAAATGTGGAATATGGAGTCCACCAAAACCAAATGTTACTACTTGACTCTGAGAGTGTCTACCAAAACAGAGAGTTTCTGAGAAATCTGTAGTAAAAAGAAACCAGTTAACTTTATCAATTAAAGAAACAAAATTTAAAAGTCACACTATTGTTGTCTTTGTATATTATATATATCATGAGCCTGTGAGCTAGCATTTCCTTCATTGTACATTACGAAGTGTGACTGAGGTCATTCTTAAATGAGGACCCAGGGGTGATGAAGTTAAACTTCCTCCTACACAAAAGATTCTGCACACTAATTAGGTTGGTGGCGCCTGGTCATGTCTTCATTAATTTCCCTTCTTTCTTGGAATTGGTTCCTCTATAGACCTGAAAAAGACATCATTTTCACAACTCTCTCTGTGTTTTTGAGATAGGCAATATTAATAAACAGGAATGGGGCATTATTGCATAATATTTCCTGTTAAATGAATGCTGTTCCAACTGTTCCTATTCAGTAAGAAGTTACAAATTGAAGATTCAATAATTGGCCTCTTTTTAAAGACCCATTTGAAAATTCTGATAAAAGGGAGGGTAGACCTCATCTCTTAACTAAGTCTACACTCTCTCCAAAGATCAGGAAGATCCTTCTAGAAGAGGTAACAGAAAAATATAATAGCCAGAAAAAACATGAAGTGCTTTCACATTTTCTAGCATGTTAAGTTCTTGAACTGCAAGTATGATTATGTGAAAAAGACTTGTAGAAGATTGGGCACTTTGTTACCCTGCTATAAAAAGAAGGTTACATATGGTGATTTATATACAGACAGTAATTGATGCTGGAAAAGATATTTTAACAGTAGACATGCATGCACATGTGCATACACTCATATGCACATGTGTGAACACCCCCCCACACCCACCCCACCCCCCACACCCCTTTGAGCCATGGATGATAAAGGCTGGGGCAATGATGTACCCATTAAGGTCTTAGATATTCCTTGTTGGAAAGCATTTAATATAGTCCTGAATATATTAGAAACTAAGACCAACAGAAAACACAGGAGGTTTTGATTTCATAGTGCAAAAAATAAGATGACTCATGATGTCCTCTAGCCTCCACATATCTACAAAAATATGAAAGAACGCATACA
The DNA here is from genome assembly GCF_000001635.26 of Mus musculus. Lineage (NCBI taxonomy): Eukaryota > Metazoa > Chordata > Mammalia > Rodentia > Muridae > Mus > Mus musculus. Next base: position 99,727,891 of record NC_000067.6, read on the forward strand.
CACACAAGCACACACACAAAGAAAGGAAGTCGCACATAAATGACAATAGGCTTGGATATTATATGAGGAAAAGTCTAAATTGATCATTAATACAATACCTGCTTATTTTCCAAACATTTCAGATTTGCTCAGTGATAGCTTTAAGGGTGTGTGTTTCAAGTATACAAAACTGCAAGTTGCTCAAAGAATAAATCTCTGATAGATGGAAGCCCTCACATTTCATTTTGACCTATGACATATCTGAATGCTTATTTATATATTCTGCAAAATCTTCAAGTGATATCATAAAATCTGCTACAACACATGCACACATACACACATAGTTCACATAGTTATATCATATTGAACCTACATGAACTCCATGAACAACTGTAAACTCTTTTTTTTTTTTTTTTTTTTTTTTGGTGGTTTCTCTGTGTAGCCCTGGCTGTCCTGGAACTCACTTTGTAGACCAGGCTGGCCTCAAACTCAGAAATCCACCTGCCTCTGCCTCCCAAGTGCTGGGATTAAAGGTGTGCACCACCACGCCTGGTTTAACAACTGTAAACTCTTAAAATATCAATGGTAAGATGTGCAAAAATGTTTCACTGTAGAGATGGCTTAGCAGTTGAAAGCACTTGCTACTCTTGCAGAGGACCCAAGTTCTGTTGTCGACACCCAGATAAAGCACATCACAGCTAACTGCCTGTAACTCCAGATCTGGAGGCATATACTAACACAGATACACACAGACACATAAAAAGAAATACTTAAACTTGGACATTTAATTGAGAAGTACTAGGATAAAGACAAAAGAATGCTGGCTGTGGGAAGATTAACTCCAAAGCAACTTCTGTGATTGGAAAGTTTGAAAGGGTTTCTATATATTTCGAGTCACAGTCATTCTGCTGTGCCTGGCTTGGGGAGCTGGTGTATGGTGATGTCAGACAAACCCTCTGGGCTGCCCAGCCTGACTAAGTTCCAAACCACAGGGGACCGTGGATGAACCCTGACTTTGAACCACTATTTACAGCACTAATATTGTCAGAGATTAATTAGAAAATGAGGAAATATTTTCCAGTTTGAAGTATCTCATTAGGCTGCTGTTTATTTCTAAGAAGATGTGATTTGAAGGTTAGGTCTGACGTGCAGAGGTGAAAAGATTCCCAGTGAGACAATCCATGGGAGGCTGAAGAAGACTCGGAGAACATGTAAAGATGTGAGGGAAACCTTTTGGGAACAGGGGTTCAGAGCATTTGATAGAAACTATTTCTGAGAGCAGGAATCAGACAATGCAGCTGGAGTGTCCGATGGAGGCCTGCTACTGCTGTAATACAGGGCCTCAGCTCTCCTTTAGGCAGCAGCAAATTATTGAACCATTTTGCAAAATGATCGTTATAATTGTAAGGAATAACTCTGGAAAATATTATTTCAATGAAAAGACTATTTTCTGGTAATCTAAAAATCACTTTTATGTGTGTATCAAAAGTAAATGTAAAATTTCTGCTCATGTAAATGCTATCCCCTATAATTAATCTACACAGAAGTGGGGAATATTGATGTTTTGCTGGTCTTGAACACAATGCCCCCCATACACACAGAGTAGATATATTATGAAATGTAATTACAATATGCATAACAATTTCTGAAATATTTTATCCATTTAGATAATTTCTAAATTTAATGTAGAACAGATTTAAATTTTAACATATATTTTTGGTTCTAAATGCACAAAGATTTAACACACAGACAACCCCCCCCCCCGACCACACACACAGTATTATGTTTTTTTTATTGGTTACTTTATTCACTTACATTTCAAATGCTATCCTGCTTCCAGTTTCCACACTGCAAGCCCTTTATCCTATTCCCTCCCCCCTGCTTCTATAAGAGAGTTCCCCCACCTATCCACCCACTTCTGCCTACCTATTCTGGTGATACCTAGAATTTCCCTACGCTGGGTCATCTAGCCTACATAGGACCAAGGCCCTCACCTCCCAGTGATGCAAGATAAGGCAATTCTCTGCTACATATGCATTTCTATCCATGGGTCCCTCCACGTGTACTCTTTGGTTGGTGGTTTAATCCTTGGGAGCTTCAGGGAGTCTGGTTGGTTGATATGGTTGTTCTTTCTGTGGGGTTGCAAAACCCTTCAGCTCCTTCAATCTTTCCCCTAATTCCTTCATTGGGGTCCCCATGCTCAGTCCAATGGTTGACTCTGTGCATCTGCATCTGTATTGGTCAGGATCTGGCAGAGCTTCTCATGGAACTATTATACCAGGCTCCTGTCAGCAAGCACTTCTTGGCATCAGCAATACTGTTGGCTTTTGATGTCTGCAGGTGGGATTGATCCCTAGGTGTGACAGTCTCTGGATGGCCTTTCCTTCAGTCTCTCCTCTATTTTTTGTCCCTGCATTTCTTTTAAACAGGAACAACCCTGAGATTCCACCTCACACCAGTCAGAATGGCTAAGATCAAAAGTTCAGGTGACAGCAGATGCTGGTGAGGATGTGGAGAAAGAGGTACACTCCTCCATTGTTGGTGGGATTGCAAGCTTGTACAACCACTCTGGAAATCAGATTGGTGGTTCCTCAGAAAATTGGACATAATACTACCAGAGGATCCAGCAATACCTCTCCTGGGCATATATCCAGAAGATGTTCCAACCGGTAAGAAGGACACATGCTCCACTTTGTTCATAGCAGCCTTATTTATAATAGCCAGAAGCTGGAAAGAACCCAGATGCCCCTCAACAAAGGAATGGATACAGAAAATGTGGTACATTTACACAATGGAGTACTACTCAGCTATTAAAAGGAATGAATTTATGAAATTCCTAGGCAAATGGATGGACCTGGAAGGCATCATCCTGAGTGAGGAAACACATTCATAAAGGAACTCACACAATATGTACTCATTGATAAGTGGATATTAGCCCAAAACCTAGGATACCCAAGATATAAGATACAATTTGTTAAATGCATGAAACTCAGGAAGAATGAAGACCAAAGTGTGGACAATGTGCCCCTTCTTAGAATTGGGAACAAAACACCCATGGAAAGAGTTACAGAGATAGTTTGGAGCTGTGATGAAAGGATGGACCATCTAAAGACTGCCATATCCAGGGATCCATCCCATAATCAGCTTCCAAACACTGACACCATTGCATACACTAGCAAGATTTTGCTGAAAGGACCCAGATATAGCTGTCTCTTGTGAGACAATGCCAGGGCCTAGCAAACACAGAAGTGGATGTTCACAGTCAGCTATTGGATGGATCACAGGGCTCCCAATGGAGGAGCTAGAGAAAGTACCCAAGGAGCTAAAGGGATCTGCAACCCTATAAGTGGAACAACATTATGAACTAACCAGTACCCCGGAGCTCTTGACTCTAGCTGCATAAGTATCAAAAGAAGGCCTAGTTGGCCATCACTGGAAAGAGAGGCCCATTGGACTTGCAAACTTTATATGCCCCAGTACAGGGGAACGCCAGGGCCAAAAAGTGGGAGTGGGTGGGTAGGGGAGTGTGGGGGGGAGTGTATTGGGGACTTTTTGGATAGCATTGGAAATGTAAATGAGGAAAATACCTAATAAAAAATTAATTCTTTAAAAAAAAAGTGGTTGAGATGGGTGGGTAGACCCATCCCTTAATTGGGGGCAGCGCCAGTCTACAGAAGATGGTCTCTACAGGTTCTATCCCCCCTTTGTTACATATTTTGATTAATGTCATCTCAGTTGGGTCCTGGGAACCTCTTGCTTCCCTTGCATCTGGGACTTTCTAGTGGCTATCCCCAGTTTCCCATCCCCCATTGCTACACATCTCAATTTAAATTCCTGACCCTCTGTCCTTCTCCCCTCTCTCCTCTGGAATCTGATCATGCCCCCCTTTTTTCCTTCCTCCAGATCCCTCCTTCTCTTTACCACCCATGATTATTTTCTTCCACCTTCTGATTAGGAATGAAGCATCCACCCTTTGGTCTTCCTTCTTCCTGTGTTTTATAAGGTCTGTGCGTTGTATTGAGAGTATTCTGCGCTTTTTTTGTTATTTTAACTAACATCCACCTATTTGTTAGTACAAACCATGTGTGTTCCTTTGTGACTGGTTACTTTTCTCAGGATGATTTTTCTTTTTTTTTTCTTTTTTTTTTTTGTTTGTTTCATCCATTTATACCCAATAGAGAGTTAATATCCAATATATACAAAGAACTGAAGAAGTTAGATTCCAGAGAAACAAATCACTCTATTAAAATGGGGTACAGAGCTAAACCAAGGATTATCAACTGAGGAATCTGAAATGGCTGAGAAGCATTTAAAAAGCTGTGCAATATCCTCAGTCATCAGGGAAATGAAACTCATTTGACCCTGATATTCTACCTCACAGTCAGAATGGCTAAGATCAAAACTCAGGTGACAGCAGAATGTTGGCGAGGTTGTGGAGAAAGAGAAACACTCCTCCATTGCTGGTGGGATTGCAGCTGCTGGGACTGCTCTGGATATTAGTATGGCTGTTTCTCAAAAAACTGGAAGTATTTCTACCTGAGGACACAGCTATAACACTCCTGGGCATATACTCAAAATATATTCCAACATATAACACGGATACATGCTCTACTATGTTCTTAGCAGTCTTACTTATAATAACCAGGAGCTGGAAACAACCCAGACGTCCCTCAACAGAGGAATGGATGCAGAAAATGTTGTACATTTACACAATGGAGTACTACTTAGTTATTAAAAACAATGACTTACAGTATTGTTATCTTTACACAATAGAAATATGAACAGAATAAGTAAAATCTCTTATTTGGGCACAAGGAAATTTATTAAGTTTATAGAAACACTGCCAAACATAAATAAAAATTTAACAAATATGTGCATTCATAGATTGGAAGGTGACTCTCTGCTGGTTTAGCAGCATCATAGTTACAAGAACCTAAAGTCTAGATCCCAAAAACCTTTGTAAATGTTTGCTAGGTATGTCAGCCTACCTGTAATCCCAGTGGATAGAAGGCAGAGACAGGGCAACAGCAGAACAAGTTGTCAGGATAGGCTATACAAAATAGTGTGCTTAGACTCAAGTGAGGGACCCTGCTTCAATATTTAAGGTGGAGATTATCAAGGAAGATGCTAATTGTCAACATTTGGCCCTCATGAACACTAGAACACATGTGATATGAATTACACACAATCATATACATAAAGAAAATAATTTTAAAAGTAGAATAATAAACAAGTACACATCTTAAAATATGCATTCACGTTATAGAAGATTTTACATGTATGAGCCTTGTAGATAAGACTAATTTCTCAAGATGAGTCATAAATTGTAGAATAAGTACTAAGGGATGTGGTATCACATTCAGTGCAAAATACAATGAGCCACTGATGCATGCTGGGATGGTCATTAATATTTAATGCTAGGCTGAGTGTAAGTCAGGCACAAAAATTCAATGAAATGCAATTTAAATGGATGCTCTTTATACAGCTTTTCCTTAGTGAGGGCCTATATGCAAAGAGACAGAACACAGATTAGTGGTCTCTGCATGTTGCCGAAGGGACAAATGAACAATACCAGTTTTTCAGTGTAAGGAGACTGCTGTAATATCCTTTAAGGTATCTTCAGAGTCTTGCAAATAAGTTATAAAGCAGAGCTGCAGACTTCAAACATACTCTGTGTATGAGGACGAGCATGTTATAGTGTGCATTTGGGGGATTCAGTTCTCTCCTTCCACTCAGTGAATTCCAGGGATTGAATTTAGGTTATCAAGCTTTACGGTAGGTGCCTTTACCTACTGAGACATCTTTCTTGAACATAGTTTGATGGCATGAGGACATAGTGTCAAACACACTCTGAGTCTAAATGGATCATTGATAGTGGATGTTGAAGTAGAGAAAAGTACACTGAAGTACATCGTTGCGGGGGGGAAAGACAAACATTAACAAAATCTGTATTAAACCACAGCATTATATCAATGTTGTATTACTTCCGTGACTGTGTATAAGTTACTTTTGGTTAAGTTAATCAATAATCCTAGTTATTCCATATTGTTTTAGAAGTAATATAAAAACCGAATGTTGCAAACAGAGATTTTTCTATCTAAAATTTATGTATTTATTCACTTTATATCCAGAGTCTTAACAGCTCCCTCTCCTTATTATCCATTCTCCTCCCCAGAAAAGGGGAAGCTCCCTTGGGTCCCATGGACCCTGGGAAGACATCCATTCTCAATAGACATAAGTGCATCCTCTCCCACTGAGGCTCAACAAGGCATTTGAGTTTGGGGAAGGAAATCCAATGTCAGGAGAAGAGTCAGAGGCAGACTCTGTTCCAGTTGTTAGGGTTCTCACCTGAAGACCAAGTTGTACATCTGACACAAATCTGTAGGAGATTTTACTTCAGGCCCCACATGCAATTTTGTTGATGTTTCAGACTCTGCCCTCCTTGGACCAAGATTAGTCAAAATTAGTAGACTCTGTCTTCTTTTGGTGTCCTACATCTCTCTGTCTTGCTCAATTCTATCTGTTACTCCTTCCTCAAGCTCTCCCCACTACAACACTGACTGATGTTTGACTGTGTATCTATACATCTATTTCCTTCTGCTGCTGGATGGAGCCTCTCAGGAGACAGTTATGCTAGGCTCCTGGCTGCAAGCAAAGCAGAGTGTCATTAATAGTGTCAGGGATTGGCTCTCTTACATCTCAAGTGGCTACAGGAGGTAGTCACTTCAGTTTCCACAGCTGCACTCCCCACCACCCATTGGTAGGAGTAGCAGCAAGGGTCACAACAATAGACACCCCAGAACATCCCCAGTGACAGGTTCCAAGCTACTCCTAGAGATGTCCCACCATCAATTGCCATTCTCACTCCCAGCCCTCCACAACCATTTCTCCCACACTTGATCCCCATCACCATTCCCTTTCTCACCCCAACTCCCACCCAGTTTCCTCCCTATATCCAGCTCCAACACCTATGATGACTATTTGCAAAGAGTTCTCTGAATGTGGGTAAAGGGTTCAAAGCACATTTCTAAACTTTTCTTTAAGAAAGAATTGCTAGGCCCCGGCATAGTCTCACAAGAGACAGCTACATCTGGGTCCTTTCGATAAAATCTTGCTATTGTATGCAATGGTGCCAGCGTTTGGAAGCTGATTATGGGGTGGATCCCTGGATGCTCACAGTCAGCTACTGGATGGATCACAGGGCTCCCAATGGAGGAGCTAGAGAAAGTACCCAAGGAGCTAAAGGGATCTGCAACCCTATAGGTGGAACAACATTATGAACTAACCAGTACCCCGGAGCTCTTGACTCTAGCTGCATAAGTATCAAAAGAAGGCCTAGTTGGCCATCACTCGAAAGAGAGGACCATTGGACACGCAAACTGTATATGCCCCAGTACAGGGGAAATCCAGGGCCAAAAAAAAAAAAAAAAAAAAAAAAAAAAAAAAAAAAAAAAAAAAAAAAAAAAAAACAAAACTCCAATATTTTACTGTGAAAATATGATGATATAAACAAAATGATCAAAATAAAATACATATTTTAAAAGTCCTTGGATGTATAAATGCTTTTCCTGTAACTCTTTCATAATCTCCATAAAGAAAATTGCTACTGATAAGCTCAAAAAAGTACCTCTTTTTTCTCCTCCTGACGAACACATAATTTTAATAACCATAACAAAAGATCTTCTTGAGACAGTAAGGGACCAGGAACGTATCTCAGTGAGTTCAGGCGCTGACCAACAACCTACATGATGGAGAAAAACCCAAATCCTTCAGACCGTCCTGTAAACTCCACATATGCACAGTAGAATAGGTCTGGGCACAGCTATGCCCATACTTGCACCCTCCCTGACCACCACCATAGTAAATGCATAAACTGGAAGAAAAAAGCTGAGATATTCCACTAATTACTTAAATCAATAATCCTAATTAAAAGATGAAATGGTAGTTTTTCATGATTTGCTGTTTCTTCTGTCCCTACATGATAAGAATGGACTTATTCAACATCATGACATTCCAGATATTCAGATTGCTTTTTCTTTTCTGTCATTGGAGTATGTTGTTTTTCTTGTACATTTTTTGTGAATATAAATGTATTTGGCCATATATGTCCCATCTTCCTTGATTTTTCAATGGTACCTTTACTGCAATTCATCCTCATTCCTCTGGATACTCTCATTTTACTTTAGGGTCACATATAGATGTAATTTTATAAATCAGTATGCAATTTTGGAGTCAAAAGTATTGTCATTTTGAGTCAGATATATTTTGTTTGCTGTGCTTTCCACTTGAAACCATTTTCTTGAATATATTTCTTTTGAAATCTTAATTTTATTTATATATGCAGAATTTAATAAATCCATATAATGAAAAAAAAAAAGGTCTCTACAAGGAACTTCATAAATGCCTCTTCCCCAAGAGAGAAGACTGACTGCAGAGTTGACTGCTGGTCATACAGGGAACTCTGCGAATATAGCTTTGTACACATCCATGATGGGACTTTGTAGTGATGCAACTGCCTCAGAGTAGACCATGCTCCTGTAACCCCTTATTCCTATTTACTTTCTCTCTCCCTTTCTCTTTTTCTTTCTTTCTATTACAGACTTGCCTTTTAGAACACATCTTTGTTAAAACTAAAATTTTAATATATACAGAAAAACAAAGCACCATAATACAAATAAAACAGCAACATGGAACCCTTATATTCAAATTAGACCCTAACTTGTCAGCTACAATCTGCTAAGTAACATTAGAAGTAGGTATTTCTATTCAATCTACAAATATTCAAAGATATTAAAATATTTGCATGCCTTTGTCCAATTTTCATAATACAAAAGCATTTGCCTCATGTTATTCATTAAAAAGCACTCATTCACAGAACAATACATATTTCCTGGGACTGGGGGAAATGAGTAAGTACTTTTTCCCCAATTAATTTAATATTCAAATCAGGATAGGATATGATAAACTTTTAATTTAAGTAATGTTCATATAATTAAATAGGAAGACACACACAAACATGCATACATATACTCTTACACACACAAACACACACATACATGCACTCTCTCAGATACACAAACACTTATATCACATATAAACACACACACACACACACACATACACACACACACACACACACACACACACACACACACACATATATATATATATATATATATATATATATATATATATATATATATATTTACCACACACACATACACAGACAGCCATATACACACACATACAAGCACAGTCACACCCAAACACAAACACAACATGGTATATAAACATACACATAATGATATGCACAAGTACACACAAAGGTGCATAAAGATACACAAAATGATTCATATACACAAACACACAAACTCACACAAAAAACACACATACAAATGCACAGATATACACATGCACACACACATACAAAAATACACACATAGACACATACAAAAAACACACACAGAGACACAAACACACAGAGTCAAACAGAAAAAACAGAGAGGAAAGAGAGACAGAGACACTGAAAGAGAGACAGAGAAAGAATGTGACATCATTTAAGAACTCAAGGATGATTCTTTTTTTTTTTAACTTTTTAATATTTTTTGTTTTTCTTTAGATATTTTATTTATTGACATTTCAAATGTTATCTCCTTTCCCGGTTTCCCCTCCAGAAATATCCTATCAGCTCCCTCTGCTTCTGTGAGAGTGCATCCCCACCAATCCACCCACCCACTCCTGTCTCACCAGCCTGGAATTCCCATTCACTGGAGCATCGAGACTTCACAGGACCAAGAGCCTCTCCTCCCACCAAGGCCATCCTCTGCTACATATCCAGCTGGAGCCATGGTTCCCTCCATATGTGCTCTTTGGTTGGTGATTTAGTCCTTGGAAGCTCTGGGGCTCTGGTTGGTTGATATTGTTGTTCTTCCTATGAGGTTGCAAATCCCTTCAACTCTTTCAGTCTTTTCTCTAACTCCTCCATTGGGGGCCCTGTACTCAGTCCAATGGTTGACTTTAAGTGTCTGCCTCTGTATTTGTCAGGCTCTGGCAGAGCCTCTCAGGGCATAATAATTCAAATATAATACAGATGTGACAAACAGCTCCTCTACAATTTTCTCCAAATATCATGATACAAAACTTAGTAACTCTATCATATTTTACCTGAAGTATATGGTAGAAATAACAACCTAGTAAAATATAGTATGTCAATAGGATCTACAAAATATAGTAAATCAAAAAGATCTAGTTTTATTTTTAATTGTTTTCTTGTTCTTGGTGTTGTTGTTGGTGGTGGGTTTTTTGTTTATTTATTTGTTTGTTTGTTTTTTGGTTTGTTTGGGGTTTTGTTTGCTTCTTTGTTTTCTGGAAAACAAAGCATGATCCCAAAGCTAAGAACACAGGACTAAAGCTTATAATCCCTCAGCGATACCTTCCTAAATCCTTTGTAGCCTTCACAGCATGCACAGATTTGTGTCTACCATAGGATGTGAATGCTATACTCTCCTTCCTGTCTACCTAGCTAAGATTTCAGTTTTTAATGTGGGTGCATGTGTGTGTATGTGTGCATGTTTGAGTGTGTGTGTGTATGTGTGTGTGTGTGTGTGTGTGTGTGTGTGTGTAGAATAAAAGCTAACACCAACTGTCTTTCCTCTAGTGTCATTATACCCCTCCCTTTCTCTGCTTTTCTCTCCCCCTTCACTTTCCCTCTTCTCTTCCTTTCTAATCTTTTACTTTTCCTCCCTTTATTCCCTCCTTATTTTCTTTCTTTTGAGGAGGACAGACTAAAGAACTCAAATTGGTTTTCGACAATAGTTAAGCTAGGCTAGCTGGTCAACAAATGCACTCTGCTATTTGCTTACAACTTTTTAACTGTTTCTGAGAACCACATCCACATTTTCACAAGGAAGCTATCTCCCCAGCCTTAGCTAACATCTCTAATATAAAGACCAATTTTTTTTTTTATGTGAAGACACTGATCCTAATTTTGCAATTAAGATCTTTATGAAGACCATGTACAAAAGAGTCCCTGCTTCTATGCATTACATATTTGTGTGTTTTCCAAAGTATATAACCAAATTCTTGGGAAGAGCAATTCCTCCTGGTAGTGAGGAGATTATTAATATAACTTTGATTTCATACAGATTTCATCTACCTAATATGGCATGTTATCGTCACACTTAGTATTTCAATGGCTGGAAAGTAGTTGTGGGTTTGTTCTTGTATGTATGTATACTTTACATAAGATGGAGAACCAATGAAGCATATTGAGACCAATGTTTCGACATTTTTTTGGGAAAGTGAGGAACATAAAGCAATAAACTATATCGTGCATGACATTTGACTTGCTCAATAAAATTTACTTCATCAACTCGACAGTAATTCTGCAACCTGACATCTATCCACTTCATTTTTCATGTGTTGCTATGAAAAAGAAATTGTAATTTAAGGAGATTAGTCAATTTGCAAAAATCTAAAAACTGCTAAATTTGTTGGAGACCAAATACCAACTCATGTAAGCCTCAATCTGAAGTCTATAAAAGCTCTCCTAAAGCATGAAAAAAGACTCTTCTCTGGGGAATAAACAATATGTTCATGAATATGCCCAAGATTTCTCCATGTTCACTATTCTAGATCATGCCTACCAGTGAGGAGGCCATATTCTTACTGAAATTGGATACAGAAACAGGATGAGAAGTAACACAAAAGACATTGTCACAATTGCTGTTTTAAATATTTGTGTTTGAGTCCATTGTGTTAGTAGAACTCTGGTATTTCCTTATGAAAGACACCACAGCCAAGTCATTAATACACTCTCTTTCTGTAAGTCTGAGAAGTGGGGAATGACTTCAGTACCTTCCATCAGGAGTCCTCTGATATGATTGTTTAGCTTATTGTAGTTACTTAAAACCTGAATACCTTGGGCTAGGTCTTGGTTCAATGAGCAAAGTGCTTGCAGTTCAAACCTGGAGGTCTGTGTTAGAACACCTAGAATCACAAAAGACCTGGTTATGATACAGAGTGGAAGCCCCATTATAGCTAAAGAAGGAAGGAATGAACAGCCAATGAATACTCAGAAATTCCAGGGTCAGCAAACCTGAAATACAAAATTTGGAACAGGAGACTTGTCCTGACCCATGGAACAGTTGAACAGGGACTTGAGGGGAACCTGGAAGAGAATGGGGGGAGGGGGGACAAGAAACACAAAGGACAGACAGCAAGTCAAGATTCCCTGATCAAGCTGAAAAAAATTTTATTTTTCCTACACAGGTTATATACTCACAGGAGCAGAAAGAGGGGTGTTGAGAGGGACCGTTTCGTCTCTGGGTAATGCACCTGTTCCCAGGAAGAGGCTATTGACTGGGTAAACAGTTGAGCAGGAAGATCATAACAGAATGGGTTATTAGGCACCTGTCCACAAGATTTATAGCTATTTGTTCTCTTCTCATTCAGGATCTATGTCTATTTGTACTCAGCTGGGCTAGTACTTTCCCACAGAGGCCAAGACTTTATGCCAGCAAGCACTTAAGATAGCAAATGTTCAAACAAGGTCAGTCACAACAGAGACTATCTTCAAATATCACACATCTCAATTTGTCCTTTACTTATACAATGGCATAAGTGTGTGTTCCAACATACAAACATACAGATACTTATACCTTACAATCACACATGAAAAAATAGGGGTGGTTGTGGGGGTAGTAATGTAGTAGTAGTAGTAGTAGTAGTAGTAGTAGTAATAGTATTAGTAAATAATAATAATAATAATAATAATAATAATACCAGAACTCTTTTGGAAAATATGTTACCAGTAGTTGTAATGTCATATTTCTCTTGTTACAATATTATTTCCTATTGGATTGTGTTTTAATGATGAAGGAATTGTCATTAAATAATCACTAAATTCAATCCAAGCATTGTTGAACCCACAGAAGCTAAAGGGGTCATATTATAGTCATATTTTCAGACACAGTTTGGGTCTGTATCCATGCCATTCTCAGAGTTAGGGACATTTTAATGGAAGCACAGATTCTCCATAGTTAGTAACAGAAGACAACAAAAGGCCAATAAGAAGCTTATATAAAGAACTAGAGACATCACTCAAGATCTTGACTGCTAAAAGGACCTCCTTTGCATGAAGCACCTTACTGGGTGATTACAGCCTTTTCCAGAAGCTTTCTAACTACTGGGCAGAGAGGTGGGTGTGACATGGTTAGCTTGTCCCAACTAAACAAACTCTACATCTAATAGCTCACGGCATAACAAAGAGCGGCCACAATTTCACCTCAAGGAAAGAGTCACAGGAAGAAAAGGCCTGTGTATGTAAACCAGGAGCTGTGTCTACCCTTAGTTTATAAGACAAGTAAGAGAAAAGCCACCACATTTTTTCTGCCTTTGTCACTTTACTGCTCCAAACTTTCAAGCATCCTCATACTGACCTAAGCATCTTGTCAAATATGAAACAAGGTAGCCAGGCCTCATATGATAAGGTATGTGCCTTGGATCACAAGAGACAGGTGCTAGCAGTCCACATTGCCTTTCAGCTTACCCTCTTCTCCTATCCCAAAACTGCTATAGAGACTGCATACACTTTGCCCCTGCTCTTTCATGCTTTTAACTTCCCAGATTCTCTCCTACCACTGCCTTGGCACAGGATCTTACTGAGCTTTCGTTCATACCTATCTCTTTGCCTTTCCTCACAAACCTTTCTACAGTCACTATTTCACTTTCTTTGGCACTCCCTGCCAATCCTTTGTCTTTTGTATCCCTTCCAAATTTTTTTTTGGCAGGGGTGGGGAGAGGAAGAGATTTATTCAGTTCACATTTCCACATTGCTGTTCATCACTAAAGGAAGTCAGAACTGGAACTCAAGCAGGTCTGAAAGCAGGAGCGATGCAGAGGGATGTTCCTTACTGGCTTGCTTCCTCTGGCTTGTTCAGCTTGCTTTCTTATAGAACCAAAGACTACAAGCCCAGAAATGGGACCTCCCACAAGAGGCCCTCTCATCTTGATCACTAATTAAGAAAATTCCATACAGCTGGATGTCATGGAGGTATTTCCTCACCTGAAGCTCCTTTTCTCTGTGATAATTCCAGCCTGTGTCAAGTTGACACAAAACCATCCCATATAATTGACACCTTGTCAACTTGACACATAAACACATCACTATTAAGCCTCAACCCCCTACTTTCTTATTCATCCCCAAAATCTAATAACTTTAAAAGTTCCATAGTCTTTGTAAATTCTTAAAAACTCAATCCCTATAATATATCCAATCTCTTTTTAAAATTCAAAGTCTTTTTACAATAGGAAGTTTCCTAACTTTGGCTCCACTAAAGTGCCTTCTTACATCAAGAGGGAAAAATATCACGGCACAGTCACATTCAAAAGCAAAATCAAACTCCAATTGTCCAATGTCTGAGATCCACTCACCATCTTCTAGGCTCCTCCAAGGGCTTGAGTCACTTCTCCAGCTCTGCCCTTTGTAGCACACACCTTGTCTTTTAGGTTCCAGATGCCTGTACTCCTGCTGCCACTGTTCTTGGTGGTCATCTCATGGTACTGACATCTCCAAAATTCTGCTGTCTTCTGCTGTAACTAGGCTTTCCCAATAGCCTCTCATATGCTCCCTTCATAATGCCAAGTGTCAACTCCTTTGCATGACCCCAAAAAGTCTCCAAAACAATGTGTACAGATGCTGAGGTGAAACATGATACAAATAAATACTACTCTCATTAGCCACTAATGTAGCCTCTCCTTGAACCCTACTCATCATCCTTTATGCTTCAAGACTCCCTACTGCAAGAAGCAATCCCCTTTGACAGTATGTGTAATGCTGCACCACTTTTCTACTCCTTTTTTCCTAGAATCCTGACTCCAGCATTTTCAGGCTTAGCATCTGAACTTATAATATGAAAATGGACTCTGATTATCCTGTAGTTTATTGTAGTGAACAATAATACTTTAGGTAAGTGTAGTTACCTTAACAGAAGCTAAGGTAAATGGTTAGCTGGATATCAAGGTTTGTACAAGCACACAATTTAACAGGGCCTAACCATCTTGGGTTCCCAGAATAGAGTTGCATTACTTTCCATGGGGTTCTCTATTAATATATCAAATTCTAGTTAAATCTGAAGTGGTCTCAGCAATAATACAAGTGGAAGAACTACTGCATTGTATGCCACTTTCATATTAATTAGTTACTTCTGAATAGTCTTTTAAATAGACCAAAGTTACTTTATTAACTCAGATCTTGGTAGTTGTTCTGTTTTGCTTTTAGTTCTTTTTTTTTCTTCATTTTTTATTAGATATTTTCTTCATTTACATTTCAAATGCTATCCCAAAAGTCCCCTATACCCTACCCCCACTCCCCTACCCACCCACTCCCTCTTCTTGGCCCTGGCATTCCACTGTACTGGGGCATATACAGTTTGCAAGACCAAGGGGCCTCTTTTCCCAGTAATGGCCGACTAGGCCATCTTCTGCTGCATATGTAGCTAGAGACACGAGCTCTGGGGGTACTGATTAATTCATATTGTTGTTCCACCTATAGGGTTGCAGACCCCTTCAGCTCTTGATTTTAGTTCTTAAAGTGAAGGTGCTGTTAATGTTCTTATGAAAGATTTAGGAATGGGTTGCCTAAGTTTTATTAATGTTTATGTCTATCTTTTAAATAAAATTGAAGTGATTTACTTCTTTTTACCTTATTAACAAAGCAAAAAAGGACATCATTTGCTTAGTATGGTAAGGGTTTTTTATTTATTTTTTGAAAAATACATACATGTGTCCAAGATATCCTGTCCATACTCAGGCAGTTGTGGTGCATGCCTTTAATTCCAGCACTTGGGAGGCAGAGGCAAGTGGATTTCTGAGTTTGAGGCTAGCCTAGTCTACAAAGTGAGTTCGAGGATAGCCAGAGTACACAAAGAAACCCTGTCTCAAAACAAACAAACAAACAAACAAACAAACAAACAAAAGATATCCTGTCTATGTGCCTCACCAATCCCCTCTATACATCTCTCTGCTGGTTCCATCAGTGTGGGAACTCTGCAGGTAAAACACAGGGGAGCTTATTTTTACTCATTTACTTTTAGTAATTAGTTTTGTATTAAGACACACATGAACACCTGACTGTTTCATGGTCAATATTTTAGAAATGTGAAGATATATTACCTCAAACAACAACAAACAAATGAAGAAAGTTTTGTTAAAATCTAATGTACAATACTGTGTTTGGAAGAAAGGAAATGGGAATTTGTCTTTTCACATTTCTAACCTGAGAAATGCTACTTGGCTCAGACTCAGCCATGTAAAAGGAAAACAGTCAGAGATGAAAACAATAAAGAAAACAAACAAACCAACAAACATATCCCAAGAACTTGGATTCTTAGTACTTCAATAAAAATATACTTAGTGTGGTATTACATTCTGTAATCCAAACTCTTGGAAGAGAAGCCATCAGGGCGCCTGACACTTGTCCAGTCAGTATAGAATGCAGCTGTGAGTTTTGAGTAAACCAGGCACAGCATACCACTCTGTCCCTTCCTACAAAGGAGAGAGGAGAGTTCTCTGAGTCGACAGTGACTGGTCTGTGGCCCAGGGCTGGTGGTTAAGGTCACAGATCAAACACTAATCTGGACTTCCTCCTTTGCCCTCTCCCTTCTATCTGCCTCCTTTCTCCTTTTTTTCTCTTCTTTCTTTACCTTCTCTTCCTTCTCAATCTAGACCCCCTTACTTTTCCTTCCCTTTTCTTCCTCCCTCTTCATGATCTCCTCATCTTGCCTGTTCTCTTCCTCTTCTTCCTTTCCTCTGTGTCATCGTCTTCATTTCCTCCCTCCTCCTCTCCCACCTCTCTTCCTTTCTTGTACTCATATTTATTCTCCCTCTTCTCCTCTCTTCAAACTATCCCTTTCCTTCTTTATCCCTTCCTATTCCATCTACTACTCCACCTCTTCCTCCTTCTTTTATTCTTTTTCCTCTCATTCCATACTTCTTCTCTTCTTACTCCTACTTTTCTTCCTCCCTTTCCCTTCACTTCCATCTTCTTTCTTCCCTTGTGCTTGTTCTCCTACTCTGCCTTCTCTTCTCTTCCTGCATCTTTTCCTTTCCCTTCCCCTTTTCTCTTGTTCTCCTGTATCATCTTCCTCTTTCCTTTTCTTACTCAATATTTTCTTCTTCCAAGATCTTCCTTTTGCTCGATTTTATTAGCATAGAAACCTATGGCCAGCATCATTGTCTATAGAACAATGTAATAAAAGGAGTAAGTTTCATGCCTCTGACCTATAGGAGACATTCTTAATTTATTTTTGAAAAAGAAACAGTTTGATTTGGAAAAAATACCTCAATAAGCTCAGTGTACTCTGACTTTGAGTGCTGGAAGGAAGCCAGAATAGAAAAGGCTTAAATTCCCTCTTAGAAATCTTGGTTACTTTCTTTTTGGCTTAGTTTTAGTGAGAAACCCCAGAGCACCAGAGAGAGGAGAAGATGAAACATAAGATTTGAATGCCCTGAGAGGTAGAAATATTGAGTAGGAAAACTCTGTCCCTATTGGGTGAAACAACCAAGGAAAAGTGAAGTAATTCTGTCCATAGGAGGTTTAAAATTGGTGCATGTATGATATTGTATCTGGAGGGCTAGAGATCCCCTGACCTGAAGTTTGCTTCTTCTGTATGATTCAAGCTCAACTCTAACAGAATTCTTATACCAGGACCACACTGAACATCTGTCATTTTTGTTTTTAGACATCAGTCAAATATGGAAAGTGTCAAGTATGTAATTAACTGACCTGGGGGAGAAAGGTCAAGGATTGATGAACAAGAGAACTAAACTCTAAAAGCTTTGCTTTTACCTTCACATGTATGTGCTGTTGAAAAGAACCTTATACATTTCCTGTACATGTAGCATTTATATACATTCTGTAGAATACTTCCAATTCCCTTGTATCCTTGGTTTATGTACTCTAAGTGTACCTGTGTGTCAACAGCATAGAATTAAAGAATATATACATTGCCAAAGAGATCCAGCACTCTCTCTCTATCAATATGTATTCCACTGCAAAAAATCAAGTCCCGCTCTTAACAAAAATCACAGATTTCACTTAGATTTGGGGCTTCTATAATATGTACCATGTACCATTTCCATCAGAAAATGTGTGTTCATTGCAGAATGGGATTGTGGTATATTTAGTTTGTTTTAATTGACTCCTATATTGCATATGTCCTGCTAATCAATCTTGTTTATGTTGGGCTGTGTTATTGAAACAATAAAGTGACTGCTATACAAACATCAGTGTGGGCCTGAATTTGGCCACTATAACCCATAAAAAGCCACATGTGCTTAGGGCTGCAGAGTTATCTCAGCTGTTTACAGTACCTGTTGTTTTTTCAGAGAACTTGGGTTTGGTTCCCAGAATCTACATGGAAGTAGAAATAAACAAACAAATAAACAATAAATAAATAAGTAAGTAAATAAATAAAGTGAATCTGTAAGAGAATGTAATGCCCTTTTCTGGCCATAAGAGTAGCAAACATGTAATTTCCTAGTCACATATTCAATCCATACACATTAAAAAAAAATCTTAAAATAAAGGCACATGTGGGCCAGCAAGATGTTTCTAAAAGTTAAGGTGCTTGCTGCTAATCCTGCAGATGGGAGTTTGGTGCTTGACCCCACAGTGTAGGAAGAAAGACCTGACTTCTTTATATTTTCCTCTGTCCTCAACTCCACGTGCATGCTATGACAAAAGCATCCCTGCATGCATAGACATGATAGTTCACAGCTGTTATTCCAGTCCTGGTGTTTCCGGGCAGCAACAGGTGGATACTTTAAAATTTCTGCCAATCTAGTCTAGATAAAGCAACAAGCTTGGGGTCCACTGGGGAGCCCTGGGTAAAAATTAAGGAGGATATCTCAATATTAACTTCTGGTCTGCACACTTTCCTGCATACAGAAAGATACCTGAATTTATGTGAATATATATGCTGTCACTATGTACATACATTCAGAATATCGTTTTGTTCCCTGTTGAAAATTGGAGAATTTTCTTTCTCTACAGATTGTGAGTTAGAGAAAGGACTGGAGTTTAAGAGATTTACAACCCCATTGGAAGAACAACAATATCAACCAACCAGACCTCCAGAGCTCCCAGGGACTAAACCACCAATCAAGGAGTACACATGGAGAGACTCATGGCTCCAGCTACATAAATAGCAGAGAATGGCCTTGTCAGGTATCATTGGGAGGAGAGGACCTTGGTCCTGTGAAGGCTTGATGGCCCAGTGTAGGAGAATGCCAGGCTGGGGAGGCAGGAGTGAGTAGGTGGGTGTTGGAAGACTATCATAGATGCAGAGGGGGTGGGGGTGGGGGATGGGATAAGGAACTTCTGAGGGGAACTGGGAATAGGGATAACATTTGAAATGTAAATAAAGAAAATAACTAATAAAATATGGACACAAAAAATTTTCTATTACAGGTATTTGGTGTATTCTGCTATGATGTTGCACTATTCTGTCACATGGATATATGACAATATATGTATATGACATACACACACATATATATAATACACACACACATATATATAATACACACGCACATATATATAATACACACACACACACACACATATATATATATATATTACAGACACACGCACATGCACAAGCACACACTAGGAGCCATCTAGGAGAGGCTAAAAAATCTAGTAGGTGATTTTCTCAAGATGATTTACCATGGAATATAAATGATGATGAATAAGACAGTTTCAGGCAAGGCCAAAAGGGACTACATTCTAGGAAAGATTCCTACTATTAATATGAGTTTCCTGTTTTTACATATATATAACAATCACTAGGTATTAGCCCACAATTTTGGGCAGATTTCTTCAAATCAATGAAGATTTTTTTTCCTGTAGTGATGCAATATAAAGGAATATATGATTTCTTAATTCTTAATGATGATCATATAAGAATTCCTAAAATTATATTAGTAATTATTAAGCCCATTATAATAGGACTGCTATGAAAACCAAAACTGTACTAAAACTCTGCCCATCTTCCAATGTCAAGACTTAATTGCTTCTGAGATAGAAACTTACAACTTAGAACACATTCCAAGAAGTTGTAAAACAATGGAACTAACCATTTATTGTAGGTGCAAGGAAAGAGGATAAAATATTGACTGACATTTTATATACATTTCTTCTATGTTAACTTAGCCACAAAATTATGGTTTTAAACTCTATGAACCCATGGAGCTCGTGTCAGTTAATGAATATCTAAGAAGATAACTACTGTTAATGAAAATACACTTAAACATCTAAGTTGTATACTTCTTATTCAATTTATGATTTGAATTTATGCCTCAACTTCTAGTGAACTTTTGTGGTAAAAAATGAGACACTTGGAAAAAAACAGGTGATATATTCCCCTAGAAACGGTACCAAAAACTAGCAACAATTACATTTCATGGAATCACATTACAGCAGATGGAAAGAGTAAAATCAGGAAGAGAAGCATAAAGCAAAATTAGGAGGAGGAAGGAGAAGGAAAGCAGAGTAGAGTAATGTAGAATTTAAGGAAGCAACTTAGATATTTAGAAAGCATACACCCCGCTCATTTTTTTTTTTAAATAAAGATTAGATTAAAAAAAAATCTAGTCGGCCATCACTGGAAAGAGAGGCCCATTGGACTTGAAAACTTTATATGCCCTAGTACAGGGGAACGACAGGGCCAAAAAGTGGGAGTTGGTGGGGGGGGGGGCTTTGGGGGACTTTTGAGATAGCATTGGAAATGTAAATGAGGAAAATACCTAATTAAAAAAAAATGTGTCTTTTTCTTCTCTTCCTGTGAACAACTTTGTCTAGCTGACAAGTGACAGGTAGTTCAAGCAGAGGCCTGTAGCTGCTGGCTGCTGGCTTTTAAATAACTTAGAATCAAGGTAGAGTATATATAATCCAAATACCTGCCAAGACTATGTCTTGACCACAGTGACAGGCTTTCCCTCAGCTAACTCCAAGAAAGAACCAGAGCCCAGAGACTCAGAGCTGGTCTCTGATATGCATGCACACACACTACATATAGATAACCACCATATGTATGTATAAAGTTACAGTCAGACTGGGCATGGTCTCTTGTAATGAACCTGGATGAGGCAACCAAGTTGATGCAGAGCAATAGTGGAAGATAATTCAAGTCAACCTCCAGCCTCCAAATGTACAAGCACAGAGAAGCACACAGAGTCAGCATGCATACAAACACACACACACACACACACACAGAAACTCACACACATACACACACATACACACACATACACATGTACACATACAATAACCAACAGCAACACTACCAGTCATTCACAGAATCACTTTCACCAATAAAAATACATATTAATCCATTCAAATCATAGTTCTATGTGAGTACTAGCTCTAAAATGTTACATATGAGTCCTTGTAGAGGATAGTGTTGATCAAAACTGGGTATAAAGTTTCCAGTAGAAGCCAATAGTTACTTCAATGGGGATAAAACAAGAAAGAAGAATCAGGGGATTTTTGATGGACAGGAAGCTATTCTGTCACCCAACATTAGTGGTATATCCTCTAATCAAAATGTGTTATAAACTTGAGATGCAACAGGTTAGAGGAGTTTATTGCATGGAATTGAAAAGCCTTATAAGGAAAAACAGGAGGAAACAAAGCAGCTGTGGCAAAAGGATCAAACTTGTAGAGATCCCTGAGGTAAAGTATACCAATAATAAATTTTAGCTGGTAATAAAAGCCAGAAGGCCTATGATTGATTGAAGATGATGAGGTTAACCATAATGACCACATTTTGTGAAGTGCCCTCCATGTCCAGGAGTGGTGGCTTGGTAATAAAGCGGGCTTGCTGCAGAGGTCTCTGTTTCTAGGACTCATGCCAGTTCATAACAGCCTATGACTTCAGTGGTTATGACAAAGGCTCTTCAAGTCTTTGTGGGCACCAACACACAAACAGATAAACATACACAAAAAGAATCATTTAAAGGCAATGTAGTTTCTGCTACAGAGGCTCAATTATGTATAAAATTTTTAGGGATCTTGTGGAAAGAAACCACCTGTTTAATATATGATGATTTTGAGTTAGTGTTGTAAGTCCTGGAGTCAAAGGCCCTACACAGCTCTGGGAAAACAAAAACAAAAACAAAAAACAATAAACAAAGCTTGATCTTTGCAGAACATCAGAAACTCAACATGTGCTGTTATCAGTGTAAAAAGAACAATGTAATGTCCTGTCAATTATGGGCTTTCTCCATTCTATCACCTATAAACATGTTAATTTTTTTATAACACAATCAGTTTTTCAGTCACTAAAGATTTTGAGTTTATCAGGATTTATTCTGATGGGCCCATTGCACATGTGGAAATTGGAGGCTGGAACTTCAAAGAGCTTTGAAAATACAATTCAATTAACTTGTAAGAATATAAGAGGATTGTCAAGGAAGCAAAGCTTGGACTTCTATAATCAGGGAAGTGAGTATTGTCTTCTTCAAGACACTCAGAAAGGGCAGCATCAGTGAACCTCTGGCTCTGCCTACTATACCCCTTTCAGCCTTCTGAGCAACCGAAATTTCAGATAACATGTTTGTGTTGATTTAAATCAAAACAAGGTAAAACAAAACATATGTAGGGGCTAGAGAGATGGCTCAGCCAGTGAAGTGCTTGCCACACATTCATGAAGACCTCAGTTTGGTCCCTATAATCCATATGAAAAAAGAAACAGAAAAAGCAAAAACAAAAACAAAAGCAAAAAAACAAAAACAAAAAAACAACAACAACAAAAAAAAACAAAAACAAAAAACGAAAGCAAGTGATGTGGCACTTGCCTATAATCTCAGAGCTAGGGTGGCGGAGACTGGAAGATCCCTAAGAGTCTAGCCTAATAGTACACACACACACAGACAGACACACACACACACACACACACACACACACAAACACACACACACACACACACAAACACAGACACACACATTCACTCATATAGATAGAACAAAATGTTTCCTTCTTTTCTCTTGTTTGCTTCAAAACAAGAATAGAAGAACTGAAATACTCCAAGGTATCAAACGATGTTTCTATAGTCATTTGTTCTGAAGGTGCTTGGAATGAACTGGAATAAGTTGGTTCTTAGGGCCACAAACACACTGCTCTTTGCCAGTTATTGGACAGAGTCTCTGACTGCAAACCATCTCAAACTGTCACTGATAAATAACTCCATCTCCTTGGTGGTATTTTCTGCCAAGACATCAAGTCCTAAGCGTAGGGTGAAAGGCTGAAATCTATAAATATTGCAATTTATCTCTACTTAGAAAACAAAATATATATTTATTTAGCTATCTACCAGTTATAATGTGTAAAGTGTTCTCAGAAACATGCCATAATTACTACCCTATGGATTAGTCATATATAAACCTGCTTCTCTTTTATTATTATTTGTTCTTTGAAAATTTTACATTTCTATAGAATGTGTCTTTTGACAATAGCCACTTCTCTTTTTCTCTCTCTGTCTCCCGCCATCACCATTTCGTTCCAATTTCATACCCTCCATTTATGTTTATTCAGTCAGCCCACAAATTCAAATTAGTTACATTCCGACATACAGATGAGTGTGAAGTCATTTACTAAGTTATTGGCAACCTACCAGCAGTCATACTCTTCAAGAAAAGTGACTCTCAGACCTGTAGTTAGTATCAAATGTCAAAAGCTACTCAGAATGGTAGAGCTTTGAAGCCATTTCTGCTCCTTCCATAATTTCTCAGTGATTTATGTTGTGACCGCAGGTCACAAGTACAACTATGTCATGCTCAGAGAAAAGCATTACACAGCACTCCTCTTCATCCTCTGGTTCTTACATTCTTTACTGCCCCACTTTTCTGAGAAGTTCTGTATGTCTTAGATGTGGCAGAAAGATTTAAATAGAAATGTTGTCTGTGGAATTCTTTCAGAGTTTTGTTTTGTTTTGCTTTGTTTTTTTTTTTTTAATGTCTACCAGTAGTGTTACAATCATCAGGATTGATATATATCATATATTTGTCTTCTTAACCTCTAAGGCTACCCAAACTAATTTCCCTTTCTGCCTGTGAGCTCTTCTCTGATCATTTTTCTTGGGACAGTTTGCATGTACATCCACTTCAATTGTAAAGCACAAATTAACATTACTTGCAATGAGACAATTATTTTGTTCTTCCCAAGTAGTTTGTTGAATCTTTAACTGTGATGGCATTTACAGATGGTCCACTGTGATAGAAGTGATTAAGCCCTTCGGATGAAGTTAGCACCCT
Organism: Mus musculus; assembly: GCF_000001635.26. Classification (NCBI taxonomy): domain Eukaryota; kingdom Metazoa; phylum Chordata; class Mammalia; order Rodentia; family Muridae; genus Mus; species Mus musculus. Next base: position 99,752,185 of record NC_000067.6, read on the forward strand.
TGGAAAGGACATCCAAAAGAATGATTTTTATCCCCCCCCCCACTTGCCCAGGTGAGTTAAATGATATATCATTTGGATCCAAATAAGTAACTTGATTTTGTCATCTTCAGCCTCCACACAAAGGAGATGAAAATTTCTGCTTAGTAAATCTCCTAGCCTCAGATATCTTGATATCTTGATATTCACATTAGTTTATTTAGTCAAATGTCTTTCCATATGTACTTTGTAGTCAAAAAGAAAGTTTTATTTAACACTTTCTCTTAGATACTTTGTTTTCAATTTTTGAAAAGATATTTGTACTTATGACATAATTCTATCAACTTGAAGTTTTAACTTTTAGTCTTATTCTTCAAACATGAGTATTGGTGAGCCACAGTGACTGGAGGATTCAATATTGGACTGCACTGCGTTATAGCAGTAGCATCCTGAGTATATTCATATGATTTAATAGACAGTGCTCTCTAGAGGAACAGAATTGATTTAATGAACATATACTATAAAAGGAGATGTATTTAATTGGCTTAGACATTTTGGGCTGGTTAGTCTAACAATGGCAATTTACAAGCTGAAGAGGTGGTAACCTGGTATCTGCTAAGTGCATGAAGTTGAGTTTGCATGTTAGCAAGAATGACAGTAGCAGCATCAACAACAGCACAGAGTAGATATACTCAATATCAGGGCTAAATATAAAGTATTGAAGCATATGGGCAGACAATGTACATGGCAGAGACCGGTTGATAATGAGTGATGGAATAGTGCCCCAAACTGCAGAGATAATCAGTGGGGACCAAGGGCAGGAAAGAGAGAGAGTGTAAGAGGGACAAGAAACACGAAGAATGAGAGCAAGTCAATTATACTGATCAAGTTCTGAAAAACTTTATTCAAGAGTGGCAATATAAGCATAACTAAGAGGAGACTCCAAGGGAGGAGGGAAGAGCCTGGGCACTCTCTGAAGGTCAGATGGCAATCTTCAACTCCTGGAATCAATGGTCACAGTGTGCTTTTTACCCACAAACATTCTTACTGTTATGACCACAAACGTTCTCTCAGGATTGTTTATATAATCTAGAAAATTTCCACAAGGCCATGGCTCCCGGCAGAATAGGGACTTGGAAAGAGACACTTAGACCAGCTGGTGATGTTTTTTGTGTTCCACAAAAAAGGGAAACTTTGTGGGTACTAGCCAAAAATAGAATGACTTTAAGGAAGACAAATATGGTCCTAACTTGAGGGACCACTTAAGAAATGGAAAATTACTATTAAAATTGAATCAAAAAATTCTATGAACATTGGAATCCAACAACTCCAAACACTTCATGAGGTTTCAGGATATATCACTATGTGATGGTTAGTTTTTGAAATGTTTTTCTTATATTTGTTTGTGTGGAGTGTGGTTAGGAGGTATAGGTACTTGGATATGGATGTCAGAGAACAACATATGGAAGCCAGTTCTCTCCTCTCACAATGTTGGTTTTTGGGATTAAACTAAAGTTCTCAGGCTCATCAGCAAGTGTCTTTACTTTTGAGCTATCTGCCTGGCCAATGATTCTTTACCTTAATTTTACTGGATGTAGAGTCAACTAAAGGACAAGTCTCCAAGCATGAAGATGATCCGTTAAACTTCAGCATCTCCCTTCAGTGGTTCAGATTTATAGAGATGCATGTAAAAAGCAATATTGTAGTGCATCTAGCTTTTACCACCATGCGACTTTTAAAGTGTGATGAAACAAAGGAAGGCAACTACAGTGTTAGTATGGGACATAAACCAGAAGGTTCCATGTTTATGAACTTGATCCACAGTTGGCTGAAATGCCATTATGTCTCATTTTTCTACATTTCTTATTCTCACATTTTTGAAAGTATAAACTATAAACTATACTTTATTCAACTGTTTTTCACCTTAGGGAAAAATAGCAATGAGATACAGGTTGTGCACAAAAATCATAAGTATAAAATAATCTCAGAGCTGAGTTTGTAAGAGATGTTAACTGCTTACTTACCTTCTAAAGACAAGGGAATGAATGTACATTGATATTAAAGAGACTTCACAGAAAAAGTGAAAATAAACTCTTATCTGTGCAGAATTTTAAATTATTGGTGTGTGTGTGTGTGTGTGTGTGTGTGTGTGTGTGTGTGTATGTGTGCATGTGTGAAAGTAGAAGTCAAAAGTCAATTTACAAGGTCTTCCTCAATCACCTACTACCTTATTATGGGGTGGATGGGTCTTCCAATAAATTTGCAGCTCCCTAATTTGTCTCCACTCTACTGTTCATGAGTTTCAGGTATCCTGTCGACTCTACTTTAACTGTGCTGGGATTACAGTTACAAGAACAGTATGCCTGTCTTTTTTATGTAGGTTCTGAGGATTACATTCAGATCCATTTGCTTATATGCCAGGCCTTTTAACAATTGAGTCATCCCTCCAGTTTCATGGTGCCAATTTGAATCACTAAGTCAATCATTCAGTTTAGAAATCACAGAAAAGATTAATAGTGGAAAATGAGGGTAATATATTCTTGGATAATATATATTCAAACAATCCCATCTTTTAGATAATGACATCATAATTTAAATTAATTCTTACCAAAAAAAATATCTTGATGAGAAAGAGAATTATCCTCACTTGATAGATGGGAACACCAAAGCCCATTGAATGTAGGCAATAAATCATCTATATGAAAAGGAGCTACACTGGTATTCAAGCTCAATTCCATGCCATAGAGGGTTGTTCATTGTTTCTGCAGTGTTGTGCTGGACTGTTTCACTCAAGTCCAAAAGGTGCAGAGTATGTTGAGAGTTTTGAGCCGTACCATGGCAAGAAGCATGCTCTTCCTACAACAAAGTGCTCAGGAGCAAATGCAATTTGGGATTAGGTGTGAAGCATTTAGGGACCTACTCAGTGACCACTCACCGCCTCCATTTATCTGAGAGGACAATTTAGGCGCCATGGCTACTAAATATAGGTTTTCTAGACATATTCCTTGTCTCTAGCTCCAGTCACTTATCACATCACCTTGCCTCATGCCCATTTAGTTCTCCATACATAAAGTACTTTGGCTACCTGCCCTTCAGAGAATGCTGGACAGCAGACTTGAGACTGGCCTGGGTAGAATTCCTAAGAAGGTACTCTGGTAGAATTCTAAGAAGAATTCTAGTAGAAGGATACAGGGGTTGACCAGAGTGGAAAGAAGTTTGCTGCTCATTTGCCATTAATAATAAGGCAGTCTGTATTTCTGGGCTTGCTCCAACCTGCTTATAGTTACACTCTCGGTTACAGCCTTATCCTCCTTCACAGGCAGAGGAGAGCCATGGCAGAGCATCTGTGGATCTAAAGGACTTCTAACCTCAGAGGACTCCTCTGTTCAAATGGAAGAATGACAGCTTCCAAGCATCCAGAAAATGAGGAAATTGAGTTATTCCACCTGCTTTTTATCTAAATAGTCTCTTTGTTAGAAGCTCAAACTTTTGATTTAGTTAAAAGATTAACAGCAGTACAATCTATTCTCCATGTCTCACCTGATTTATCCTGGACTATAGCTTGAGTTACCAGTCACAAAACAGGAATGAGAGAAAGAGTTTTGGCCAATTTTATAGCCAGATGAATCAAAGCACAACTGGGGAAAGGCTGAGTATAGTGAATGGAGCAGGGATGCAAAGTTGAAGCTGCTGGATTTCTAACCCAGCAAGAATCTCATCACCTTGTTATTTTGGGCAAGTCCCTTCTGTTCTTTTCTTATTTTTGAATGACCTGGTTCTATGAACTTGGCTATTTATGAGAATTATGAAAAGGATTAAAAAAAATACCAGAACTCCAGGACTTAGTTAAAATAGATGCTCTAAATTTCAAAGAAAGCTTGGAAAGACCCTAGGGTTTGATCTGTGCCAGTAAATTTCCTAATTCTCTGGATCCAAGGAAGCTGTCTGCATCCACTGACTATGCTGAGGTACAAACATGTCCCAGTAAGGGTAGAAACGGGCTGGCCTTCAGGGCTATTCCCACACTTCTCGTGAAGATCCAATAGTGTAGCAGGATAGTGAAACATAACCTGGTCAGTACTGGGAAATTGAAAACCAGATGAGCCCATTTTATGTATTATCCAAATATTTCTTTATCTGCTTTTCTCCTCCATTCACAAGATATGAATTGCTCCAGAGTGGTCTTTCCCTTACATACACCATCCTTCATATATACTTAAAGTTTTATGTCTGTGCATCTCTCCTCTCAAAACAACTCTCAGACTTGAAGACAGTTCTGCTGTAAAGCATGTGGTGTACAAGAAGGAGGATATGAGTTTGGTTCCCTTGCCCAACTTAAAAATAAAGCAAAGTTGAATGCGGTGACACATACACTCAATCCCAGGACCAAGGAGATGGAGACACAGGGATCCCCTGGCCTTGGTAGTCAGCTAGTCCTGCAGCATTATTGGGGACTGGATACAGAGAGATAGGCTTCATTCAAAGACATAATGGAGAGTGACTGAGAGGGACAATGACCTGTGGCTGTTACCCACACAAGTATACTTGACACATGCACCCCCACAAATGCAACTTTTTGTATGAACACACATACTCACACATTCTTAATTCTACAGAGCTAATGGTATTTGACACCTAATATGGACCAAGGTATTAATAATCTATTTGGGCATTAACCTATCTTTATAGGGTTTTTAACTAAGGACATTATCTAAATCCAAAAAAACATTTCTCTTCAAGGTATTGCAGCTTTTTACAGCATGTGAAGCAAGTGTGGAGATATTTTGTCCAATGTCATATTTCTGACACTTTTAATCATATCCCAACACTGTGAAAGAAAGTTCATTAATAGCTCTTTACTTTTAAACATTTTGATGGCTGGAGGAGATTTACCTTCTAGGACAAAAAAAAATCTTTCTGCTATATCTGCACAATCATTTCAAAATTTAATAAAATTACATTTACCCCATTCTGATATTTCCTATAAAGTTATTCTTAACCCTCAGTTAGAAGCATTTCTGCACTCTAGCTTTCACTGACAGTGAAGCTGATCCCTCTCAATGCAAATCTAAGTATAAATTATAACTTTATGAAATATTTGCATCTTGGAGGAGGTTAGAGGGGAAACATGATTGTGTTGAGACCATAGGTAATCATATTCCACAACAATGCAGTGGTGGTGTTTGTTTGTTTGTTTGTTTGTTTGTTTGTTTTTTAATAAAGCTGATGGACATATTTGATCTTTAAAATCATTTTACCAACACTTAAAAGGTGATGCTGAGGATTTTCTTGTATATGCATAGGAAAAAACTGAGGAATGGTGATACTTGAAAGCAAATAGAAATAGAAAGAGAAATATTACTTCCAGGTTTCATCTAACTAAGTTCCCAGGAAACTTGGGAGGAAAGTCCAAGCACTGTCTTTGTTTGCACTATGCAATGACACTGTGGTATGGAACCTGAGTGTACATGTAGACTGTCTGAGTGAGATGGATATCCAACTGTATTTAAATTGCAGTTTCCTAAATGAACCCACTTATTTCTTTATGTCTTAGCACCTGTGTTTGTTTTTTTTTTTTTTTTTTTTTTCCATTTTTTATTAGGTATTTAGCTCATTTACATTTCCAATGCTATACCAAAAGTCCCCCTTACCCACCCACCCCCACTCCCCTACCCACCCACTCCCCCCCTTTGGCCCTGGTGTTCCCCTGTACCGGGGCACACAAAGTCTGCGTGTCCAATGGGCCTCTCTTTCCAGTGATGGGCACCTGTGTTTGTTAACAGTGCTTTTTGAACTTATTAAAGAAAATTCCCAGAACCCAGGGTGGCAGTTCCCAACTGCCTGTAGCTACAGTTTCTGGAGTTTCGACACCTTCTTCTGGTCTTCCCAAGCAGCAGCAGTATCCCAACTCTCTCTCTCTCTCTCTCTCTCTCTCTCTCTCTCTCTCTCTCTCTCTCTCTCTGTCTCTCTCTCTCTTACACACACATACACACACCACATGTATATGCACACATATATACATACAAATTCAAATGAAATAAATCTTTAAGAAGAACTAAACCATTTCTCACTAAATGTTTCTATGAACACTAAATGGGATCTTAAATATACTAGCCTCAAATACCATCCCATCACCTACCTAATTATGACTTATATGTAATAACCTAAAATAGCACCTTGAAGTCTACCTAGTTAATACTTACATGTAATAGCCAAGAATAGCATGCTTTCATATTCCTAGCTAAGATTTGACATTCATGACAGGTATTTTCACTATTACTCAATATGCTTCTTATACAGAGTGTCTGTTAACTTGTCCTTTGTATGTAGTTGTGCAGTTCCCATTTTCCAACATTAGGATAAGGGTCATTACTATAAGGGAAATCCCAAAACTGATTTTGGGGAGGGCAAAGTTCTGTCTTAGTAGGTAAAAGCACTTGCCATGCAATCCTGATAAACTCGGGTGACAGCAGATGCTGGAGAGGATGTGGAGAAAGAGGAACACTCCTTCATTGCTGGTGGGACTGCAAGCTGGTGCAACCACTCTGGAAATTAGTCTAGAAGTTCCTCAGAAAACTGGACATAGTACTACCTGAGGACACAGCTATACCACTTCGGGGCATATACCCAAAAGACGCTCCAACATATAACAAGAACACATGCTCTACTCTGTTCATAGCAGCCTTATTTATAATAGCCAGAAGATGGAAAGAACCCGGATTTCCTTCAACAAAAGAATGGATACAGAAAATGTACATTTACACAATGGAGTACTACTCAGGTATAAAAAACAATGACTTAATGAAATTCCTAGGCAAATGATGTAACTAGAAAATATCATCCTGAGTGAGGTATTCCAATCACAAAAGAACACACATAATATGCACTCACTGATAAGTGGGTATTAGTCCAAAAGCTCTCAATACCCAAGATACAATTTACAGACTATATGACGCTCAAGAAGGAAGACCAAAGTGTGGACTCCTCTGTTCTTCTTAGAAGGGGGAAAATAATACCCACTGGAGGAAAGACAGAGACAAAGTTTGGAGCAGAGACTGAAAAAAAGGGGGGGGGCTTCATGAGACTGCCCCACCTACGGATCTATCCCATGTACAGTCACCAAACTCAGACACTATTGATGATGCCAAGAAGTGCTTGCTGATAGTAGCATGATATAGCTGTCTCCTGAGAAGCTCTGCCAGAGTCTGAAAAATATAGAGGCAGATGCTCGGAAACAACCATTGGACTGAGCACAGGTTTCCAAATGGAGGAGTTAGAGAAAGGACTGAAGGTTTATAACCCCTTAGGAAGAACAATCATATCAACCAAACAGAAGCCCCAGAGCACGTGGGGACTAAATCACAAACCAAAGAGTACACATGGAGGGATCCATGGGTCTAGCTGCATATGTTACAGAGGATGGCCTTTTTGAGCATCAGTGTGAGGAGAGCCCCTTGGTCTTGGGAAGACTTGATACTACAATGTAGAAAAATGCCAGGGCATGGAGGCAGGAGTATGTACATGGGTGGGGGAACACCTTCATAGATGCAGGGGAAGGGGGAATGGGCAAGGGGTATTTGGGGGGACCAGGAAAGGGGATAATATTTGAAATGTAAATAAAGAAAGTATCTAATAACAAAAAGGGAAAAGAAGGAGAGATGAATACAGTTTATCAGTTCAAGTTTTCCTTCTTATTTAGTCTAGGACACCTGATCATGTAATGATTCTATAGCAGTTATTGTGTGTTTTCAATTAACCCAACCTAGGAAGTCTCTCACAGGCATACTAAGAAACTTGTCTCTCTGTTGACTCTAGAACCTGCCAAGTTGACAATCAACATTAATTATTGCAGATGTATTTTTTTTTAATTATGTCTAGGGTCATTCTGATACCAAAGAACTTCAACAGTTCAGGAAGTCCTTTGAAATACTGAGGCCACTCCTTCATCTAATGGATGTAAACAAGTGATACAGCAGATTTCTGCTCATGCAGCAGAGTGACTCATGTTCATCTCTCTGGCTCATGAGACATTGTGAAAAGAAACCCCATCTTCCACCCACATGTGTACTCAGTCTGCCTCATCAGCCTTCTCAATCATATTCTTGCATATTCTCTTGTCTTGGTCACATTGTAATGAAATTCCATTTCCTCTTCTTAGTGCTCATGGGAGCTTACTCAATTTGTTGATTGACTTTATGTCATCGCCTCCAGATAATAAGAAAGGCAGCACTAAGTCATCTGGTCTCCATCAATGCCTTTTATTCCCTCAGCCATTCCCTCCCTAGTCTATGTGTAGACTTTAGGTTGACTTTTTGAGACAGACATAAACATTTTATGGCAGAAGTATTGTACAAATTTTCCATTCTAGCATATATAGTCAGGAGATTGCTAGACAATTTAATGACTTGTGTACACAGAGAATAAACATATGTAGATTGAGGCTTGGATCCTCATTATATGCTAATTTTACCTCAACAAGTTATTAAATTTTAAAGTCATTTTCTCCATAATCATCAGTGGGAATAGTTGTGTAAGATTCCATGCTATGAACATACAAAATGCTTTTTGCCAATGTGTGAATTACAAATTTATTGTATTGTCTTTTACTTATGAAAGAAAAGCTATGATGATCATCTGTTTAGGATTTTCAGTTTCTATATTTAGAAAAATTTTCTAAATTTTTAGGAATTTAGAATATTCACATCTAAATTTTGAATAATTTTGTTACTAAATACTTTGTAAGAGTAACACTAAAACAAAATATAAACATCTTAATTCTGGGAGTACTTCTCAGTGATATAATCCTTGACTATATGTGTGAAGACAGGCTAGATCCTTTGTCTAGCCCTATACCCACCCCCTCCCCCCATAAGTTTGGAACTGTTTTCTCCTCTAAACTAATTTTTAAGCCTGTGTGTTTGGAGACTTCCATTCTACACTGAAACTATGTGTTAACAGTTGGAATGAAAGAAACCAAATATATCTACAAATAATTCAAAGTTAGTATATCTAAAACGTCCTACAGTCTCTATCCCTGTATTTTTATTGCTAACATTTGCAGAATCTTCTAAACTTAAATATGAGGACTATTCTATAGAAGATCAACATTTCCTTTTTTCATAGCTTCTTTCTTTTTTTCTTTTTTTTTGTCAAGCTTAAAATATAGGCAACATAGGCACACTTGCTAACAATTCTCATTATCTCTTTATAAATTTCACACTTGGATACTGCAACTCTCCAGTTCTCTCAGAATGTTGAACACAGGTCCAGGATTCTGAGTCTTTTCCTTTCTGTGGAATAATTTTTTTCATGGAAATAGATACTTATCAGCTCTGGAAAGTGCAAATTTTGTTATTATCGAGTTTCAGGTGGGCAGAGACCATTTCTCCTTCTCTCACTTCCTTAGTTCATTGCCCATTTAGTAAATGATTTGTTTTGAGGTGTAAGATTATTCACATCTAGAAGCATCATTTGCTAAATCCTTACCCATTATCTATTCAGTTTGGTCATTTACACTCCAAATTGTGAAAATCTTCCCATCTGTACACATTAAACATAATAGCCAATAGTGTCAAACTGTATCAATAATAAATTTCTCAAGACTGGAAAAAAGCTTGTATTAATAAATACGTATAAAAGTAAAAAAAAAAAAAAAAAAAAACGAATAGAATGCTTTCATCAATATCCCAGAACTACTTCTGTCAAAATAAATAAATAAATAAATAAATAAATAAATAAATAAATAAATGTCAGAGGAAATAGGAGCCTCTAATGGCCTGCTCCCAAGTGTTCCTAGTGGTCATCAAGTAATCTGTGTGCCTAATCAGTCAAAGTATAGAATTAAATCTCACAAGGACAGCCATGTATCTTGTGGGTACTGTGCTCCCTACCACTACACACTGTGATGTTGCATCATTGTGGTGTGTCCCTAACCCTTCTGTTTTGTAATTGCCATATTTTCTGTTTAAAAGTAAAGTAAATGCTAGCAAGGAGTGTAGAAATAGTTCAAAATCAGCTGAATTAACTAAATATCCCCTACAGAATATCTCCTTAAGACCTGTTTTGACCTAGACTTCCCTGATGCATATCATGAGCCCAGAAAATATCCAATATCATGAATGTAAAAGTTCACACTTGGTATTCATAGATTTGTCTAATCTAATTCTTGAATGTTTGCTCAATGAATAATAGCAAACTAGAAAACAAACAAACAAATGAGGTTTAAAATTTATTATTCAGATTTTCTGACAAAAAAGGGGGAGTATATTTTTTCTAGAATTCCAAATATGCATAAGAAACCAAGTTTCCCCCATTTTCTGTTTTGGTGTGGGTCAGTGTTTCCTAGCCACTAAAAGTAATATGACCATTTCTAGGCTGCAAATTAAATATGACAAAGAAAGGGAGGTGGGTAGTGTCAGGAAATACAAGAGAAGTTTCCTCTGGAAATGTCTGCCTCCAAAATTTGGTAGCAACTGTTCAAGTTTAACATCTGATCATCCCAAATTGTGGCATGTACCAATAAAGCCAGTAGTAGGGAAGTGGAGGCAGGAGGATTATTGATGCTATGTCCAGTAAGGTAGTTGTGTTGGCAATTTCCAGGTTTAGTGAAAATCCGTTTGAGAAAATAAGGTGGAAAATGACTGAGGAAAACAGCTGATGCCAAAACCCAGCCTCACCATGAACCCTCATGCACATATACACCAGAACACACACCTGCATTATTGCATACACTAAAAGGTGTGTTCTTTATTTAAGTTGTACCTATATCACAACAAACACCAAGATGCCACACATAGTGACACTGAGCCACATCAAGGATCCAGAAAGGCAAGCCCAGTAATCACCAGCTATGCTCAGAAGAAGGCAACCCCAGTAATCAACATTTATAATAGCCAGAAGCTGGAAAGAACCCAGATGCCCTTCAACAGAGGAATGGATACAGAAAATATGGTACATTTACACAATGGTAAAACAATGAATTTATGAAATTCCTAGCCAAATGGATGGACCTGGAGGGCATCATCCTGAATGAGGTAACACAATCACAAAGGAACTCAAATGACATGTACTCACTGATAAGTGGATATTAGCCCAAAACCTAGGATACCCAAGATATAAGATACAATTAGCTAAACGCATGAAACTCAAGAAGAATGAAGACCAAAGTGTGGGCACTGTGCCCCTTCTTAGAATTGGGAACAAAACACCCATGGAAGGAATTACAGAGACAAAGTTTGGAGCTGAGACAAAAGGATGGACCATCTAGAGACTGCCATATCCAGGGATCCACCCCATAATCACCTTCCAAATGCTGACACCATTGCATATACTAGCAAGATTTTGCTGAAAGGACCCAGATATAGCTGTCTCATGTGAGACTATGCTGGGGCCTAGCAAACACATAAGTGGATGCTCACAGTCAGCTATTGGATGGATCACAGGGCTCCCAATGGAGGAGCTAGAGAAAGTACCCAAGGAGCTAAAGGGATCTGCAACTCTGTAGGTGGAACAACATTATGAACTAACCAGTACCCCGGAGCTCTTGACTCTAGCTGCATATGTATCAAAAGATGACCTAGTCGGCCATCACTGGAAAAGAGAGGCCCATTGGACATGCAAACTTTATATGCTCCAGTACAGGGGTACGCCAGGGCCAAAAAGTGGGAATGGGTGGTTAGGGGAGTGGGGGGGGGGGAGGGTATGGGGGACTTTTGGGATAGCATTGGAAATGTAATTGAGGAAAATATGTAATAATATATATAAAAAAAATGGAAATCATTCTAGGACATTCTGTTTTTAGAGGACAGAAATGGACAGCGATTGAAATGTAAATGCAGCTAACTGTATCCAAATCTACACTTGCTGGGCTAGTTTTCAACTGACAGATATTGGTTTCTTATTGAATTTTATCCCACAGCATATGACAGTTGTTTTACATTGGGGAACTGGGCTGCAGACATGGCTCAGGGAATAATAGCAGTAAAGGCACTTGCTACAGCCCTGAGGACCTCAGTTAAATCCTCAGTTCCTATGTGAAAAACAGCCAAACACTGTGTAATCTTAACACTCCCATAGCAAGAAATGAGACAGCTCCTAAGCCAGTTAGGCTGCAGGTCACAGGAAACAAAAGCAACAAGAGAGACAGAAGGAGAGATCCTACTAGTGTCATGTGTGCTCCAATTTCCCCTGTATAGCATGGCATGTATGTACCCACCCTACTCTCTTCCCCCTTTCTCCTTCCTTCCCTATATTTTTGTAAGCCATACCCCCTCTCTGTTTGTGTGTGTGTGTGTGTGTGTGTGTGTGTGTGTGTGTGTGTGTGTGTGTGTGAGAGAGAGAGAGAGAGAGAGAGAGAGAGAGAGAGAGAGAGAGAGACTGGGTGGTGAAGTTGGGGTTTCATCTTTAATTGCTCTCTAGTTTATTTACTGAGGCATGATTTTTTTGAACCGGGAGCTTGCTAGTCAGCTTGATGCAGGGGATACCCTGTCTCTGCCTTCTTGCCTTTAGGATTACCTGCAGCTAACATACTCACCAGGGTTTTACATGGATTCTGAAAATCTGAATCCCAGTCTTCATAGTTGTGTGAAAAATGTTTTATCCCCTGCTCCATCTGTTTGACTCCACCTTGGTTTTCAAGTGAGAGTGTCTCTCTGAATCTGTCTATCACATATTTTGATAGATCAGCTGACCAGAGAGCCACAGGGACCTACCTTTGTTTGCCTGCTCAGGACTAGGATCACTGGCAGACACCACCATACTTAGATTTTGATATCTATTCTTTATCTTTTTTGATTTTCCAGGATGGAGGAATAAGTACAGAAGCTTGATAATGCTCGTAAGAGAGTGGGTCACTAAGGCTTAACTGCAGCTTCCTGTAATTTCCCCAAGTATTTCCCAGCACCACAAAATGTGTGAAGGCAGCTGGCTACACGTGGACAAAAATCATACTCAGGCACACTGGAATATAGTATGCAGTTCTCATATTCTACAAGGTACTATTCATGCCTGGATATTTTAAACGTAAAGACATAAAGACAGTTCATAGCTGTGTTTTTCTCAAAGCAAAGCAAAGCAAAGCAAAGCAGAGGCCCCCTTGGTCTGTAATCCAACCTTGTCTACTATTTGTCCGTTTTTGGTCTTTATTTTACTTGGACACCAATCTTTTTTTATGTGCTCCTATGCATCTTGCTTTATATTTCCAATCTCATAATTATTTCACTAATAGAAAATTCTAGCTTAACTTGATCAATATAGAGTCCACTGAAATAAATTCATACCAGTAACACTTACTACAAATTTCCCTGTTTAAATACTTGTGGAGTGGATAGAGTTGTTTTCAGAGACTGATTTAATCTGATATCAAAGGTATGGCTCCAGAATATTTCTATGGATATGAAAAGTTGAGGATTCTTGAGTCATTTGTAAGAAATGAAGTGATATGTACATTATCACTCATAGAAATATCTCTAGTTAGTTATGATAACCCCCTCAAATTCAAATGGCATTCAAATCCTTATAATATGTTACTTAGGAGGTAACTATAAGAAAAATATGTAAATATACGGAATACAAACAATTTTCTGATTTTTTTTTACTTGAGCTGACAGAATGTGCTGGTGTGGTAGCATCATATATACTGACACCCACATACATTTGTCACCTAGTACAATCTCCTATTGGACATATTGGGTTGCAGTGCTATGAATCCCTAAAAATAAGGGAACACTTAGTTATTCCACAATTCACATCTCTTTTAATGAGATTAATGCAGAAAAATTACTTAATCAAAAGTGATTGAAATTATTTATGATGACAATAGAAGCTCATGCATACTTTTAAAAAATATATTGTCATGATTCCATAGTACAAAGCACAAAGATATATAATTTAAATTTTATATATCTTTAAATGATTACAGTAATATAATTTTTCTATTGGAAGGGACAAAATAGCATATTTATTTTAATGAGAATGCAACCCAATAGGAAGACAAAAATATCAACTAACCAGACAACTCAGAGCTCCCAGGGACTAAATCACCAACAAAAGAGTTCACATGAAGAAACCCATGGCTCCAGCTACACACATGTAGCAGACAATGGCCTTGTTCCTATAGAGGCTTGATTCCACAGCATAAGGGGACGCTAGAGCAGTGATGCAGAATGGGTGGATGGTGTGAGGAGCACCCTCATAGAGGTAAAAGGGAGGATGGATAGGATGGGAAATGGGGAAGTGGGAAAACATTTGAAATGTAAATAAATTAAATAACCAACAAAAAGTAAAAATAAAAAGAATAATTTAGATAACCAATGTTATTCTCTATATTGGCTTGCAAATAATAATAAATTTAGGACTTGTGTATTTTACTTAACAGACATAATCTCAGAGACACTAGAACAACTTAAAGTGAGTCATCAATGCATTTGTCTTTCTCTTCTGATATATTTTGCATCCTTTCTTTCACTTCCTGCACTAAACAACATTTCTACACCCTACAAAGTTTCTCACACAGCAACCTTGTCCTCTCTCTCTCTCTCTCTCTCCCCCCCCCCCTCCCTGTGTGTGTGCGTGTGTGTGCGCGCGCATGAGCGCATGCGTGCATTTGCTATGTTTATTTCATATTAGGGCAACACACCTGCTAGCTCTAGGCTAAATGTTATTGAAAATGCCAATAAAAAGCGTATTAGAGATGTTTTCCAGTGTGTTTTCTGTTGTAGATTAAATTCAAAAAGGATAAAGGGACACTAAGGAAAAGGTTACATAATAAAACAAAACCAGGAAATTAGCTGTTTCTACTATGTATTAATTTCTTGAAAAGTATCACTTTGGAGATCATTATGAGATTATTAGTTTCTCACTACTAGAATCTGCTAAAATCTTCTGTTCAAATATTCGCCTGGATTATGTAAAAATCAAGGAGGGACCTTAGATGGGACAGATATCTTTTTCTTCATTAAATTCAGTAAATTTAGCAACAGAGCACTGGCTGCTCAATTGTTTCCTGGGGGAGAAACCTGAAAGTAACCTTTTTAATAAATATGAAAATTTCAGTGATATTTAGTTCAAATAAAGAAAGTCAAAAGGACATTGATGTTTCATAATCATTATTCTACCTTTTAGAAATTTTACGTATGACTAGCATGCATTTAGATCCTGTATTCCACTGTGGAAGTCATTTTCTATAAAAAAAAAAAAAAAAGGAAAACAAAATGTAAAACAAGTAAATTAAGTTACCAAGAAAAACAATCATACAGGAAAACATAATGAACTTCTACTGCATCAATATTTTACAAAAACGCAACAAAAACAAAAATCAAGCAAAGACCTTGAAATGTGGCAGTAACAGGAATTATCCTTCAGCCACTAGAACAAATCATGACATGTGGAGTCAAAATCATCCAAAAAGAGTGCTTTTCTAAACAAAATAGCTAGTGTGGTCTTATGTAAGTTCTGTTTCTGTATACTCTGGCATTCACATTACAGAGATTTCATCCTACAGGATCTTGAAAATAGAGGAAAACAACTGGGGAGGCATGCTCATTGGTTAGTAGCCTATGAGTAGAAGCCATTACGTTTTGTCCAGTTTAATGTGTTGCCTTGTCTCCTGCTAGAATGAATCCTATCAATAAAATGAAGATGACCAAACATATTTCTCAGGCATGTGTTTTATGAGTATTACGAATTAGTAGACGGACCACTTGCTTGGATACTCAACAGCAAAGACTAAGTGATAAATGATTCCTTTTTTTGTTCCATTGTGGATGAAAAAGAAGTGTTCCAGAAAAATGAAAAAAGAATGAAATATAATACAACTCATTTCACTTTATTTTATCTTTTCTATGTATTAATGTACATGATCCATGTGCATGTGTGTATATATAGTGTATGTATGTATATATGTGTGTGTGTGTGTGTGTGTGTGCATCTGTGAATGTCCTTATGGAGGCCAGGTGTGATGTGCCATGGATGTTAGAAATCAATCTCACTCCACCATAACTAATGTTGCAGCTATGCCAAATAACATCAGGAGTTTTACTTATTTGCCAGGGAAAGATCTTATGTCAATACACTTACATGTACTTTCCAAACTGATATAAACCCCATTTCCTTTTATTTATATCTAAATAAGGTTCTGATTTAGGATGTTGTCCAGATGAATATTTGTAAAATATGGCCATTCCGAATCTTTATTATCCGTTTTTTTCTCACTCTGTATTAATATTAAGCATCCACCAACTGTGCCTAAACTGTGAACATTTTCAAACTCATATGCCATACAGGTAGGAATTATTTTATGTGCAGCAACATGAAAAGTAATACATGATCATTTGTCCCCTCTATCATGTGGCAGTTGCATCAATCAGATCAAAAATCCTTATGAAAGAAAAGGATTTCAATAGGCAAATAACGATCTGACTGAAAACTGTTTAAATAGTGATTGATAGTCTACTCTGACTAAAACCTTCTTGCAGCCAAAGTACCCTCAGAAGATGGCTTTGTTTACACTACTGTCTATGAGTAACAGCTGTTTTCTGTTCACCATAGTCAGAGGCACAATAAGCTTGCTGAAACATTTGCAAACCTTAAACAGACATCTGCTGCTTAAAGCTCAAAGTTGGTCAAGAACTGGTGTGTTTGAGGCAAAAAATGAAAGTCTTAACTCTAAATATGGTTTTGAATTAGGTATATCTAATACACTATATACTATGTCCACATATGGTTATCTAAAAGAGGGAGTCATGGTATTTATCACCAACTTGAAAATAAATCACAATTGTGAACTCCATAGTGACACATATTCACACATATTCACAATATCAGGGGACTTTACTAGAATAGACAGAATTTTTTAATTAAAAAATTTTTTTTTATTTTTTTTGGGGGGGAGGGGGTTTTGAGACAGGGTTTCTCTGTATAGCCCTGGCTGTCCTATAACTCACTTTGTAGACCAGGCTGGCCTCAAACTCAGAAATCTGCCTGCCTCTGCCTCCCGAGTGCTGGGATTAAAGGCGTGCACCACCACGCCTGGCAAGACAGAATTATTAAATCTTTCATTGTTAAAATATTTTGCCTAGTTGCACTGTATTTTGGAGCTACATTGTAGCTGTGATAATATTGAGGAACACTGTCTTTTATTCTTAGCTATCATTTTTCTCTTCACAATAGCCAAGATGCTTCCTTCTGGAGAATATCACTCCCTTTTAGCAAAGGGAGAAACATGAGTTGATGTCATCTTATTACATAATAGTGGAGAGACACGAAACACTAGAGAAAAACATTTTCAAAGAATGTAGAACTTTCACAACTAAATGTAAGACAAATTGCAGGATGGTTAAAGAATTGTATAATTTAAATTGAGGGAGAAAAATAGAAATAACTCAGGCCTAAAACAGGGCCATTAATGTGTAAATACTGGCATATTCAAAACATGGAAAAATATAGTGAGTAAAATGAAACAAGCAGGGATTCATGTATCAAAACACTAAATTTCAACAGTGATATTAAATAGATTGAAAAGGAGAATATCAAAAAGTTTGATACCATTTCTATACATTTGAAGTAGATATTAGATAAGTGATAGATAGATAGATAGATAGATAGATAGATAAATAGATAGAGGGTGAGTGGGTGGATGGATGGATAGATAGATAGATAGATAGATAGATAGATAGATAGTCAGATAAGCCATAGATATAGTAGGAGAATGGATTCTCAAGTAGCCTTTCTGGACTGAAACTCCATTTGTTGCCTAGGATAACCTTGAAATTCTTATCTTCTTGCCTCTACCCTTCATACTGATTGTGTTGCAGTACCATGTCTAACAACCACATTCTGTTTTATAGTATTACAGGTTGAACCTAAAGCTTCCTTCATAAGCACTCCATCAACCATACTCTATTCTCAACCTCACCATTTCTAAATTGATAAAAGATAATCATAATAATACAATGTGATTTTTAAAGACAAAGATGTGATAACACTCATAAAAGCAACATATATGGACATAATATACCAATAAATTAACATTTTTTATATTATTTTATTCTTTTAAAACTTGCTCAAGAGATGAGACTAGAGAGAAATATCTGTGATTAACAGCTCTTTACTGCTCTTATAAAAGTTAGGAGTTTACAATCTCAGGCAGCACACAAACATCTCTAACTCCAGTTCCAGAAGATCTGACATCATTTTTCTGGTCCATGTGGGCACTGAATGAATAAGATAAATGTACACCCATGCAGGTTCACATACATCCACACAGGCTCTCATACATATATACACATATAAAATTAAATTTTAACAACCTTAAGAAATCAAAAAGTCTAAGTATTACACACAATTAAAACGTACAAAATAATTATCAGTCATGGGTTTGTACATTCAAGACCTTTTGAGTGTGATTAAACTAGTCAGCAGGGGAATTTTCAACCCAGACTCTCTAAGGCCAGAAAAAGTGATGGGAGCATCTCTGGGGTTATCTTAGAAAGGCTGTAGGGGAAACCACTCAAAGCAAAAGGACATAGAATCTCCTTACTCTTTTCATTTCTACACTCCCCTCCCAATATGACAGGAAAGGGTGTGTCCCACAGAATTGATATGTTGTGAGCCAAAGTCCCTCTCTGTATAGTTATGCCTCAAAACCTTGTATTGAATTCACTGTGAACCAGGAATCTACTGACATAATTGATTTCAGTTAAAGTATAGGGATGCTATTTGCTTACAGCTAATAGGACTTTCAGAATTCTTTCCTTAGTAAAATATTGGCCTCTTGTTTTGTTTTCATTGAACTGTCTTTCAGTATTCCACTGATGGAAGCTGAAAGGTTGGGATTTATGCAAAGGCTGCTTAAAGCTCAGTCCAGTGTGGAATAGCTGCAGAGCTGGCAGCTGAAACCAAAGGCTGTCAGGAATCTGTGGTGTAAAATAAATCTGTGTGCTCAGTAATGCTGGGAAGGAGAATTAGTTAAGAGAGAGAGGAATTGACTTCCTTTGATGTGGAAAAATCCTATAGACTCTAACTTGATGTAAATTTCACATAGAAGACATCATTACTGGTTCCTCTTTTGTTAACATTTGACACGTTTCTGGCAGCTTCACACTAAATGCACAATAAGTTGATCTATGGCAAAGCAAGCAAGTCAGCAGACTTATGCTAGAACCTAAATAAACAAGACCTCTAATGCAGAGCCCCGAGGAAGCAATCAAAATGCATCTTCTCTATTATAGATGTAAAGCTTTTAAAAGCCAACAATGGGCTCACACATGACCCTCACACCCACTTGTTTCTACTCATCCTCCAGCCCCTTCCTGTTAAAAATAGTTTTTAAACGTTTTTCTTTTATGCCAGCGTACCATCTTGGCTCCTTTGGGACCCACAGCAGCAATCATCCTGTAGTACTTGTGGAAGCAATGTGCCAATAGCAACCAAGGATAGGTGCAGATAGGGAAAGTCAAAAGTGGAGAGCGATCCTATCTCTAAATGGCTAAACCGGAAATCCCAATGAGATCAATACTAGTCAATTACACATCCCTACAGTTGAAATTGAACCCCATAATTGAAGCTTCCTTTGACTCTCTCCTGCGAAGTGAGGAAAAAGGTATTAGGCACTAGCATAGGTCATTGCTGAGTTCTCCATGGGAAAATCCCATTTCCTAAGGCTTCTTTCTCTCTTCCAACCCCTTTAAGCATCACTTTAGCATCATTGTTTGAAAACCTGATTTAAATGCCAATACTGGCCCCTAATTTGGGAGGAAAAGAAAGAGAAGTGATAAGTGGTTAGGGATGCTGGGATGCATGGACAGGAAAGAGAGAGAGAGAGAGAGAGAGAGAGAGAGAGAGAGAGAGAGAGACAGAGAGAGAGAGACAGAGAGAGAAACAGAAGACAGAGAGAGACAGAGAGAGAGACAGAAGACAGAGAGAGACAGGGAGAGAGACAGAAGACAGAGAGAGACAGAGAGACAGAGAGAGGGAGAGGGAGGGTCGGGGCGGGAGGGGAGGAGAGAAGGATGGAGAGGAAGGGGAGAGGTAGACGGAGGGAGGCAGGCCGGCAGACAGATAGATTGGATCTTTTCTCTTTACTTTCCCAGCAAGTAGCCTAAGCGAGTCACAGGAGCGTCTGTGGGGGGACGCGGGAGCAACCAAGGACCGCCCAGGGCACTCTGATAGGCGAGCTCGCTTCTAGGCAGGGGGCGGTGCCGCTCAGAATGTGCGGATAAGGAGCTGTCCTTCACCCTGGTGCTGAATCTAGCTCTTGCGCCGGAACAAAGTACTTTAGACTATTGGTGGAGCTGTGCGCAAGATCTGAACCTTTAAGAAAGGCAATCTTTAAGAGAAGGCAAGCAAGAAAGGCAAGCACAGAAAGGGACAGTTGCAGGAACTGTCGACTGCAGCTCGGAGCTCCGAGGAAGCTCTGCTACGGTTTCAGTGGAGGATCTGAGAAGCAAAATGGAGTGAAGGAGAAGAGTGTCTGTTTAAGGGGGGGTGGGAGGGGGCGAGGCTGTGCGAAGGAGTGGAAACAGAGAGTGAGAAAAGAAAAGAAAGAAAAGCCAAGGCTGGTGCCTATGAATTTGGGATTCAACTGGAAGAATCGCTCACTCGGGGGAAATGGATTCTGTACCAAGACTGACCAGCATTTTGACTTTGGTGCTGTCTGGCTTGTGGCACGTTGGATTAACAGCGACAAATTGTGAGTACTCAGAGCTGGGGGAGGGAAGATGAGGTGGGATCGATGCTCTTTGGAATAACTATCCACTTTCTGACCATATATGCCCTGGGTAGAAGGAAAGATGAAGGGGGAAACTGTAACCACCACTCCAACTATTTCAAAAGTTATCAGAACTGTAAGGAGCTTGCTCTGCTGCCTGCATTGCTTGCCCTTCTTTTGTAATCATAAAGTTCCCTTAGCTCCATGGTTCTTAATCTCAGCCAGGGATGCACGGCCATGAGCAAGCCTCTAGGGGCAGAGAACCTTCAGAGTCAAGGAACTCTGTAATAGCAGCAACTGCATCTCCCACCGATCTGAAAAGTGCCCCAAACAACTCAACCCCCACCTCCACCCTAAGTACTGAGCTCTCTTCACTGCCTTTGGCATAAGGTTCCAATTGGGGCATTTTATAACCAATGAACACCCATGTAAAGGGTTTGGGAGTTTGGGCCTAAGAATTGTAGTCCAAATGTAGTTACTACAGGAGATCAATGGTTCCCTATTACAAGGCAGAGGAGGGAGAGCTCCAGAACACACTCCACCCTCCAAATTCTGGTGCCTGAGAAGGAATAGGGAGTATGCATCGCACTGTCCACGTTTCGACCCGAGCAAGCATATAACAGTTATTTAATTGGCAGTAATTTTTGACTCTCATAGATCTGCCCCTTGTACTACATATTTAAAGAATCCAGTTTGTGAAACTTGAACACAAATAGCTAAACCTATGAGAGGTTCAAGCTCAATTGCTCAGTTGCTTCTTTAGGCAGAAGGAGGGAAATTTTGCCTTCTTTGGGAACTCCCAAATGAGAAAAAATGCAATTAAGCCATCTGTGTTCTTTGCAAGGGTGGCTTACCACAGACTCTCAAGTTTATGCGTTTGTTCCCTCATCTTCTTTTCCTACACTGAAGCTCAGAAATATTATCCAGACTTGACCAATATTGTTTTACTTGTATTATTTTTTTTATTTGTATTATCATTTCTTTATTTGTATTATCATTTTCAGGTGGAAAAAGATAAGAAGACTTACTATAGACGATCCTTTTGCCTTATTACTTAATTCTTAGAGGATCTTGTCCCAGAATTTGCATTATAGAGTGCAGACAGGTGAATAGATGTTCAAAGTAGAGTCAGTGTTTCTGTTATCCAAAGATTGGAAAGCTTACAATTGTTAGGCTTCCCTGTCCATTGTGTTTTGATAAGTGAATAAATTATTTTAGAGGATATATTGAGGGAGATTACATTCAGGTAAATGGAATTTTCTCTTCTGCTTTCTCAAACTTCCTTTCTCCCCCCACCCCCACCCCCGACTTTCTTCTCCCCCCTTTGCCCTTTTCTCATTGAAATTATCCCCATGGTGCCCAAGGGAAAGACCCAAGAGCCTTAGACAGGAAGTAAACTTTGCTACTGAGCTAGTTTCTCTACCTTCTCGAACACTAGAGGTCAGTGCTGCCCAGTTAATGTAGAGGCGTGGCTCTGAATTGTGTTTTCCCTGTAGCACATTCCTTTAGCTGAAGAGCATGAATACTTTGAAGATCCTATAGGTGAGAGTGAGGAATACTGATGAAATGGGTAGAGTGCTCAGCGTGACTTAGGCTTCTTCAAGTATCACCCTTCTTGAAATTCTTTCTTGGAGCTATATTTTCTGTAAATTAATTTGACTATGGTTAATGTATTTTAATTATGTACATGAAACTAAATGACATGGGTTTAAGACTTCAATCTGTCATATCCACAATAGTTACAAAGCCTGTTCTGGGTATTTAAAGAGAAAGTTGGTGATAATGGTCTTCAGAATTTCCCAAGTGGTCATTGCATTCCCCATTTACAAGTAACACAGTCACTGAGTGAGTGAAGCTGGCTAAGTATTCTAGAGACAGTTTTCTTCAGGAATAGCAGTGAGAGTTTATTGTACTGTAAAAACTGGATACATTCAGTAAACAATAGGTTGGCAGCTGGTTCTGAAATCTATGCATATTAGTGGTCTTCAGAGCCTATAAGGCAAAACTTCTCAATGCAATCATGAGTATTTCCCAGTTTCTCTAAGCTATTGTGCAGTTTTTGTGTAGATATTGGATTTGCTAGTAATATATAATATGTTCACATTTGCATATATTCTTTGATGACCTAGATATTTCCTTTCCAAGAGTTTCCTTTTAATTTAAGAGAATTATTCTTTTTAAAAATTATTTCCCCTACATGTTAAGGAGTAATATCTGCCTTCAAAACAGATCGTGTGACCAAGTTCTTCCATGGGGGACAGTTATGGGTATTAAGTTATAGGTGTGAGGTTTCTTAAAAAATAGCTTGCTTGTCTCCTCTTTTTTGTAATCACTCTTTATTGCTGTTGCTATACTCTGTAGTGTGTAAGTATCTATTTGTATATGTTTGGTTTTCTCATACACCCTTTCACACATAGTCCTTTCTACTTACCAAAGTACAAATTGTGTAAGTTTCTTATTAAGCACTATGTAAACAAAATCAGGCTAGAAAGAATGCCAGCATAATACAGATATTCCATTTCTATGGTAAGAATCTAATTACCTACCAGTAATAAAAACCTCTGGAAATTCTCGCATTCTTGATTTTCAGGATATTAAACAGCTAGAGTGTTTCCATTGGGTATATATATTCTAAGAGGACTGTTTAAGTTTGAATATAGATATAGGTCAATGTAAAAATTTTTAAAGTATTATACATTCACCTTCTTTGACATGAGAAGCTATGGTATGACTTGGGAATTTGGGCAAATGTGTCTAGAATCAGTATCTAAGAAGTTCTAGAAACTAGGATGCCTCAGACCAGAGGGGTCAAGTGTCTATCTAATTACTGTCCTTTCCAGCCTGCCAGTAAAATGTAGCCAGCAAGTAAGATATGTGTTTACTCCAAATTGAACAGCAGCTAAATATCTTAATAATGCTATTCTTCTAAGATTAAACAAGTTTAATTTTTATCATGACAAAGTAGGGTATCTAGAAAGCAGGAGAACTAATTATGACACGCATATAAATGTATTGTTAATTTCATTTTAAAAAGAAACATAATACATGATGTAATTTTTAATTTAAAAAAACCTTTAATTTTTCTGAAAAAAGAACAAGAACTAAGTACCTCTTGGAAGTTTGATGCTTATTATTAGAGTCACAGAGACATGTTACTATGATAAGAATATAATAAGCTCTATTCTAGATTTTTCTCACATGCTGTTTTAAAAAGTCTGTGAGAATGCTGATCATGACAGTAAAGAGATATCAGACTTTTAATAGCAACTTCATGTTGATCATTAAAGGTAAAAAAAAAAGTTGCTTTCCATTTCCTTCACTTAACTCCTATATCTAAAAGAGATTAACATTTTGCAACTATAAAATATAAATTAAGAACTAGAGTAGAGATTTTTTTAAGAACAGGACTTATGATAATAATGTCTACTGGAGCAACTCTACTCTCACCTGTGTTTTCCTAGTTAAGGAACAACCACCTTCCCAGTTGTAGTCTTCCTTTGTCTCTGCTCATCTGTCCGGTTGGCTTCAGTTTTCTTTGAGTGAACCACTTTAATTTCCTGTATCCATTTAAAATAAAATGATATGATTCAATGAATTTCTAAATATTTTGTTGTCACCTCAATGTCTTCCAGCTGAAAACACACACCGTGGTGAACTATGACCTGTGTGTGGTAATTACTCAGAACAGATAAGAAGGTGGAGAATGGAGAGTTACCTAATAAGGCAGAAGACAATGGTGTTTTAAAATTTTGAGAAGTTGCACTGTTCCAATTTGGAAACAATACTGACATTTATATCCCCAAAGGAAATAATTTCATTCATTAAAACACTAGTGCCTTTGTCTGGTGAGCTTGTAAAGATTACACACTGACCCCAGGAACCTTGGTGTCTGGAGTAAAAGACTGGGTTTAATGAAAAAGACAATGTTTACTTGTAATGTTTTGTCATTGTTACCTAGAGATGCTACTTCCTGGTTATTTCATTTATGTGTGTTTGAGATTAACAAGCTTCAAAGTTGAGAAACAATGATATTCAGGATAAAAGTTTAATGTGATTTTAATTCCTACTAGTAGACATGCAGAATATACCCCCAGGTTACACACTTTAGAAGGCAAAGTAGAATAAGTGATCCAGTTCATATGAATAAATTTCAATTGAGTAGATCTTAACCATGTCCCAAATTTAATAGTCTAAGCAAATGAGAAAAATGTAAATCCCAACCTACATCCATTTTTAAACACAAATATCTTTACAACAAACTGTCTCCCAATGCATGACAGTAGGTAGTTTGTATAACATCCACAGGAATTTGGCACGGGTTCTCTAAGTTCAGCCTCATAACCTTAGCCTTGGAGAAGGACATGAGCTAGCAGTTTTCCATAAACTCAACTCTAGAGTCATTCCTAAAAAAAGAAAATGAAAAAAAAAAAAAAAAGAAGAAGAAACTCACACCAAGATTTGAAGCATAGCTGTAAATATCACATTGTTCAAAGAAAAGCAACTTTCTATCTGGGCTTGTACCCTGGGCTGAGGATTTACTCTCGTTCATATCTTTAATTAAAAACTTGAGAAGGGATGGAGAAAATCTTAAGAAGAAATTTAGAATATAGTGCTGTGTATACACAAGCACAGGGCACTGCCACAAAGGGCACTTCTATAGACATTATATTCCATAAGTCTGACAATGTCAGACCATAGTTATGCTTAGGTAGTGCTATGAAGTCCTGTTATGTGTGGTATGGTGAAACTCATCTGTCTTTACATAATCATCTAATCCTCATCTACAGTATCCCTCCTAACAAAATACAGAGCTCTACTTTTTACAAGCAAAAAATACTGTCTCATATCTCTTGGATTTATTTGTATGTGTTGTTTATTAATTTGGTCTACAGTACCATTTTCTCTTAAAAAAAAGTTTCCTTGTAGTCTTTCAATCTACATACAGCAACCCCCCAACCTACACACACATTCTAATGCAGGATGTACTGGAAGTGTCTTGGGGACAGGGAAAAGAAAACTGGAGATGGTAAGAATCAGAAATGTTGTGTATATATGAAATTGTCACAGAAAAATATATTTTTGAATATTCTGTCTCAGTAAAGTGACAATTTCTATAATTCCTTTTTCTTCAACTAAGATTCATTACCTCTTTGTCATGTTTTATTTGCACTACTGCACCCAAAACCTAAAAGACTGAGCAAGTTGATGAATGAGCGAATGATTTAATGATTTTCTAGCAAGAGCTTTCAGGCTTAAACTCAGAATTTTCTACTTTGTATTGGCAGAGACTTGCATTTAAGATGTGTTAACTTTGTGCTGTTATTTTAACAACTATTACTTATGACTGTTGTGGAAATTCAACAACAATAGCATCCAACTATGGTCTTGAAGAATGTAGAACTGAAGCTAAGGGTTGGAA
Organism: Mus musculus; assembly: GCF_000001635.26. Taxonomy (NCBI): domain Eukaryota; kingdom Metazoa; phylum Chordata; class Mammalia; order Rodentia; family Muridae; genus Mus; species Mus musculus. The sequence continues at coordinate 99,778,284 of NC_000067.6, forward strand.
AAACTCAGCAGACTAATAGGGGTGTGCTGCTGATTAATATAGAGAAGGAGGAGAAAGTAAAGAAGTAGAAGTCAATTGTAAAGTTAAATAGAAGTTCAGACTGGCTTAAAGAATGTGGGATCTGCAGCATGAACTTCCTTCTGGATTTCTTTCAGAGCAGGTCTAACTTAGGCAGCATGAAAGCATTTGTATCCTGAAGTAAAAAAGAAGGCAAAAAAAAAAAAAAAATAGAAAAGAAAAGAAAAGCAGAAGTGGATGCTCACAGTCAACTATTGGATGGATCACAGGGCCCCCAATGGAGGAGCTAGAGAAAGTATCCAAGGAGCTAAAGAGATCTGCAACCCTATAGGTGGAACAACATTATGAACTAACCAGTACCCCAGAGCTCTTAACTCTAGCTGCATATGTATCAAAAGATGGCCTAGTCGGCCATCACTGGAAAGAGAGGCCCATTGGTCAGGCAAACTTTATATGCCCCAGTACAAGGGAACGCCAGGGCCACAAAATGGGAATGGGTGGGAAGGGGAGTTGGGGGGAGGGTGTGGGGGACTTTTGGGATAGCATTGGAAATGTAATTGAGGAAAATACGTAATAAAAAAAATTTAAAAAAAGAAAAGAACAACAAATAAACAGCTTGTTAGTTACCTGACTTTTCTACAAGATTGAGCTCATTTGATTGACTTTCTTTATGCTATGTTAATGAAAGTTTTATCTAAAATCTTAAAAATATGTGTTCCCCTTGCTATAAGAAATTTCTCTCATTGCTTTAGGTTTGATATAAAGGAGCATTTGGATTCTATTCAATGAAATTTAGTGCTGGATTATAGAAAAGCCTTTTTAATGGAAAACTCACTTCATTTCTCTTGCAAAATGACTGTGCCATCTTAGTTATGAACAGAAAGGTGTCAGGAGTGAATTTGTGTTACAGACTTGAAGAACTTGCTGATGAACTTAGTTCCAAGGACTGGTCTACTTTCTTAAAGTCAAGTTTCTCATGTAGTTAGAGAAGTGAAAATTAACAAGATATACTGCAGGACCTCTAGGTATTGTGAAATGCTTGGCAGCCAGTAAAATAATTCACTAGTTGTGTCAGTTTTAAATATTGCAACACATGTAAGCACATGCACAGTGGAAGGTATATAATGAGCATCCAACTATGGTCTTGAAGAATGTAGAACTGAAGCTAAGGGTTGGAAAAACTAAGCAGACTAATACGGGTGTGCTGCTGCTTAATATAGAGGAGGAGGAGAAAGTAAAGAAGTTGATTATCATATGGGACTCTTTTTTTTTTTAATTGAAAAGATGCAGTTTCACTATGGCATTTTACTTTTTAAAATATCATTAATCTTTATGCACATGAGTATTTTGCTTGCATGTATACATATACATATCTATGTACATGATCTTACATGTCTAGTGCTTGCAGAATCCAGAAGAGGATATTAGAAAACATAGAACTAGAGTCAATGAAAGTTGCAACCCACTATGTGGGTGATAGGAACTTAAAGTCCAATTATCAATGTAAAATTTTAATTTTCCCCTAATAATTGTGTGTGTGTGTGTGTGTGTGTGTGTGTGTGTGTGTGTGTGTGTGTATGCATATGTGTGTTTGTAAATGTGGACTGTGGTCAATTTCTGGTTAGCACTCAATGGTGAAGGCCATCTCATGTACCAAAAACATAGATTTTTTTTGTGGGTTCTATGGATCAAACTCAAGTTTTAAAACTTTCAAGGTAAGAGAACTTTACCACATAAGCTATCTCTAGACCCTCCATTTTTTCAAAAGGATTAATGAGGCTTAGAATGGAATAGAACAAAGTGTTGGTAAGAAAACTCACTTAAATAATTACAACACATCAGATAATAGCTGGTGAGGAACCCAAGAAGGACATTTGGAAGGAAAGCTCAAAAAGTTCTTCAAAGAGAATAATGACCCAGAAAATTCAAGTCACAGGGATGTATGAGATCCTAAATATACAGAAGCTCAGATTTGCAGCTAAAATATACTCTGCAAATGGTCCCATTGTTTGTGACCAATGAGAGCAATAGGTACTCAAAAGGTATGCAGTGCTCTGAAATAAAGTTAATTCTGGAAATACAGTGTCCATATTCTGAATATCACATTTAATTTTTACATGACAGCATTTTGCACACACTGCCTATATGCATCACTCCGACACAGTCTTCTGGTTTGTAAATTATATTGGTTTGTGTCAGCAAAATGAGAACTAGTTATTAAGGAGTTTATAATTAAAGCTCAACACCGTGAATGCTGGCCTTCTCAACTGGGAATTGATGAGGCATCCTAGCTTCCTCTGGTGTCTGCTCTGTGGAAGGAGAACATCTAGAGTTGGGTGTATCAGGTATATGTGTTACTAGTAGTAATTTATTTTCAAGCATAAATTCCAACGTCCCTCTGCTGTTTACTTGCCTTTGTGAATATTCTTGGGAGTGTGTTAATGTTATGTTTCCTGTACCAGCTAAATTGATTGAGCTCTTCTGGGTGATAACCACAATGGTGAAGACAGAAAGGGAACAGGTCATTACACTGCATGCATATTGTTTTTAACAACTTATGTTTGATGGAAAAATATTCCATCTGAAGATAGTCCAAAATCAATGACAGGTTAGAGAATTTTGAAGGGCTCATAAGATAGCTGAGTGACTAAAGTGCTTGTTCTGAAAGAGTGAGAACATGAGTCTGAATCTCAAGCAACAACAAAGAGCTGGATGTAGTATTATACTTCTGTAAGCACAATGCCCCTAAGCCATCTAACCTCCACACATGCACCAAGATATGTGTAAGATTACACCCAACATAGGAACACACACAAGAATCACATGCATATCCACAAATACATTTTCCATATACATATATATCACAAAAAGAAATAAATCAGTTTATACAAAGAACAATATTTAATATGAGTTGTATGGCCATTGTACCTGAATGTATCTTTCTTTGCTGCTACTTCCTTCCAAATATCACTTGCATTTCCTTGGTCTCCAGTCCTATGTAAGGTCACATAGCTTGTGCATTGTGGATGTATTTCCCTGAGCTCATTGCTGCATAGAAGGTATAGCAGGAGAATTGAGTGTCTGCTCAATTTCAGCACCAATTTGTTATACTGTGTGGGCAGTCACCGAATAAGATGATGCATCCCAGCAAAGACTGTTGCAGCACAGACTTGATCTACAAGATACCTCAGGATACTGGCCTAGTTACATCACCCCTACTCTCTGTCTCTAAATTACTATTCTATGATTGCACTAATTTCCAAAATCTGTCCTTATGGGGAATACCTTTAAATTCATAGAAATTGGGCGTGCAGAGTTCATTAGAAGAGAAACTAGAGAGAAAAATCTGCACAGAACACTTGAATGCTGTGAGGACAGACTGTCCAGGTAGAAGTACTAAGTATAAGGAAGATGGAAAGGGATGTCCTGGGCTGAGGTAAGAGAGAGATTAAGCATGTTCAGGAGATCAGAACTAATGCTGCCCTCTGCAGATTTGGTGGCTGACCATCTTCATTGTGTTTCTGCTCAGTGAATGAAGGATTCTTCCCTCATTGTGTTTACTCTCACCACCTCCTGCCCAGCTGTCCTCTCCACTGTTCCTTCTTTCTCTTCTCATATCCTCCCTCTGTTTCTTGCTTCCTTCTCCATGCTTTCTCCTTCTTGTCGTCCTCCCCTCCCCTGCTTGCTCCACTTGCCTTTTATGGAGTGGCAGTTTTATACTTTAGGCCCAAGCTAATGCTTTTACAGATATCTCCCTCAAATGCCACATCTCAAGGAACAGAGTCTCAGGAGATCAGTAGAAATTTGAATAGTACAACACCCAGTGACCAGTGAAGTGTACAATGTCTAGAAATTTTGTCTTAAACACTCAAATTTGCATTTAGCTTTATGTTATATTCTTGTTTATGATTATAACATTTTACTCAAATCTTTAATTAAAATTGATGAGCCAAGTGTCCTTATGGGGAATACCTTTAAATTCATAGAAATTGGGCATGCAGAATTCATTAGAAGAGAAACATTAGCCCAAAGCAGAGTACTTACTATGAGTGTTAGGGTAAATGCTTGACTTTTTGTCTTTCTCTGTGTTTGTGCCTTCTAAGATTACTCTATCAGAGAGAAGGCCAGTGCCATTATCTCAGAACAATAGTTTACTTCATTTTCCATTATCCACTGTTACTTGTCTTCAAACTACAGACCATGGTTAATCAATGACAGGAAATAGACATAATGCACAGAAGCAGGGAGACCCACCTGCACTGCAGTGTAGAGAAAAGGAGGTCTGAAGAAATGCTATTCCTAAGAAAGATATCTTAGTGCACCTAGGTCTATAGGGTCTCCACTACAGTCATATGGGAAAGCAGGTCAATATTCCCTCTCTAGTGGCTTCCCTCACACTGAGTCTTGGGGGCAGCCTGGACTGAGATCCACAAGGGCAAGTTCTTTCTTATAAGGAAGCAATTAAAATAAATTAGCACGTCTCATTTTAAGTATTTACTAATAATTAGACACAAATTAGCACTATGTCAGTAGATTGGATTGGTATATCACTAGAGAGAGAAGTAGTATTAATCAATGTGTCTTAAGAGGATTTCAAACATACACCCCCATCCCAACTTTGGCAGTTGATGAGGTTTTACTTTGTTCCTTATGACAGTCATACAGGAAAAGTGTTGTGTCCTTTTGCTGGGAATGTGGTAGCTTGCCTAGGTAGATAAGTGCACCAAGATTACATCCTATACAGGGATTGCAGTGAGTTTTCAATCCACTTTCCATGATTTTAAATCTCACATATATTTTTCTCAGTCTACCATATTATTAAGAATAACACTCAAGTGGATCTGTTATTAATACCTGAGGGGTTGTTCATCTTTTCAAAGCGAGCTCTCTCTAACCCCTTTTGGGAAATGCTTTTGTTGTTCAGACCCACAGATTCTGCCCACTACTATACAAGGCAGCTTATGCTAACCATGTAAAGATTCCCATCCCATCTCTAAAGTATAACACTGTTAGGTAGCACTATCTACCTACCTGAACCACTCATTAAATCTTTCTACAACCTCTTCATGACCAGGATCAACTTGTCAAAATGACACTGTAGCTTCCACTCTCAGTGCCTACTGTCTATCTGTGATGAATTTAATTCTGATTACTAACTTGTTAATATTTATAATCACTATGGAAATGAGCTTCCAATAATACCTATGAAGAATTATCTAGAATATGGTAATTGAGTGGTTAGACTCACTCCAAATGTGCATAACATCTTCTCCTGGACTGGTTTCCTGAACTGAGTGAAAAGGAGAAAGAGCAATAAGTATCAGCATTCACTGCCCTTCTTCCTAATTAAGGATCCCATGTGCATAGCTGCCTCACTATCTCCATGTCTTCTGTACGACGATGAACTATAACATGAAACTATGAGTGCAAATAATTTCCTCCTTCCTCAAGTTGCATTTGTCAGGTATAAATTACAGCCACAAGAAAATAAAGTGAAAGAGTTTATCTCACTTGTTTTGTGTTCATGGAAAATTGTTCTAATTAAAGAGTTTCAAGTCCTATAGGATGTGTATTATCCATGGAACTCATTCATGGGCATGCGGGTTTTTGTCTTTTTTTTTTTTTTTTCACAAATCCTTAACTCTTAAACATGGAGCACTCTTCACATACCCATGGTGTAAAATAAGGCAAGTGTTCATCTGCTGATGAATACTGATTATATGAGAAAGTAAAAACTAATAACCTCTACCAAATTTCATTCTTTATGCTGGGCCAGGTGCAGTGAAGAACCGTGTATGATGGCCACAAAACAGACATCTAGAAATAAGAAGTGGCCAATATAACATACTTCTCTCATCATCAACGTAGTGAAGATAGACCAATACATTCTTGGCTTTAATTTCAAGATCTCATGAGAATTTCCACCTGCATCTTATTTTTCAGTTTCTCCCTTGATTGTTTTGGTCATGCTTCCTCAGGCTTAGGGAGTCTAAAAAGACATTGTTCATTGTTCAATGTCTTTTTCCTTGGGCCACCCCTCAATTCTTTTTAAATTCTTACAGACAAGAAAAGTCTTTAATAATCGTGACTGTTAACAACAAAGAAATCAACAAATGTTTTTGTTTTGTTCTTTAAAAATATCATGAAAAGGAGTAAATCCATAATTACTGACGCTTATTTCTTTTTTTTCCTATTCTTTATTTTTTTCCCTTTTTATTTTTTTTTAATTAGGTATTTATTTCACTTACATTTCCAATGCTATCCCAAGAGTCCCCCACACGCTCCCCCACCCACTCCCCTACCCACCCACTCCCACTTCTTGGCCCTGGTGTTCCACTGTAATGAGGCATATAAAGTTTGCACAACCAATGGGCATCGACCAATGGGCCTCTCTTTCCACTGATGGCCGATAAGGTCATCTTCTGATTCATATGCGCCTAGAGACACGAGCTCTTGGGGCGGGGGTATTGTTTAGTCCATATTGTTGTTCCACCTATAGGATTGCAGATACCTTCAGCTCCTTGGGTACTTTCTCTAGCTCCTCCATTGGGGGCCCTGTGATCCATCCAATAGCTGACTGTGAGCTTCCACTTCTGAGTTTGCCAGGCCCTGGCATAGACTCACAAGAGACAGCCATATCTGGGTCCTTTCAGCAAAATCTTGCTAGTGTATGCAATGGCTGACACTTATTTCAAAAGCATAATATTTTCATTTTCTAGAGGAAATTTATATAGAATTTCATCATTTAAAATAAATTACTTAGGGATGCATTGGAGAAAACGGGGCAGGATAGCCCAGAATTTTATGTTTCAGCATGTCCTTACTCTTCTGATTCTTCAAGGAAGGATCTTGTGATATTCCTCACATGTTAACAAAATCTCTCCTCCCTCTTCCTCTTTCTCTTTGTGCTTGTATGTGTTTGAGTGTGAGCTCATGGAGTACAGAAGACAGTACTGATGTCAGTCCTCACCTTCCACCTTGAATAAGACAGATAATATCATCATTGCCTATAGCAGGCTGGCTGACATGTGTGCTTGTAGAGATTCTCCCATCTTCTTATTGTATGTTTCTATAGTTAATATGGAAATATACATGTGCTATGATATCTAATCTTACATGGTTTATAAGAACTTCAAACACGTTATCATACTTCCTTGACAAGTACTGACCCTGGTGTGCAATTTCCCTAGCCTTATCTAATTCTTAGTTGTAAGAATTAAATTTCATAATTACATGCAAAAATAATCATATTTTAAAGTTTCAATGAAAAAGGATAGAAGGTGCTATTATTCAGACACTATTTTCTGGCTGGGTTGCAGTACTAGGGCCATTCTGGGAGGACAAGACTGCAGCTGTTTGCATTAGTCAGTGAATGTCTGGCATGGTTATTAATATGATCTCTGTCTCAAGTCATATTAAATAATTAGGTACTATTTTCTGATGTTATGAACACATAATAATTATGTATGTGTATGTGGGGAGGTTTAATGTTTTAACATACTATATACATTATATTCTGATCATACAAGGAGATTCAGCATATTGCTTCAAGTACTTACCATTTATTTTTTGGTTGCCTAATAGCAACAAATTCTGGCACTCTTAAATATACAGTAGGATATTCTAGCTAGCAATAAATATTGTATAGTTTATATATCCAGAAGAGATGCTCCTATTTTTATTTTTACCCGCAGGAAATCTGATTGCTATTTTCTCTGATTGCTATTTATATGGGTCATCGTATTGGCTTTTACTGATCTGAAAAGGTAGCAGCTTGCCCAAAAAATGCCTCCTCACCTTTTTCTCCTTAGTTTGAAATCAGGAGCTATTTTTGTGTGAAGAAATTATCTTGTAAAGGCCCTTGAATAATCTACCTACATCCAGGCATCCCCTTGGGACCCCCTCAAAAGAAGAGATCTTGTGCTAGCTATGATTAAATTGTCTGTGTTTAGCACAGTGAATGGAAAAATAACTACTTGATAAAACTGAAACACAGGCAAATTGAAAGAAACTCTAACCAAGGCAGCAAGCCCTCATCCAGTAAAGGGTACACAACCCTCTTTGTTACACATCTTTTTATATTTGGGGTAAAAAAAAATGAGCCTTGGATCATCATAAGCAAGAATACCCCAGTGCTACCTTCTACTGACCAATGGGATTGGAAGAAGGGACAAACACAAATTAAGCACTATTTTTACAAATCTGGATTTGGCTTTGGTCATTGTTTCTGATCTAAGTGCTGATTTTTATCACATATTTTGTGCTCACTCTGAGAAACATCCTTCAGAACATCTGTCCAATTAGATCTTTTCTCTCCCTACTCTTCTCTTTAGGGAACTGTCAAGGCCTTGCTGCTTTTGCCATTGCAGTGCATATTCCATGTTAGCAGTCCAAGAGTCTCTGGCTGACTCTCATGTCTCCATGCCCACATCTGTGGGAACACTAGGATGAGATGTGTGTTCCATAAAACCTTCCTATTTAAATGACTTACAAATATTGAAATTCAGGCATCAGGCATGAGTGGAAAGTGCTTTTCCTGTACCTGGCCTTTAATACTCAAGTCATACAGTATTGCATGTCTTTTTGTAGGCAACTTTAAATATATCAGTTGTATTTAATTTTATTTTAAAATTTGAATCTATAATATAGTTTTTTCCCTATTATTCTTGACATCATCTTTATATCAATTCTGAGTTCAGAATGACACTATGTTGTCTCGGGACAGAAAACAAGAATGTGTTTGAAGCTCTGAAGTGTAAGGTTTCTCTCCTGTCTTCCCTGAAGAAGTGATTTTCATACTAGGGACATGAAGCCACAATTAAATTCTTTGGATGAAGAGGATGTAGTGAGAAGCAGGATGTTTGACTACCAATACTAATATCAATAATTTCCAAAGGCTGAGAAGACTGGTGAGCCCCTGTTGGTCTTGCCATACAGGTAACTTATTAGGAACATTGTTATGTATAATTTATGCTTCGAAATACTGACCTGCATAGATTTGTTTTGCCAGTTTTAGTTTTAAAACCTCTTTTACTTGGTCAAACTTCATGCTTCACAGTTTCTGTTTTGTCTCCCATTTTGCCTGTCCTGCAATGAAATCAGAGGGAAAGAAAGACACAAACCACTTATTGCCTTTGAGAAAAATCTCATGTGGCTTCCTGATTTTTGGGGACAAATAAAGCTCAAATACTATAAGGCACAAACAAGTGCTTGTGACAAGACCAGAACGGTTAGCAGATTTATTGTCAACAAAAATCCTCTAAAGAAGACCACTAACCTTAGTCTATAGCCAGTTGTGTCTTTATTCCAGCTGGCTGCGATTATACTCAGGTACTCAAGACCCAACTGTTTGGAGTAAGGGGTTTTTAAAGGCAAATTCACACTTTGGTATCTTGCTCAGCAGTTACAGGAGGAGATTTTGTGCAAGCAAGCAGTTTAATAAAAACTAAAATAGGCACTTTGCTTAGAGGAAGGTTTAATAGAAGGTGAGTTCGTTGGGGCACCTTGACTTCGGGTTCCTAGAATAGAATTGGGTAAACTTCCATAGAAATCCCTATCAAAGAGATTGAGTTTTTGCTAAACATTAAACAACCTTACCAAGGATGAAAGGTGAAGGAGCTTGTAGAATGTCTTACCATGTCACATTATTATGTGCTAAAGAACATGCAAAATAGCTCCATAGGTTAAAATGCTTACCCCAAATCCAAGAGTTCAATCACAGGGAATTGGAGAACCTACAAGTGGTCCTCTGACCTCTATATGTGTCCCACATCACAATTATATCCCTACACACCCACCCCCCCCCACACACACACACACAAATGTAGTAAGACAACAAGAACTCGTGAATGGCTAATTATTTTTTTTTAACTTGAACAATAATAAGGTTGGATGTGTCTGCCAGAGCCTGACCAATACAGATGCAGATATACAGAGTCAAACATTGGACTGAGTGCAGGAACCCCGAAGTAGAAGTTAGGGCAAGGAATGTAGAACCTGAAGGTGTTTGCAGCCTCATAAGAAGACCAACAATATCAACCAACCAGATTCCCTAAAACTCTCAGGGATTAAACCACCAACCAAACAGTATACAGGATATACCCATGGCTCCAGCTGAATATGTAGCAGAGGAATGCCTTATCTGGCATCACTGCAAGGAGAGACCCTTGGTCCTGTAGAGGCTTGATAATCCAAGATAGGGGAATACTAGGGCACTACAGGAGTGAGTGGGCGTGTTGGGAGTATCCTCATAAAGGCAGGGGGAGGAAAGAGGGGATACGGGGCTTATGGAAGGGAAACTGGGAAGGGGGTTAACATTTGAAATGTAAATAAATAATATAACCAATACAAAATGAAAAAAATTAAAAAATAAAGCTTGGAGGTATCTTATTGGCTTCTTGATGTACATAGCTGCTCTGATTCCTGATGGCAGAGAAATGATGATGATGATAATAGTAATAGTAATAGTAATAGTAATAGTAATAGTAATAGTAATAGTAATAGTAATAGTAATAGTAATAGTATTAGTAATAGTAATATCTGTTTAAGGATCAGCCTGGTACAGGCTTTGGCTCTTCACAGGCTTTTGACCATTGCAGCTGAACTGCAGTTTCAGCATTTCCTTGTATGCCTCTTGATTATAACAGTAACTACTTTGTGACTAAGTAGAAAAATAATTGAGCTGCCATGTGATTGCTGGATTGTCTAGTACAAAGTTCCAGTCCATGTAATTTTATACACACACACACACACACACACACACACACACACACACACATGCAGAGGACACGTTGTGATGAATTTTGACCATATCAATCTTCCTCCCAACTCCTCCAAGATCTTGCCCCCATTCTATACAAATTAAACTTCATGTCTTTATTAAAAACAGAATATAACATTAAATTAAAATTTCAATAAGTGTCAACTATATATTTTTAAGTGTTTAGTCATCTACTGAAATTTTATAGACATATCAGGGGTCACACCCTTATGAAAATTTCATCTCTCTATCCACACAGCTTTTCCACAGCTATTTTAAATAGGGGTGTGGTTTCATGACCACTTCCCCCTTTACGTTAAGGATTTGTATTACTTGAGCTGATACAGGTCTTGTGTGTGCTGTAACAGCAACTATGAGTTCACTTGTGCAACTGAACTCCTGTGTCTAGAAAATGCTAGTCCCCCTCCAGAACTTAATGGTAAGAATCCCCTGTTGAATACATCATAATTCTTGAGTCCTACAGCAAAATCTAGTGCTGACCTACAATTCATCCAGGCTGGCTTGTGTTGCAAGCCACTCCAATCACTGCAACTAAAGTAATTCACAATCCATCAGCTGCTTGTTAAATGAGGCCTGTTGCCTCAGCAATCCCAATTTGGTGCTGAAGGCCTGGAAGAGTCCTTCAGTCTCTGGTAATATTGTTGCAAGAGAAAAATGAGTGAGTTCTGAGGTCAGGGTAAGAGCAGCAGTAGTGACAGTGATGCACTTTCATGCAGACACTGGAGGCATACAGGGATTGCACTATTTTCCCGCAGACTTCCTTATATATGGATTGTCATGGGAAGGAGCTAGTCACTCTCTGGGGAAAGGATCCTTCCACATCAGTTAGTCTTTCTAGTAATTACCCTCCCAGGTCCACCCAGGAGCATGGCTTATAATTGACAACCAATATCAATCATCACACCCAGGTACTTGGCTCTACTGGTTACTTCCAGGGTAGCATGTCTCCAGGATGTTGCGAAACAGTCAGCAATTCGTTGATGCCAATTTGCTAAAACTCCCTGAAATGGATTATGGATTTTTAAAGTGGCATTTGACATGGAATCTTAAAAATCAAGAAACTTTCTTTTTTTTTTTTTTTTTTTTTTTTTTTTTTTTTTTTTTTTTTTTTTTTTTTTTACAGTCCCTAATACTTTATTGGTTTCCTACAGACCTGGGCCCAGCTGGGTGTGCTCAGGGCAGGATCACTATTCACCAGATTCCAGGTGGGTAATGAGAAAGCCTCAGCCTAGACTCTAGCCCCTTCAGAGAGTGGAGGAAGATCTAGCATTTTCTGGGCCAGCACAGGACATCCAGGTTGGGGCACAGGTGAAATCCAAGCTTCAGGCTCACCGATGTTTACCCATCTCAGTTGTGTTTGGAGAAGTATTACTTGCTGTAATCCACATTGGGCTTGATGGTGTCACTGCCGGGCTTCCAGACAGCAGGAGAGACTTCCCCATGCTCGTCTGTATACTGAAAGGCCTGGACTAGGCGGAGAGCCTCGTCTACAGAGCGTCCCACAGGTAGGTCATTGACTGTGATCTGGCGAAGGACACCCTTGGCATCGATGATAAAGAGACCCCTGTAAGCAATGCCCTCATCATTTTTTAACACGCCGTAATTCTGGGACAAGCTTTTAGTCACGTCAGCAAGCAGAGGGATATTCAGGGGGCCCAAGCCTCTCTCCTTCCGTGGGGTATTGATCCATGCCTGGTGGGTGAACTGAGAGTCCACAGACACTCCCAGCACCTCGCAGCCTAGCTTTCAGAAGTCCTCAGAATGGTCGCTAAAAGCAATGATCTCCGTGGGGCAAACAAAAGTGATGTCCAGTGGGTAGAAAAAGAGGACTACATACTTCCCTCTGTAATCCGAAAGCTTGATTTCCTAGAAGGTACCATCCACCACCGCTGTGGCCGTGAAGTCAGGAGTCGACTTTCCTATGTGCGCGTTGCCAGAGGCCATGACTGCGTGAGCAATAGCCGGACACACGGACGTCCAGACACCGGTAGAGACAGGAAAGAGATCTCAAAACCCTCAAGAAACTTTCTTAGGATACCTTAATGTCACTCCCCCCCCCCCCCCCCCCCCAGTCAGGAAGCTAAATCTAATGCTAACACTAAATGGCATGGAAGGGTAAGAAACCATGTGCTACTAGAGTGTATTGACTCAGAGTTTGCATCATTTGAGCTAAATTTCAGGATAAATCATCTGTGTGTACTCTCCAAGTCCATCCCTTCAACTGATAAGTGTCTATAATAGCCACCCTATAGAGTTTGTGTGAACTTTGAGTAAAAGCAACAATTTGTCTGCTAGATATACACCCAACAGCATTAAGGTAAACTTGCACATATGTGATGCCAGTGTTCAGATATGGAGACAGAATTATCACTAATTTAGGGTTATCTGGGTCTACAAAGCAATTCCGATTTCATCTTAAGCCTTTTCCTTGCTATAAGAAGTAGAATACTCTTCAAACAGTCTAGGATGGAGTATTTTTTTTCTCTTAAGTCCTCCAACAGTCTTCATCTATTCTTGGCTAAGAAAACTACAATAATTAAAAAAAAAACTGTACAAGATAAAGTTTAATGGTTCCAGTCAATAGAAATAAAATCCAGATTGATAGAGATGCACTGGTGTTTACCATGATACTCTCCTTATATCTTACCTTGGCTTCATGACAGAGATGCCACATACCCATCCTTGTCAGCACAGCACATTGGGAGAGCATGAACCATGAGGGAATGGAGCTGGAAATCAAAGAGATAGCTCTCTGGGATATTTTGCCCAAAGCAAGTATTAATAGAGAGAACAACATTGGAATCTGGAGAGATGACTTCACAATCAAGAGCACTTCTGCATAATCATGAGGACTGGAGTTCAGTTCTTAGCACCCACAGCAAGTAACTTAGAAGAAATACCTGAAACTCTTGCTACAAGGAATCAACACTGTTGTCTAACCTTTGTGGGACACTTGTATAAGTGCAAACAATTACACAGGACCATATATGCAGTCACAGGTACAGACACATGCACAAATAAAATGAAACAAGTCCTTTCAGAAAATCAATATCCAGTACAAACTGTTAATAAAATTTAATCTGAAACTACCTTATGAAAAGAGACCTCAAGGTCACATATAGGAGAACATAAATACAAAAGTTACTGAGACACACCACTCAGCTGAAAGAATCAGAGCCACTCTGGGAATTGACTTTATTATCTCTCAAGCAGAAGTATTGTTATTTATAGCATAAGGATGGTATAGTAAATGCAACCATTTTATAGAGCAAAATTTTTAGAATTTTATAGATTTCCATTCTAGAGATTCTATTCAGTAATTAATAACCCTTTGACTCTAGATTGTTTAGAGATCACTAGCCTTGTGGGAATATTCGCCTCCTACATTTCTTTGTACCTCCCACCTTGGGGCAGAATGAGCCCTGTACAATATGCTCCTGATCGTCTCATGTTCCTCCTGTTTTTGAAGCATGCTACAGCCTCACAGCCCTAATTCTTGCTGGCTTCTCTGGATTTAGCTTTCCTTCTGAAACCTGTATTTCATGTTATAATTTCTTAGAGTTATTTTAAATAGTTTAGTTTGTTTTTAGTGAGTGGGCTCATGTGCATACATGCACACATGCATGTATGTGTGTATGTGTGTGTGAGTGTATGTGTGTGTATGTGTGTGTGAGTGTGTGTGTGTGTGTGTGTGTGTGTGTGTGTGTGTGTGTGTGTGTGTGTGAGAGAAACATCTGTAGAAAGGTAACTCACCTGTGAATGAATATGTGGAATTGAGATTCAGGATGCCTTCCTCAATTACTTTTACAGCTTTTTAAAAAATTAGGTATTTTATTTACATTTCCAATGCTATCCCAAAAGTCCCCCACACACTCCCCCATCAACTCCCCCACCCAGCCAATCCCAGTTCTTGGCCCTGGCATTCCCCTGTACTGAGGCAGATAAAGTTTGCATGACCAATGGAGTTCTCTAACCACTGATGGCCAACTAGGCTATCTTCTGATACATATGCAGCTAGAGACACAAGCTCTGGGGAGTACTGGTTAGTTCATATTGTTGTTCCACCTATAGGGTTACAGATCCCCCCAGCTCCTTGGGTACTTTCTCTAGCTCCTCCACTGGGAGCCCTGTGATCCATCCAATAGCTGACTGTGAGCATCTACTTCTGTGTTTGCTAAGCCCCGGCATAGTCTCATATGAGACAGCCATATCTGGGTCCTTTCAGCAAAATCTTGCTAATGTATGCAAAGGTGTCAGTGTTTGGAAGCTGATTATGGGATGGATCTCCAGATATGGCAGTCTCTAGATGGTCCATCCTTTCGTCTCAGCTCCAAACTTTGTCTCTGTAACTCCTTCCGTGGGTATTTTGTTCCCAATTTTAAGAAGGGGCAAAGTGTCCACACTTTGGTCTTTGTTCAGTTTCATGCGTTTCACAAATTGTATCTTATATCTTGGGTATTCTAAGTTTCTCGGCTAATATCCACTTATCAGTGAGTACATATTGTGTGAGTTCTTTTGTGATTGGGTTACCTTACTCAGAATGATGCCCTCCAGGTTCATCTATTTGCCTAGGAATTTCATAAATTCATTCTTTTTAATAGCTGAGTAGTTCTCCATTGTGTAAATGTACCACATTTTCTGTATTCATTCCTCTGTTGAATGAATACCCTCTATCTGGGTTCTTTCCACCTTCTGGCTATTATAAAAGGCTGCTATGAACATAGTGGAGCATGTGTCCTTCTTGCCTTTTGGAACATCTTCTGGATATATGCCCAGGAGAGGTATTGTGGAATCCTCCGGTAGTACTATGTCCAATGTTCTGAGGAACTGCCAGACTGATTTCCAGAATGGTTGTATAAGCTTGCAATCCCACCTACAATGGAGGAGTGTTCCTCTTTCTCCACATCCTTGCCAGCATCTGCTGTCACCTGAATTTTTCAACTTAGCCATTCTGACTGGTGTGAGGTGGAATCTCAGGGTTGTTTTGATTTGCATTTCCCTGATGATTAAGGATGTTGAACATTTTTTCAGGTGCTTCTCAGCCATTCGGTATTCCTCAGGTGAGAATTCTTTGTTTAGCTCTGAGCCCCATTTTTTAATGGGGTTATTTGATTTTCTGGAGTCTACCTTCTTGAGTTCTTTATATATATTGGATATTAGTCCCCTATCTGATTTGGGATAGGTAAAGATCCTTTCCCAATCTCTTGGTGGTCTTTTTGTCTTATTGACAGTGTCTTTTGCCTTGCAGAAGCTTTGCAATTTTATGAGGTCCCATTTATTGATTCCTGATCTTACAGCACAAGCCATTGCTGTTCTATTCAGGAATTTTCCCCTGTACCCATATCTTCCAGGGTTTTCCCTATTTTCTCCTCTATAAGTTTCAGTGTCTCTGGTTTTATGTGGAGTTCCTTAATCCACTTAGATTTGACCTTAGTACAAGGAGATAGGGATGGATCACTTCACATTTTTCTACATGATAACCGCCAGTTGTGCCAGCACCATTTGTTGAAAATGCTGTATTTTTTCCACTGGATGGTTTTTGCTCCCTTGTCAAACTTCAGGTGACCATAGGTGTGTGGGTTCATTTCTGGGTCTTCAATTCTATTCCATTGGTCTACTTGTCTGCCGCTATACCAGTACCATGCAGTTTTTATCACAATTGCTCTGTAGTACAGCTTTAGGTTAGGCATGGTGATTCTACCAGAAGTTCTTTTATCCTTGAGAAGAATTTTTGATATCGTAGGTTTTTTGTTATTCCAGATGAATTTGCAGATTGCTCTTTCTAATTCGTTGAAGAATTGTGTTGGAATTTTGATGGGGATTGCATTGAATCTGTAGATTGCTTTTGGCAAGATAGCCATTTTTACTATATTGATCCTGCCAATCCAAGAGTATGGGAGATCTTTCCATCCCTGAGATCTTCTTTAATTTCTTCAGAGACTTGAAGTTCATATCATACAGACCTTTCACTTCCTTAGTTAGAGTCATGCCAAGGTACAAAAATAAAAAAAGAAAGAAAGAAAGAAAGAAAGAAAGAAAGAAAGAAAGAAAGAAAGAAAGAAAGAGAGAGAGAGAGAGAAAGAAGACAGACAGAAAGAGAAAGAAAGAAAGAAAGAAAGAAAGAAAGAAAGAAAGAAAGAGAGAGAGAGAGAGAGAGAAAGAAAGAAAGAAAGAAAGAAAGAAAGAAAGAAAGAAAGAAAGAAAGAAAGAAAGAAAGGAAGGAAGGAAGGAAGGAAAGAGAGAAAGAAAGAAAGAAAGAAAGAAAGAAAGAAAGAAAGAAAGAAAGAAAGAAAGAAAGAAGAGTCAGAGGATGGGGAGAAGGAAGAGCAGAAGGAAGTGTGGAGAAGAAAAAGAAAACAGGCAACAAAAGCAAAGCTGCAACCAAAAAAAGATCTGTGCCCCGTGCCTTAATCCTCCAATATTGCAAATGTTCTTAGAAACCCAGGTTTATACCCACCCTCTACTTCTAGATAAACTACTAGCATTCTTTTGTATACATATTTATAATGCTTTTATTAAACTATCACTCACTGTTTTAGCCATGCATACATTCATTTATTCAGTTACACTTAAAGGATAACCTGCATTGATGAGAATCAAGGTATAAGACTTGGTGAAGCCTTCAGGCTGTATCTCTGCTGTACCGTGGGCTTGGTTAGGACAATGGTGATGCCTGTACCACAGACTATTGGGAAGATGAAGGAAATAATGCATGGTCAGTGCTTGAAATCATTCTCTGGATGAACTATAGAAGTTACCACAGTCTTTCTGGTAATTCTCATCTCATTATTCCCCAGTCACTACATAAAACCTAGTGTCCCAAAAATTTTGAATAGCTTCAACTGTTTTTGTTTTAGTTGTTGCTTGTTTGCTTGTAATAGACAAATTGGGTATAACAAATAAAATATTTGCATACATATAATAATGTATTTATTGAGTATTTAATATTTATCTTGCACTATGAAAGGATTTTGTAAAATTTCCTTATTTGTTTGTTGGCTTGAAACAAGGTTTCTCCACGTGGCCCAAGCTCATCTGGAACTCTAACTACAGACCAGACTGGCCTCAAAGTCAAAGAATCACCTATTTCGGTCTTCAGAGTGCTGGGATTAAAGGCACCACCTCCACACTATAAATTTCATTACTTAATGCTTGATTCTAATGTATTTAGCAAGTTCTTTAAGGAGCAGGTTAAAAAAAATGACCCCAAATTGTACTACCCCCAAGTAGCTAAGGTGGTAGATTATGTGGAGGATGGGAAGTGAGCTTGCTATTCAGACTGGAGGTTAGTAGGTTTTGTACGTGACCCAATATAACTGAAAGCTTATGACTTACTTTCTTGCATGTCTTATGATAAAATGCCCAACAAAGGAGATTTGAGGAAAAAGAATTTGTTTTGGCTGACTATTCAAGGAGTTTCAGTTTATCAAGGTGGGGAAAGGTGATAATAAGAACACGGAGTATTAAGTAACAGCTGTATTAAGATTGAATTTATATGCTGGTAGCTCAGAGTGCACAGAAAGTCTCGGTGGGCTATAAAGCCTAAATGCCCAGCTCCTGTGACCTACTTTTAGCAAGCTTCTACTCAGCAAACAAGAACAAGAGCTGGTGACCAAGTCCTCAGTCTGCCAGGGAAATTTCACATTCAAGCACAACAAATTGTTTAGGCATGGAAAGACGTTGAGGGCACATCCCAGTCTAGCTATTTTGAGTTTGGAGGATGGGGTCATGAACAAAGTAACAAGGTGCAAGCTAGAAGAGTCAAGGCAATATTCTTCCAGATATTTGAGGCTCAGATTTTGGCACATACCCAGAAATGTCTCTATCTAATGATTCTCCATTATGTCTTCTAAGATCATATTGATTTGGATTCTGAGGCATTGGGAAAAAAATGCACCAATAAATTGCTGGATGATTGCTCACACAATATAACATATAATTTGTAACCCGAAAAATAATCTTTAAAAGGATAATCCATTCTTCCCAATAAGTTAGCAGTATTTTTTTCTTCTTTTCAAAATTATTTTGTATTTCATACATTTATAAACAGAATTTTGGTCATTCTCACACCCCAAAAACCATTCTCATTTCCTTGTCTATCACATTAAAGTCTCCTTCCAAACAAGGACCCTCCAAAGCTCCTTCAATCGGGCCTTTCTATGACCCACTGAGTTTAATGAAGGCTGTATAATTTTGAGTTGGGAGATATTTGCTAGAACAAGGACAACTTGTCAGTGGCTACTGAAAGAAATAACCTCTCCTCTGCACCCTTCTCTGCCCATAGTGTCTTACTGTGGGGTTGGCAGGTAGGAGCCATGATAAAATTACAATAGGTCTAGCCTTGTCCAAACAACTCCTGCTGCAGTGAGTTGATGAGAGTAAAATTCTTGTCCAGTTCACATCACCCCTCCCCCATCTCTGTCTTTTACATATTTTCACTTTTTTCTTTGTGATATTTTCTGAGTCTTCTGGGATATATATATATATATATATATATATATATGTTAAACTATGGTGGACTATTAATACTCATTCTCAACACTTTACATATATATATGTAGTGGTAATCTATGAACATAACCATGGGTATTTTGGAGGCAGTTTGCCACCACGTCTATTTGGAAAAAAAATGGTAGTAGATGTTTCCTCTAGGGCTGTGACCTCTCAGACTATGGACTCAATGGGCTCTAGTTACATTGTATCAGCCCTAAATTCCCCCTTCAGAAAGTAGGGTTTTTTTTTTGTTTTTTGTCTTTTTGGTTTTTTGCTTTTGTTTTGTTTTTGTTTTTGTTTTTGTTTTACTAACTTTTACTATAGGAGCCAAACACCAGTGATAAGTATGTATGATGTCTTGTACAATTAGAAGCTATAGTTTTAAAGAAATTTTGAAATGTGTCTCAAATCAGATTATATTTGCATCTCAATATGGGAAGGTAATTATTTCCTAACAAATACAGGTGTGAAGATTCTCTAGTTTATCCTGTACATCTAAAGTGTGACTAATCATTTTTAAATTTTTAGATGGATAAATCTGAAGCAATTAGCAGCAGGTACATGATCCAAACTGAAGTCTTCCTAGTGTCAAATTCTGTGCTCTTTGTCTTCCAGATGGAGCCTTGCAAGTCTGTAAGGGCATAAAACCATTCTGTACACAGGTGTGCTCACAATAATCTGCTTCAGTGTCAAGTTTCAACTCCTTGAGATTGAAGTTCCTCAGGGGGCCTTTTCAATATTATCACCTCTCAGATGTAAACTGAGGCTTTTCTGTGGAGTAAAGAAGGACCTGCCTCTTAGTATCTGAGTAATTTCATACCCTTCTCCAACCTGTTTTCACCAGGTATATTGACCACCTCCAGCTGCCTTACAAACCAATTAATGTGTTCTTGGCAGATACTTGCAGCAAACAAATTCATTTATGCGCTCCCGACTGGGGCAGCTTAGCATGATCTATCATGACAGATGTCTTCACTGTGGATGGATTTCTGCTATAGCAGATTTCTCTGAGCTAGAAACTCTGCTAAGCTCTGTGCAGTTATCAATTCAAATTCAACAAGACCAAGAAATGTAAAAGGTACCATCAAGTTCAAAATAAAATAAAATTCTCTCTAAACCATCAACTACAGCTGAAGTCTTAACATTAGTCTCAGACAAGATACAAACCACTTGTAACTTTGTCATTTTAAGAAGCATGTATTCATTAGAATTAAATTATTTTTTTTCAAGCAAAACATGCCTCCCACCATCAGACATTTTTTATATAAATAATTTTCTTACCCTTAGGGAATTTGACATTTTGTTGGGAAGACCAGTGTCACACTTATTAACCAGCTTAATGATGTTAAAGGGAGTAACAGACAGAAGACAAGCAAGATGACAGAAAGTTGCCAGAAAAACGCTGTTTTCTCAACTCCTTCTTAATGGCTCTATCATAAAATAAAACTCCCCACTATAACAGAAAGTTTATCAAACAAAATCATCCAAGAAAATGTATCAGAGTCCTTGATAGAGGCACCTGTCACAACAAACAATATAGGTCATTGCTATTGTATATCCCAGCACTAAAGCGCTCATATAATTATATTCATTTTATTATTTCTTTTATTGAAAATATATTTTCTTATGAAATATATCCTGTTTAAACTTCCTCTCCCTCCACTTCTCTCAGTTCCTCCTCAGTTCCTCTGTGCATTCATCCCCTTTCTGTCTCTCATTAGAAGAGAATGTGTTTCTACAACATAGCAAGCATTACAAAATAAATATAATAACATACAGTAAAACTATTATATCATAAGTAGGAAACCACAACCTAACAGGTGGACAATCATCCCAAGTGCAGACACAAAAGTCATCAGAGACTCACTTTTCATATGGTCAGGATTCCCTTAAAATACTACAATAATAACTATAATATATAGGCAAAGGTCTTGGTGCAGACCCATGTAGGCCTAGAATTTCAGCTTCAATCTCTGTAGATAATATGTGCCTTGCTTGGTTGATTTAGGAGGCCTTGTTTTCCTTATATCCTTCATCCCACTGTTTCTCACAATTTTCCTCCTCCTCTTCATTGAGATTCCTTGAGATCCAAGGAAAGAGATTTTATTGAGACCTTCCAATTAGATTTTTTTTCCATGGTTGTGGGTCTCTGCAC
This sequence comes from Mus musculus, assembly GCF_000001635.26. Lineage (NCBI taxonomy): Eukaryota > Metazoa > Chordata > Mammalia > Rodentia > Muridae > Mus > Mus musculus. The sequence continues at coordinate 99,799,730 of NC_000067.6, forward strand.
CTGTCCCCATCTGCTGCAGGAAGAAACTTCTTTGGTAGTGATGAAATAAGGCACAAATCTTCACAGGAGAAGTCACAATTTCATATGAAAAAACAAAAGACCCAGGATAACTAAAAGTAGTTATAGATGGCCTAGTCGGCCATTATTGGAAAGAGAGGCCCCTTGGTCTTCCAAACTTTATATGCCCCAGTACAGGGGAACACCTGGGCCAAGAAGTGGGTGTGGGTAGGTAGGGGAGCGGGGGGGGGGGGAGGGTATCGTGGACTTTCCGGATAGCATTTGAAATGTAAATTAAGAAAATATCTAATAAAAAATTGAAAAAAATAGGATAAAAATGTTTTATTATTTTAAATTGTCAGTGAGTGTGTATGTGTGTGAGCATGTACCCGTATATGTGCATTTTTGTATGATGACAGCATATACAAGTAAGTTATAAGCTGTAGGGGTCTGTGAACAAAAGAGTAGGATCCCCTCTCAAGGCTTAGGTGAGGCAATTCTGAGGAACTTGGTATGGATGCTATGGCAAGAACTTGAATGGCCTGAAGAAGTACTGAGCACTCCTTAACCTCTGTACCATTTCTCCAGCCTCCTCTCCACTTTAATGAAGGAAATCCAGGGGATTAGGAACATTATCTAATCTAATATTTTATAGACCAGGTCCCAACGTTCTGTCATCATTCTTGTGAAGCACACAATCTTTCCAGACACTAGCTAAAGCCTAGATCTCTGAGGACACACATATCCGTTAGTTGCTCTATTTATGTCATTTCAACACACAATGAAATTGTAGATAGAATAATTGAATGATTTATTAATGCTGCTAAAAAGAGGTGTCATTACTTAAGATAGGAGTGAAGAATAAATATAATAAATTATATATTCATTAATTTTATTGAGAATACATTTTAATAGCAAACATAGAATAAAGATAATATTACAACAAAAGCCAAAAATTAAATAGCATTGTCAATTATATTACTTCTAGTAGTGAGTTCAGTTCTATAATTTAAGAGAAGCCCACACAATAAAAAAATTTTGTCACCAGGAGTGGTGGGGGACAATTTACCTTACTGGACAGCCTCGGAACAAGTACAGGGGCAGTTAAACATCTTTAGGATAGCAGACCAACAGAAAACAACTGAAAATCATTTGCTTGAAAGTAGCAGAAGTAGGATCAGTAGATAAAAACCCCAGCCACACAGCATGACTATATCAGTTCAATCTCTGGGATTCACACTAATTCTCTCACTTCCACATGACAGCTCACACCTCACCTCTTCACAGTCCAATTCCAAGATGATTCAGTGTAAAATGTTTTTAAAAGTGAATTGAGTTCAAAGTGTTGATACTATGTTTGCCCCTGACTGTAGATTTATCTGCTTAATGTCCCTCTGCTTTGTAAAGCTAAAACAGAACAATGTATTTGCAGTCTGATCTGGATTTCAAATTAAGAAATGCATTCTAAAGCCCATTAGCATTAAGTAGGTATTCTCTCAGGTAGAATTTCAAAGTGTCCTGCACATAATCAGACAAATGAACATTATTCCTGCTGCTGTTTCTCTCCATAGGGCTGTCCATGGAGTGGTATGCATGTTTCTCCTCTCTTTCTCCCTCCCTCTCCCTCTCCCTCTCCCCCCCCCTCTCTCTCTCTGTGTATGTATTATGTATGTATGTATGTATGTATGTATGTATGTATGTATGTATGTATGTGGTGTGTATATGCATATGTGTGAATGAATGTGAATATGTGGGGTTTTTTTGTATGTGTGTATACACATCTCTGCAGGTGTAGCCATGCATAGACATGTGAGGATGTATATAAGCAATTATGTATATACATGGGTGTATGCACATATTTGCTGTGTTTTGGTTTGTGCGTTTGTGTATTTGTGTGTGTGTATATATGTGCACATATGTGTTTTCATCTGTGAATTTGTTTGCATATGTTTTTGTATACCTGCTTGGGATAGGAGTCCATATAGGAGAAGAACAGCAGTTTGTTCTATCCAAACTGCACAGAGTATTACAGGGAAACTCATTAATTCTCTGGAATGCTTCTCTTTAACTCACAATTCGATTCTATCCTGCTTCAACATCAAAATCAGAATTAGTTTTTGAAAACGTCCATGTTTGCTCAGTTCCAGGTCAGTTTCTTTACACAGTATAATACGTGGAGATCAGAGTTTGTATTCTTACTCTAGTGATGAGACTTATACTATTTGGAAAACATTAATAAAGTCATGACACCCCTTTGATTGATGTATCCAAGTGTGGCTCTTGTCTTCATCATTTTCCCCAGGGAGTCATATCAGATCATCAGATATCTTGGATCACTGCTTTGTCATTTTTACTCCTAGAGTGTCCTTCTACCTGGCACAGGTCCCAGAAAGCTTTTACCACAAAACACTTTGATTGTTATCTTATTAATAAAAATGAGAACATAGGTAAACAAATCAAAATGAAGATTGAAATTAAAACCATAATTCTATAACCATAAAGAAACTAGGAACGATGATTCATATAATCCATGATCATTTTAATATCATTATTTGATGGCCATCTTTTACATATCTATATATGAATGTGTTTCTCTGTACATTTGCTTGTAAACATATTTTTAAAAGGCAAGTAAAATTATATTATATGATGCCCTACTGTTTTTTTTTTTGCAGTCCCAGGATTTAAAGGATTGTGCAGTGTTATACATGTACAGTTCACGCATTCAATTAGTGAAACAGTACGTAGAACTCAAACCCTTTGTCCTATTCAAGCTAATAGATATCTAGCCCCACATACCTCACTTTGTCATTTCTCAGTAGCTATTTTTGAGTTTTATTTAGCCAATTAAGGTAAAAGATACTTGGGGGTAATATTAAAAATATAGAAATAAAGTACTCCTGTGCCTTGGTATTTGTGTTAAGAATTATTACAAAGTCAATGGCAGGAAAAATTGGACTCTCCAAATCTAGATATGAGAAGAGGGCATTTGTTATTTTGCCAGAATTGAAATGTTAGTAAGTACACAATCACAGGAGGAGCTCCAGAAGAAAATCACTCTTTGCCACTTTCACCTTTAGGAGATGGTCAGCATTCTTTGAGCTATTGGCACATTATCACTATAATTAGTGAACACTTTATCACTTCCAAATAAACATTCCCTGTCCCTTCATCATATGAGGAAATGTGATTTCATTTAGATTCCAGTGGACATTTCATAATAATCAGATATCAACATCTGATCATGAATATTATCTGTAAAGACCCCTTGCGCCATACAAGGTGAATGTAAAACTTCCAGTAGGAAATGAATATTTGGGTGTGTGGTAGAGGTACTATCAATCCAAACACTAAAAGCACACAGATTCAACTGTAGGGCTAATTATAGAAAAATAAGTATCAAGTCAAGGGAGAGGAGGTCAAGTAGAAAATAACACACAAACACCTTTTCCTAGAAGAGTCATGTTGACACCTAGGAAGAAAGTTTTATTTTAATATTTTTGTTTCTATGAAAGAGGGGAGGACAGATTTCTTAGCATTTTCATTGAAGTCAGAGGACAATTAATGTGTGTCAGTTCTCCCCTTTCACTATGTAAGTTCCAGGGATCAAACTCAAGTCATCAGATTTGGCAGCAAGCACCGTGACCTCTGGGAAGATGGCTCAGCTGGTACGTTACTTACTGGGTGTAGGAATGTTCACTGTGTAGTAGGAAGGCTTTCAAGGGTTAAATACCTAAAGAAAAATGACTTTCCCTCTCCTGGCAGCCAGCAATTGCTAATAGGTCCTAAGTGATATAGTTTTGTTCCCACTCCCTGAGTCATGCTGGGAGTTTTTCCAGCTTGAACTTGTGCAGGAATTGAGTGATAATGTTATCTCAAATGTGCACCATCCCTGTTGTGACCCACACATACTGTTATGCTACATTCTTCCCATGCCTATGGATCTTACTATCTTTCTGACCCACATTCTGAGATGATGCCAGAATCTTGGGAGCAGAGAAGAGGGTGGTGATATAGTTACCCCATTTAGGGATGAACATACATACAAGGTCTTTTGTTCTCTGCATGTTGCCAGGTGTGGATCTCTTTGTTAATCATCATCTACTGAAAGATGAAGTTTCTTTGGTGAGGTTTGAGAGATATACTAATGTATACATATAACATCTAGTCCTAATGTTTAATACCATGTTTATGTTATTTTAACAAAATAAAATATTAGATTTTTCCTTGGGGCCTGTTTCATAGCCAGCTATAGATCTTGACACTAATAATTGTGCAGGATATGAATTCTGTCTTGTGGAATGGACTTCAAATCAAATAAAAATGTGTTTGATATTATCACAACATTACCACCACTATTGTACCAGTGGGCATGCCTTGCCAAGTCATGGACTATTATAGCTTTCAAGGTTCAGAGGTGGGTAAAATAAATTATTAATTTTCTATTATTGTAGAATGCACATCAGCTTTCAACACTATGAAAATTATCCAGTTGGGGTGAATGTATCACCTTTAGTTGGATTTCACAATATCCTATGATTCAAATATGTGTTGCCTTCATCAACAGTATCTCAACACTAATTCTGGATGGTAACCAAGAACAACACTAACTGCCTGTAAAACATTGGGGATCTTGGAAACACTTTGTTGCTCAAAAACAATAAACAGATCCACCACAAATCCAGCTATGCAACTCTTGGATGTATATATCCAAATAACTCTATAACCTAAATCTCTTATGTTTTTTATCCATTTTCAATGCTGCTTTATTCACAGTAGCCAGAAAATGGAAACAGTCTAGATGTCAGTCAACTGGTGAATGAATAAAACAAATGTGGTATTTTTACATGATGGGATTTTCTTCAATTGTTAAGAAAAATGAAATTATAAAATTTTAAAGTAAATGGATAAAGCTGGAAATAATTATTTAGAGTGATGTATTCCAGACTCAAAAAGACAAATACCACATTTTCATTCATTTTTGGAAATTAGCTTTGAATCTTCTGATGTGCATGCTTATATTGGATTATCTTAAAAGTGAGAAAGCTTAGCGGTCAGCAAGATATCATGAGAATTTTTAATGAAAGTGAAGTAGAAGGAAAGTGTATGCAGGGAGAATTTGGAATAGTGGAGCAACAAGTGTAGGGAGAGTGCAAGTGTGAGGAAAGAGTCAAAGAGTGTATACAGGAAGGATAAATAACACTGAGAACCATAGAAAAAGCCATATACAAACCTATTGTAGAAATTTCCTAGCATATACACAAATGCACATCAAAAATGCTTAAATGGAATTATTGTATAATGAGGGACAATGCCTTTCTTAGACACAAAAGGCTCTCAGGTACAAAATTCATGCCAAGTATGAGTGAATTCTCCTATACATTCTTACAGATGCTGATGAATATATGAGGAAATGGAACAATTATAAATATTAATATTGATTTTGTGATTTTCTTATTTATTTTTGTTAGGTATTTTCTTCATTTACATTTCAAATGCTATCCCAAAAGTCCCCCATACCCTCCCCTGCCACTCCCCTACCAACCCACTCCCACTTCTTGGCCCTGGTGTTCCCCTGTACTGGGGTATATAAAGTTTGCAAGACCAAGGGGCCTCTCTTCCCAAAGGTGGCCAACTAGGCCATCTTCTGCTACATATGCAGCTAGAGACAAGTGCTCTGGGGGTGCTGGTTAGTTCATATTGTTGTTCCACCTATAGGGTTGCAGACCCCTTTAGCTCCTTGGGTACTTTCTCTAGCTCCTTCATTGGAGGCCCTGAATTCAATCATATTAGAAACATTGAGAACTAACATATTTTGTTTCTTTATAAAGACATTATCATTAGTTCACTGAATAGTGCTTGCCTTTTTCCCACGATGTGACTTACAAACAACATCTCTTTTAAGTTTTAGTGAATCGTAATATTCTTTTAATCAGCTCAAGACTCTAGCTGCCATCATTTGTATTTCCAGCAAACATCTGTGGACTCTCAAGTTTATGGGTATCAGCAGTACCTCTGGATATGCTAAGTTTGCATCAAAACCACTTGAAGAAGTTATTGTTGACAACTTCGTAAATGTATATAATACATTGTAACTCTCCCTCCCACTATCATGTTATTTTGTTTTGTGATTCTCTGGGTTTAACCATAGATGTCTTCATGAGCAGAAGGATGAAGCTCTCCATTAGAGCATAAACAAATTCCCAGTAGCTACACCACTCTACTCTCTCTCTAGTTCAGTAAGGACACTCCCTTATTAATGGCAGTATTCCTAACATTACAGTTTTTTAAAAGGGTTTTTTTTAGACCCCATTTCATGTGAATATTCTCAAAAACAATAGGTCAAAGCCATAGTTGTGTTTATGTGGTGTAATGTAGAATTAGCTATTCTCCTAATTACTGTGACAAATTGATGCACCCAAACAATTGAAGGGAGAAAAGCACTTTGGCTCTTTTTCAACCCATTAGTCCATAGTCATGGGGAAGGTCTAGTGACTGGAAGGTATTGAAAATATCCTCAAGGAGCCAGTGAACATATTCTCAAAGGGATCAGCTGTTAAGAAAACTTATTGCTCTTAAAGAGCACCCAAGTTCAGTAATCATCATTTCTCAGCACTCACACAGCAGCCCTCAACTGCTTTTTATTCACGTTCTAAGGGACTTGGAACTCTCTTCTGGTCTCCATAGCACCTGTATACAGGTAGAACACATAGAATTATCCAGTCATGTGAATCCACATGCATTCATATGCACACATGCACACACACACATACACACACTTAAAAGAAAATAATAATAAATATTTTTTAAAGAAAGCTCTTCACACTTAGATGGACCAAGAATTAGAGAGAATGTTGGAGTTAAGGGTGGAAGTAATTTCAAAGATCTTTGTTGGTAGAGTATTTCTACCAGTCAGGTTTTTCCTCTTGGAACCTCCAAAGAGGCTTATAAATGGCAACAGCACTGGAGACACATTTTTAAATCATGAGCCTGTTGGGATGTAATAGATCTGATCCCTTTTACAAACTGCATTTTCTTGACCTCTTGTGGACACTTCTATGACATTGTTAATTTTGCCTTTAATTTTCTTCTTAGTGAGTCTTTTTGTGCATGATTGTTGATTCTTTCTCTTCTGCTTTGAGGTTGAGGCTTTTTTGTTACTATTATTTGATTTTGTTTGTTTGATTTTTTTTTCTATTCCCTTTACCCCCAGAAATGCCTGAATAGTGCCTTTGAAGTTTTACCTTTCTAAAATCTCCCAGAAGAGAAGATCTATTTGCATAACCCCGTATTTCTCAGGCAACTACCTGTGTGTATGAATATTTGTGTGTGTACATGTGTGCGTCTGTACAGTTGTATATATCCATGTGGAGACAGAAAAGTGACCAGAATGACTTTTTACTGTGTTGTGGCACTGTCTGCCTTGTTGTATTGAGACAGAGTTTCTGACTAATCTAGAGCTTGCCAAGAAAGCATAGAGATCCATCAATCTTGCCTCCTAAACTCTGGGAATACAAGTCTACATACTACAGCCACCAAGATTTTTTACATGGGTTCTGAAGTACAGAACTCAGCTTTATACATTATCAAGGCACACTGAGATAGCATGGTAACTCTTCTAGGCAGTTCTTTTGTAATTTCAGGATAATGTGGCATTTCTTATTCTCTTCCAGTTTGACATAAACTGATGGGACTGAGAATGCATAAGATAGATGGAAAAACACATTTTTCTTCCAAGAAATAAACACCTACTCTTCTCAAAACCAAACTGACCACTGATTTGTCTCTCATGATCATTTTGGAAGAAATTAGACACATTTGACACTAGAATCATCAAACCTAAAAAGGAATTATTGTCTGTTCATGCATGGCAACGCTGCCTTAGTTCTTCAGGTCTAACACCCTTGGCCCTGTATCTAAAGGCCAACTGCAGTGTCTGGTGATTATGACTTGAGCCAAGAATGAACACTCAATCCACTCTGTCCTTTGTAAAATTAAACTCAGTTTCGATCTGTGTAGCCACTGAAGTTGTAAAGACAATTGTTGTAAAGTTGTTGCCACATATAAGGTCATGCAAAAGTAATTTCTATTACCAGGACTCTGTGACTTATGCATGTATAAACACATTCTTTTGTCTATTCATGCATTTACTTAAATTATCCAGAAGTCCTTTGTTTTACCTCCCATTATCTGTGCACTGAACATTACCAATATGCCACAGAATAATTTATTAACTGTATGGCATGTTTCCAAATGCTTCTCTATAGTGCCCCTTCTATTTGACAGGTACAGTCAAAAGTAAAACCACAATTGTTAACATTGCTTAGGAGATCATCAGCAATAGTCAATTCTCCTGAGTTAACCCTTACAACAAATCTAAGGTAGTACCTTGAGTTTGATAGTCAGCTCTATTTCCCTAGAATTTACGTTGTCACAGGTTATTGAGAGGTCATTTGTGATTGTCATTAAGAACATCTCACCTATTTGTGACTAAGCACACAGGTAAGGAAACAAACTAGGTCTTTCCTTAAGCCCTGACCACTACTGGAATCTCAACTTGCTCTAACACAAACTGAGCATCGTACCCCCCCACCTCTTTCACTTGAGCTCCACACCTCTGTTTATCTTTTCTCAATGTCACCCTACCATGGAATAAAATTGGTTCTCCTAATGCTTTGCCTCTAAGTAATCAGATAAATGAGTGTGTTTGATGTCTCTGATATCAGAAATTATGGTTTGACCATTTGGGAAGTTGTGAGAGAACCTGGAAATTGGAAGTTGTGTTAGTGAGATGCTTTGTTTTCAATGGAAGAAAACTTCAGCAATAACACAACAGACACTGAAAGCAGAATGGCATGATTGTGCAGGGGAAAAGCAGTGAATAATCTCTGGATTTGTCTGTTCAAGAGCAGATAGCTGTGAGATTTTGCTACCTGGGTAAAGGTGGACCCCTGGATCAACAGATCTTCTGAATGTGTGTGGTTGTCTATTATAGTTTCATGCACTTCAAATGTCGTTCATACTATTCATAGACGTTAATTATACTTGTGTTAGCAAGACTTTCTGAAAAAGTATAAGAAATCATAAAGTAGAGTAGGTATAAGATTCAGGACAACAAAAATAGCTGCTGCATAATACCAATATAATATGCAGGATATTTATCTTAGAGATATTAATTCATTTGCCTGAAAACACTCAGCTTGTGTGTCAGGCCCATGCTTGAGGCTTTGTTCTTCTGGTAACGGCCATGTTTCCTTACATTCCATAGCACTGATTCCAGGATGGTCAACTCCTTCACTTTGCTTGCACAGGAGCTCTGGTCATCTGGTGTCCCATTCAGGTGCATGAGCACAGAAGGAGGGCATTTCTAGCTTCCTATACCAACTCAGCAAAATCTCTGACAAACTTAGGACTTCTTTATAGTTCTTTATGAAGTAATTGCCTGTTTTGGTTATCTTTGACATTTGGGTAGGGGGTTAGTCAATTTCTAACTTTTAATAATTTCATAAAAAATATTCATTTGTAGTCTGTTGATTACAATATATTGAATTATAAGAACACTTTAAGGACATTTTGATTAGCATTTTTAGAATGAAACAACTGAGAAAATGAAAATATCAGAGGACATGATTTATGTCACGTTATCAAAGGACGGAAACAACAGCCTTTTCTTTTGGAGTACATGTGTGTGTATGTGTGTTGTGTGTGTTTAATAAATATATATATTTATTTGTGCATCCTTTGACCCTATGCAGGAAATATAATATAACATGAAAACAAAATTAAAAAAAAAAGAAAATAACCAAAGACATTTGATAGCTCATAGTTTCAAACTATGGGATCAGTAATGTGTAAATGCTTAGGTGACAGCTCCTAGTACCATCTCACACTACTTGGATTTTTTATTCTGTCCACAAAATACCATCAACCTTGAGGAGCTGCTGTGAGCAAGAAAGTAATGATTATAAGCAAAAATCCAAAAATGTTACCTACATATGAGAATCACCAAATGAATATTTTAAGAATTATACAAGTATAATCAATGCATGAAAAATAATTTGAGATGCATTCTTTTTTCAGTATGGAACAAATGATAAGAAACTCATCCAAGTTTTAAGCTTCCTAGAAAGATATATTTTCAGAATTAATATAAATCTAAAATTTCCTGCAATTGTCTTTATATTCTCTTCCAAAGAGCTCATAACTAGCTAATGTTTTGGTTATACAAGCACAGTATTTCTCAATTTAAGCCATGAAGATCTTAAGAAAATCAAAGTAAAGTGCCTATATTTATGAACCACACTGTATTCTGAAGTAAACACTGTATCATTTCTTTGGGATAGAAGATGTGAGTAAAATTATCTAATGCCTCAAATAGTCTTGTCAGCTTAGCAAAATATTGTCAAGTTTCCATAACCTAGCACATAATTTTCATACAAATGCTCACGCTAGATGAGATACCAAGAATAGTTCTCAGAAATTCCACCCAAAATAAAGCTGATTGAATTTCATCCAAAATAAAGCCAGTGAGTATACTAACAGGAGGCTGGATGGATTGCTGAAAAGCCTACCCATCATTTGTGATGACCTACAAAAGCTGCATCCGTGGTCTTTTCTGTGTCACTGAAAGGCAGTTCACCTAGTCAGGTCAAAGTCTTCTCCGAGTTGCTACTGTTTGTACAACCTAGGAAAGGTCTCTGTGCATCATCCAAGTTTCACCAAATTTCTGATGCCTTTTGTTTTATATTCTTCCTTGGACAGTTAAATTTTATTTACTCATTGATTATTTTTCATTAGATATTTTCTTCATTTACATTTCAAATGGTATCCCCAAAGTACCCTACACCATCCCCCCCCCTGCTCCCCAACCCACCCACTTCTGCTTCCTGGCCCTGGCATTCCCCTGTACTGGGGCAAATGACTCTTTCTAGGATGGGATGTTTCACTTTAGAGGAAATTCTAACAGCACAACACACACTTTCAAATGCAGAAGGATACTATAGTCTGGTCTTCAAGTTGGAAGCATTGACTTTGAGCTATTACTGAGTATGGCAGTTTTCTTTATGTAATCTGGAAGAGTCATTCCTGAATTGAGTGCACACCAAATACTACAGGGCAATTTTGAGTGGTATTTTCTATCCCATTAAGTTTGTTAGATTGTAAACACTGACATTTTCCAAATGAATTCAAGATAGAATATAAGTAGAAAATGACAATGGATCCAGAGATCAGCAATTTTGAGAAGTCCTGGATTGCACAGTTTGCTGACTACTTTCCTTGGCTGGAACCAATGCTGTAAGTGATGGTTTCTGTACATCTGCAGCAATGATTTCATAAATTTATACTCCCTGCCCCATTATGGTGATGATCAGCACTTATAGACTAAGTGTATATAGCCATGCTCATAAATATCCTTTACAGGATTGGCAAGGCATCACTTACAAATATTCTTGTGTTCTTTTTCCTATAGATAAAATATTGTGTTATGTTTGCATGTTCATGTGCCTGAGTACAGATATATGTGAGCCAGCATACAATTGTTGAAAGTTCAAAAACAACCTAAAGTGTCAGTCTTTGACTCCTACCATGTTTGAGAATGGGTCCACTGAATGGCACACCAGGTTGCCTATCCCTCAATCTCCCAAGGATTCCTCAGAGCCAGCCTGTCATTTCACTATAATTATGCTGGGATTTCAACATGAATTAACTTGTCTGGCTTTTCAGGGGTTCTGGGCTTCCAAATCAAGTCTTTTGCCTCACAGCGATATTATATCTGACCCTCACTTGTATTTTTATTTTCAAAACCTCCTTTATATTCAAATATACTATAGAAAATATTTCATCCCCAAGAATACTAAAGCTGTGTCATTTGCAGATAAATTGATACAACTAGAAATAATCACATTAGGTGAATTAAATCACTCTAAACAACAAATGCTTAGGTTTGCTAGGTATGTAGAAGTATGCTTATACTGATAACACAGAGGTAGAAATGAAAAAGTAAGACAAAGGAGATCACAGAGCAAAAGAAAGGGTAAGTTGGAAAGCATGAATATGGGTAGGAAAATCCAAGTACATTGTACATATACATAAAATTCACCTAAGCAAAAAAAACCAACTGCATTAAAAACATGCACTATACTATAACTGACAAATGCATAAATCCTTCCATAGGCAACAATTTTCTATTACAACATGTTAGTGTCTATATTAGAATTTATTTCCTAATACATATTTAAGTTACAACAACACAATGTGCACAAATATATCACATCTTACAGCACCTGAAATCATCTATTAGAACCTTCCCTTGTGCAATTCTCAGTTCATAACAGGAAATAAGCCTCTTATGTGTCTCAGCTAACAGCTCTTTGGGTACATGCATCTGCTAGTTAACATTTCTCCACACTGGCTAAATCTCTAAATCTACCTTAACCACTTCCTGCATTAAGTGATTTAGTAAGTGATCTGTGTCCTAACATTCTTCCCCTAAATGCTCTCTGATGTGTAAGAGTCACATTTAGAAAGTGGAAGGAAGGGGCGGGAGTAATGGCTTAGCGGTTAAGAGCACTGTCTGCTCTTCCAGAGGTCCTGAGCTCAATTCTCAGCAATCATGTAGTAGCTTACAACCATCTGTAATTGGGTCTGATGACCTCTTCAGGTGTGTCTGAAGAGAGAAGTGGTGGTATACCCATATGCATAAAATAAAGAAAATAAAATAAATCTTTAAAAAGAAGAGAGTAGAAGGAAGCTTTTCAAAGGTGTTAACTTCTTACTTGTTTCCATGACACTTAAGCATCTACCTCCTCTGCTTCCTTTTACTGAGCTATTATAGGCCCAAGGGACTGACTTCTGTAAAGGGTAAAATGGATCATGCATTAGAGAGAGCATTACTTAGCATACTGCATGAATACTCTGTGCTTCATTCACATTGTACTGGTTATTGAAGACTGATCTTTGTCTGAAAACAAGGTCCTTCACATGGGCACTACCATCTAGTCATACTCATGTCCACTCGCAAAATCTTGCACCACATAAAAATTAAAGGTGGCACACTGACACAAACAATACACAGAGATCCTGTGCATCTGTTCCCAGGCTTACCTGATACCAACAGCTCACAAAATTGTACAACATGATAATCATGATATGGCCCTAAAATATTTAAAATACAGAAAAATCTGTCATTTCAGTATCCTGTATTTGCCTGGTACAGTCAATACCTATGTGACCTCAAACTCAATGTTAATTCTAGTAAGTTATCAAAAGTTGTTCATCCAATAATCTAACAATCATGAATATTGCTAATGTAACTACATTGTAAAGGTGGGTTGGTATTTATTATTTAACATAGTGTGCTGCAGATTCAGAGTGGCATGTATGCAAACATTCATCATTGATCATTTTCCAACTCTTGCCTTGTAGTTTTCCATAATGGCCACTTCATTTATGTATTCATTGTTAAAGAATAATTGGATTGGCTAGAGTATATTTCAATTGGATATAAAGTTAATCTAAAATTCACACAAAGGTTTTTGTATGAACACTTTGCATTTTATTCTCTTAAGTAAATACCTGTATATAATAGCCAAACCATATGGTAATGGCCTAAACACCTTGAAGGAACCAGCAAGAGTGTGTTCTAGATACCTCTGTCTTGCAAGTGATCTGATTTCCCCACATCCCAGAAGCACTTGGTGGCATCACTGTTTTTCAGGTTGTGCATTTCTGTAGCTGTGTACTGATCTCTCCCTGCATTTTAATTTGCATTTCTCTGCTGGCTAATGAGGCTGAACATCTTTCAGCTGGTGATTTGCCATCTGAAGGTCCTTTGGGTGGAAATTCACTTTCTGTTTCTTTCCTGATGATAACTGTTTAATTACTGTTGAGGTTTCTGAGATAATTCCAACACTGGATATGGCACGTCTGTTGTGGAGGAAGTTTGTGTAAGGTTTCAGAATTTTTCTTCAGTATCACAATCTCTTTCCAGTGAACAGTTTTGGATTTGAATGAAATTTGCTTTATGTTTATGGGTACGGTACACTTCGCCAAGTCTTACGTGCCAAATATTTTTGCCCAGGGTTTGTTTATTAAACTTTAATGGTTTCAAAAGATTATTTTTTCTCCACTGAATTGCTTTTAAGCATTTTCTAAAATCGATTACTGTGAGTTGCCTTTCTGTTGCACTGAACACCTGCTGTTGCATCTGCCTCCAAACAGCACTCATGTTTCCTAAGAGGGCTGGATGGAGTGTTAGAGAAGGCGAATTGATCTGCCCTCATGCCTTCTCTTCTTCTTTGTTTTCATTTTATTTTAAAAACTTAGATCACTCTGATTCTTTTGTTTTTAAATATGCACATATGTATGATCTTTTTGAAACAAAATGCCTTGCTGGGACTGAGAAACAATGCTCACATGTGCTTCTCTAGGAATGAATGAGCCTTTCCACAGTAGAGTTTTGAGCTATAGACTTCCTTCATTCTTCAATTTTGTAGACAGTTTAGTTTTCATCATCAGTCGCTAGTTTCCAGCATATACACTCTTGTCTACATTTGGATTATATTTAGACATACCTGCTACTTAACTAGAAGAGTTAGAAATATATGTAACTTGTATTTCCATATATTCTCATTCTGAGTATATAAAATATATAATGATTTTTTGGTTTCCTTTTATTCTCTAACTCACTTATCAGTTCCTGGTGTCTTTTGTAAATTCTTACCATTATACAATCAATACTTTTGAATAGTCTTTACTTCCCTACGATATTTTGTGCAAAATAATCAGAGTCTTATCAATAAATGATCAATAAATGTAGTGTCAGCCACAATACTTTAAAATATTGCTATTTTTAATATTTCTAATTTGCTATTATTGTGTATGCATGATGTGTGTGGTAGGAAATGTGTGTCATGGTGCCCATGTGGAGGTCAAAGGAAAACCAGTTTTCTCATTCCACCTTCATATTGGCTCTAGGGATGACCTCTAGGCCTTCAAGGGCAGGAGGAAAGATCTTTGCTCCAGTAAACTATTCATCTATCCCTAGTCATAGTATTTTGTGGATAGTCTTAATTTAGATGAGAAACACCTTCTGTTTTTAGTATTCTGAGAGAGTTTTCTGGGGGTGTGGGATATGGCCAGTTTGTGAAGACAAATCCAGGTCAGAACTATAACACTGACCTACATCCTTAGTCCCCAAGAACTTTCTTCAGAAATGGGTGTTGAATTTTTATCAAAGCCTTTTATTACATTGGTAGCAAATTTTCCCACTTTATTCTATTAATGTATTGGATTATCAATGACTTTAAAATAGTCAATATTTAATCAATAAACATATCTGAGAAGGAGAAGCTCATTCCCTTTCAGAACAATGTTGAGCTATTTTTGTATGATGGTAAAATTTGTGTAAAAATTCTGTAACTCTTTTTTCTCTGTTTTTTGTTGTTGTTGTTGTTGCTGATGCTGCTGCTGCTGTTGTTATTGAAGAATAGTCTTAGTCTATTGTGGTCAGGTAGAATACATTGAATAAATTCAATGTTTTTGTTTCAGTTCAGGTTTGTTTTATGTCCAATTATATCACCAGTTTTTTGAGAAGTTACCATGAAGTGCTGAGAAGAAGGTATATTCATTTGCTTTATGATGAGACGTTCTGTAGAGACCTGTTCAATCCATTTGGCTCATAACTTTTGTTAGTTTCAATGTATCTTTGTTTAATTTCCATTTCCATGATCTGTCCATTGGTGAGAGTGGGGTGTTGAAATCGCCTACTATTATTGTGTGAGTTTCAATGTATGCTTTAAGCTTCAGTAATGTTTCTTTTACAAATGGGGATGCCCTTGCATTTGGGGCATAGGTGTTCATAATTGAGAGTACATCTTGTTGGAATTTTCCATTGGTGAGTGTATAGTGCCCTTCCTCATCATTTTTGATGTCTGTTGGTTGAAAGTCTATTTTATTGATTATTAGATTGACGACACCAGCTTGTTTCTTGGGTCAATTTGCTTGGAGAAAGGTTTTTTTTTTTTTTTTCTTTTTTTCTGCCTTTTACTTTGAGGTAGTGTCTGTCTTTGTCACTGAGGTGTTTTTTCCTGTATGTAGCAAAATGCAGGATGCTGTTTATATATCCAATATGTTACTCTATGTCTTTTTATTATGGAGTTAGGTATATTGATGTTGAGAGATATTAGGGATCAATGGTTGTTGGTTCCTGTTAATTTTTGTTACTAGAGGTTGAATAATGTTTGTGTGTTTCTCTTCTTTTGGGTTTGTTGTAAAAAGATTAATTTCTTGCTTTTTTCTTTGCTGTAGTTTACCTCTTTGTCATGGATTTTTCCTTCTATCATCCTCTGTAGGGCTGGATTTGTGAAAAGACATTGTTTAAATATGGTTTTGTCTTGGAATACCTTGGTTTCTTCATCTATGGTAATTGAGAGTTTTTGTGTGTTTGTTTGTTTGTTTGTTTGTTTTGTTTTGTTTTTATATAGTAGACTGGGCTGACAATTTTGTTCTGTTGGGCTTTGTATGACATCTTTCCAAGATCTTCTGGCTCTCAGGGTCTCTGTTAAGAAGTCTGGTGTAATCCTGATCTGTCTGCCTTTATATTTTATTTGACCTTTTCCCCTTACTGCTTTCAATATTATTTCTTTGTTCTGTGCATATGGTGTTTTAAGCATTATGTGACAGGAGGAGTTTCTCTTCTGGTCCCATCTGTTTGGTGTTCTGTAGGCTTCTTGTATGGTTATGGCCATCTCTTCCTTTAGGATAGGGAAGTTTCCTTCAATAATTTTGTTGAAGATGTTTGCTGGCCCTTTGAGTTGGGAATATTCACTCTCTTCTATACCAATTATTCTCAAATTTGGTCTTTTAATTGTGTGCTGGATTTCTTGAATGATTTGAGATAGAACCTTTTGCTTCTTGTATTTTCCTTGACTGTTATGTTGAAGTCTTCTGTGGTATCTTCTACACCTGAGATTCTGTGTTCAGTCTCTTGTATTCTGTTGGTGATGTTTGCATCTGTGACTCCTGCTCACTTTCCAAGGTTTTCCATCTCTGGGGTTGTCACCTTTTGTATTTTCTTTAATGTTTCTATTACATTTTTAGATCCTGGATGGTTTTGTTCAATTCCTTCTCCTGTTTATGTTTTCCTGTATTGATTTAAGGAACTTAAGTGTTTCCACTTTAATGGCTTCTATTTGATTACCCGTGTTCTTTATTTCTTTAAGGGAGTTATTTATGTCTGTATTAAAGTCTTCTATAATCTTCATGAGATGAGAATTTAGATCTGAATCTTGCTTTACAGTTGTGTTGGGGTATCCAGCACTTTTTTGGTGAGAAAACTGTATTCTGATGTTGCCAAGTAGTATTGGTTTCTATTGCTTATGTTTTTGTGCTTTCTTCTTGTGATATTTTTATCTCTGATGTTAACTAACCTTGATGTCTCTGACTGGAGACTCTCCCTTCTGTGACCCTGTGATCCTGTGACCCTGGGTGTTTTAGAACCCCTGAGGGTTTGAACTGCTACTTGTTGTGAGCTGAGTGGGTTGGGATCCAGAATAGAGGCTCTGCTCCTGCTAAAAATGTAAACAGGAAGGAGTGCTTGTCTCTGGCTGGGTGGAGTATCTGTGTTCCAGGGTCCAGGGTTGTCCCAGTTCTACCAGGTATTGGGGCAGTGTTGGGGTCTCACATATGTTTCTGCATATGTCATAATACCTGGGACGTCCAGCTGCAAATGGGTTGTGGGCTTAGTTTGTTGGGATCCAGAGCAGAGGCTCTGTTTCCAGCACAGGTCCAAACTGGAAGAAGCCTCCACCAATTCTCAATAACCATCTCTCATGTCTTTAATTGGTGTTGCCCATAATCATCATTGTAAGGCCACCCACTAGAGCATTCTAGCCTACCAGGGGCCATGCTCATAAGGAAAACTGACTCTTGGGAGTCATCAGCTATTAATAGCTCCTCAGTTAAGGTTATGGGATAGTGAGCCTATCCTTCCTCCATGCTAGAAAAATGGCTGGCGTGATCTTGTGTAGATCTGAACACTGAGACCTGTTCAGACTTGTTCTACCTTTTTTATTTAAAGTCCTAATTTTAATTTGTAGTATGACCAATAAATAAATAATATAAGCACACATGAAATGATTCAAACAATGACAATATCTTAAGTGGAGCCCTGATCTCTCTCTGTGGTGTATTTTTTTTTTTTTGACTTCACAAGTCACATTTATTTTTTTTCCATTTTTTATTAGGTATTTAGCTCATTTACATTTCCAATGCTATACCAAAAGTCCCCCATATCCACCCACCCCCACTCCCCTGCCCACTCACTCCCCCTTTTTGGCCCTGGTGTTCCCCTGTACTGGGGCATATAAAGTTTGCAAGTCCAATGGGCCTCTCTTTCCAGTGATGGCCGACTAGGCCATCTTTTGATATATATGCAGCTAGAGTCAAGAGCTCCGGGGTACTGGTTAGTTCATAATGTTGTTCCACCTATAGGGTTGCAGATCCCTTTAGCTCCTTGGCTACTTTCTCTAGCTCCTCCATTGGGAGCCCTATGATCCATCCATTAGCTGACTGTGAACATCCACTTCTGTGTTTGCTAGGTCCTGGCATAGTCTCACATGAGAGAGCTACATCTGGGTCCTTTCAATAAAATCTTGCTAGTGTATGCAATGGTGTCAGCGTTTGGATGCTGATTATGGGGTGGATCCCTGGATATGGCAGTCTCTACATGGTCCATCCTTTCATCTCAGCTCCAAACTTTGTCTCTATAACTCCTTCCATGGGTGTTTTGTTCCCAAATCTAAGGAGGGGCATAGTGTCCACACTTCAGTCTTCATTCTTCTTGAGTTTCATGTGTTTAGCAAATTATATCTTATATCTTGGGTATCCTAGGTTTGGGGCTAATATCCACTTATCAGTGAGTACATATTGTGTGAGTTTCTTTGTGAATGTGTTACCTCACTCAGGATGATGCCCTCCAGGTCCATCCATTTGGCTAGGAATTTCATAAATTCATTCTTTTTAATAGCTGAGTAGTACTCCATTGTGTAGATGTACCACATTTTCTGTATCCATTCCTCTGTTGAGGGGCATCTAGGTTCTTTCCAGCTTCTGGCTATTATAAATAAGGCTGCTATGAACATAGTGGAGCATGTGTCCTTCTTACCAGTTGGGGCATCTTCTGGATATATGCCCAGGAGAGGTATTCCTGGATCCTCCGGTAGTACTATGTCCAATTTTCTGAGGAACCGCCAGACTGATTTCCAGAGTGGTTGTACAAGCCTGCACTCCCACCAACAATGGAGAAGTGTTCCTCTTTCTCCACATCCACGCCAGCATCTGCTGTCACCTGAATTTTTGATCTTAGCCATTCTGACTGGTGTGAGGTGGAATCTCAGGGTTGTTTTGATTTGCATTTCCCTGATGATTAAGGATGTTGAACATTTTTTCAGGTGCTTCTCTGCCATTCGGTATTCCTCAGGTGAGAATTCTTTGTTCAGTTCTGAGCCCCATTTTTTAATGGGGTTATTTGATTTTCTGAAGTCCACCTTCTTGAGTTCTTTATATATGTTGGATATTAGTCCCCTATCTGATTTAGGATAGGTAAAGATCCTTTCCCAATCTGTTGGTGGTCTTTTTGTCTTATTGTCGGTGTCTTTTGCCTTGCAGAAACTTTGGAGTTTCATTAGGTCCCATTTGTCAATTCTCGATCTTACAGCACAAGCCATTGCTGTTCTGTTCAGGAATTTTTCCCCTGTGCCCATATCTTCAAGGCTTTTCCCCACTTTCTCCTCTATAAGTTTCAGTGTCTCTGGTTTTATGTGAAGTTCCTTGATCCACTTAGATTTGACCTTAGTACAAGGAGATAAGTATGGATCGATTCGCATTCTTCTACACGATAACAACCAGTTGTGCCAGCACCAATTGTTGAAAATGCTGTCTTTCTTCCACTGGATGGTTTTAGCTCCCTTGTCGAAGATCAAGTGACCATAGGTGTGTGGGTTCATTTCTGGATCTTCAATTCTATTCCATTGGTCTACTTGTCTGTCTCTATACCAGTACCATGCAGTTTTTATCACAATTGCTCTGTAGTAAAGCTTTAGGTCTGGCATGGTGATTCCGCCAGAAGTTCTTTTATCCTTGAGAAGACTTTTTGCTAACCTAGGTTTTTTGTTATTCCAGACAAATTTGCAAATTGCTCCTTCCAATTCGTTGAAGAATTGAGTTGGAATTTTGATGGGGATTGCATTGAATCTGTAGATTGCTTTTGGCAAGATAGCCATTTTTACAATGTTGATCCTGCCAATCCATGAGCATGGGAGATCTTTCCATCTTCTGAGATCTTCCTTAATTTCTTTCTTCAGAGATTTGAAGTTTTTATCATACAGATCTTTCACTTCCTTAGTTAGAGTCACGCCAAGATATTTTATATTATTTGTGACTATTGAGAAGGGTGTTGTTTCCCTAATTTCTTTCTCAGCCTGTTTATTCTTTGTATAGAGAAAGGACATTGACTTGTTTGAGTTTATTTTATATCCAGCTACTTCACCGAAGCTGTTTATCAGGTTTAGGAGTTCTCTGGTAGAATTTTTAGGGTCACTTATATATACTATCATATCATCTGCAAAAAGTGATATTTTGACTTCCTCTTTTCCAATTTGTATCCCCTTGATCTCCTTTTGTTGTCGAATTGCTCTGGCTAATACTTCAAGTACTATGTTGAAAAGGTAGGGAGAAAGTGGGCAGCCTTGTCTAGTCCCTGATTTTAGTGGGATTGCTTCCAGCTTGTCTCCATTTACTTTGATGTTGGCTACTGGTTTGCTGTAGATTGCTTTTATCATGTTTAGGTATGGGCCTTGAATTCCTGATCTTCCCAAAACTTTTATCATGAATGGGTGTTGGATCTTGTCAAATGCTTTTTCTGCATCTAACGAGATGATCATGTGGTTTTTGTCTTTGAGTTTGTTTATATAATGGATTACATTGATGGATTTTTGTATATTAAACCATCCCTGCATCCCTGGAATAAAACCTACTTGGTCAGGATGGATGATTGCTTTAATGTGTTCTTGGATTCGGTTAGCGAGAATTTTATTGAGGATTTTTGCATCGATATTCATAAGAGAAATTGGTCTGAAGTTCTCTATCTTTGTTGGGTCTTTCTGTGGTTTAGGTATCAGGGTAAGAGTGGCTTCATAAAATGAGTTGGGTAGAGTACCTTCTACTTCTATTTTGTGAAATAGTTTGTGCAGAACTGGAATTAGATCTTCTTTGAAGGTCTGATAGAACTCTGCACTAAACCCATCTGGTCCTGGGCTTTTTTTGGTTGGGAGACTATTAATAACTGCTTCTATTTCTTTAGGTGATATGGGACTGTTTAGATGATCAACTTGATCCTGATTCAACTTTGGTACCTGGTATCTGTCCAGAAATTTGTCCATTTCATCCAGGTTTTCCAGTTTTGTTGAGTATAGCCTTTTGTAGAAGGATCTGATGGTGTTTTGGATTTCTTCAGGATCTGTTGTTATGTCTCCCTTTTCATTTCTGATTTTGTTAATTAGGATTTTGTCCCTGTGCCCTTTAGTGAGTCTAGCTAAGGGTTTATCTATCTTGTTGATTTTCTCAAAGGACCAACTCCCCGTTGGGTTAATTCTTTGAATAGTTCTTTTTGTTTCCACTTGGTTGATTTCACCCCTGAGTTTGATTATTTCCTGCCGTCTACTCCTCTTGGGTGAATTTGCTTCCTTTTTTTCTAGGGCTTTTAGATGTGTTGTCAAGCTGCTAGTATGTGCTCTCTCCCGTTTCTTCTTGGAGGCACTCAGAGCTATGAGTTTCCCTCTTAGAAATGCTTTCATTGTGTCCCATAGGTTTGGGTACGTTGTGGCTTCATTTTCATTAAACTCTAAAAAGTCTTTAATTTCTTTCTTTATTCCTTCCTTGACCAAGGTATCATTGAGAAGAGTGTTATTCAGTTTCCACGTGAATGTTGGCTTTCCATTATTTATGTTGTTATTGAAGATCAGTCTTAGGCCATGGTGGTCTGATAGGATACATGGGACAATTTCAATATTTTTGTATCTATTGAGGCCTGTTTTGTGACCAATTATATGGTCAATTTTGGAGAAGGTCCCGTGAGGTGCTGAGAAGAAGGTATATCCTTTTGTTTTAGGATAAAATGTTCTGTAGATATCTGTCAGGTCCATTTGTTTCATAACTTCTGTTAGTTTCACTGTGTCCCTGTTTAGTTTCTGTTTCCACGATCTGTCCTTTGAAGAAAGTGGTGTGTTGAAGTCTCCCACTATTATTGTGTGAGGTGCAATGTATGCTTTGAGCTTTACTAAAGTGTCTCTAATGAATGTGGCTGCCCTTGCATTTGGTGCGTAGATATTCAGAATTGAGAGTTCCTCTTGGAGGATTTTACCTTTGATGAGTATGAAGTGTCCTTCCTTGTCTTTTTTGATAACTTTGGGTTGGAAGTCGATTTTATCCGATATTAAAATGGCTACTCCAGCTTGTTTCTTCAGTCCATTTGCTTGGAAAATTGTTTTCCAGCCTTTCACTCTGAGGTAGTGTCTGTTTTTTTCCCTGAGATGGGTTTCCTGTAAGCAGCAGAATGTTGGGTCCTGTTTGTGTAGCCAGTCTGTTAGTCTATGTCTTTTTATTGGGGAATTGAGTCCATTGATATTAAGAGATATTAAGGAAAAGTAATTGTTGCTTCTTTTTATTTTTGTTGTTAGAGTTGGCATTCTGTTCTTGTGGCTGTCTTCTTTTTGGTTTGTTGAATGATTACTTTCTTGGTTGTTCTAGGGCGTGATTTCCATCCTTGTATTGCTTCTTTTCTGTTATTATCCTTTGAAGGGCTGGATTTGTGGAAAGATATTGTGTGAATTTGTTTTTGTCGTGGAATACTTTGGTTTCTCCATCTATGGTAATTGAGAGTTTGGCCGGGTATAGTAGCCTGGGCTGGCATTTGTGTTCTCTTAGTGTCTGTATAACATCTGTCCAGGCTCTTCTGGCTTTCATAGTCTCTGGTGAAAAGTCTGGTGTAATTCTGATAGGCCTTCCTTTATATGTTACTTGACCTTTCTCCCTTACTGCTTTTAATATTCTATCTTTATTTAGTGCATTTGTTGTTCTGATTATTATGTGTCGGGAGGAATTTCTTTTCTGGTCCAGTCTATTTGGAGTTCTGTAGGCTTCTCGTATGATCATGGGCATCTCTTTTTTAATGTTTGGGAAGTTTTCTTCTATTATTTTGTTGAAGATATTAGCTGGCCCTTTAAGTTGAAAATCTTCATTCTCATCAATTCCTATTATCCGTAGGTTTGGTCTTCTCATTGTGTCCTGGATTACCTGGATGTTTTGAGTTAGGATCCTTTTGCATTTTGTATTTTCTTTGACTGTTGTGTCGATGTTCTCTATGGGATCTTCTGCACCTGAGATTCTCTCTTCTATTTCTTGTATTCTGTTGCTGATGCTCGCATCTATGGTTCCAGATCTCTTTCCTAGGGTTTCTATCTCCAGCGTTGCCTCGCTTTGGGTTTTCTTTATTGTGTCTACTTCCCCTTTTAGTTCTAGTATGGTTTTGTTCATTTCCATCACCTGTTTGGATGTGTTTTCCTGTTTTTCTTTAATGATTTCTACCTGTTTGGCTGTGTTTTCCTGCTTTTCTTTAAGGGCCTGTAACTCTTTAGCAGTGCTCTCCTGTAATTCTTTAAGTGACTTATGAAAGTCCTTCTTGATGTCCTCTATCATCATCATGAGAAATGTTTTTAAATCTGGGTCTAGATTTTCGGTTGTGTTGGGGTGCCCAGGACTAGGTGGGGTGGGAGTGCTGCGTTCTGATGATGGTGAGTGGTCTTGATTTCTGTTAGTAGGATTCTTACGTTTGCCTTTCGCCATCTGGTAATCTCTGAAGCTAGCTGTTTTAGTTGTCACTGTTAAGAGCTTGTTCTTCAGGTGACTCTGTTAGCCTCTATAAGCAGACCTGGAGGGTAGCACTCTCCTTAGTTTCAGTGGGCAGAGTATTCTCTGCAGGCAAGCTCTCTTCTTGCAGGGCAGGTACCCAGATATCTGGTGTTCGAACCAGACTCCTGGCAGAAGTTTTGTTCCACTCACTAGAGGTCTTAGGATCTCGTGTGGAATCCTGTGTGGGCCCTTGCGGGTGTCAGGCGACTCGGCTGGCAAGGTAGCCCGGGACTCGAGTGGAGCGGAAGGGGTTTGTGCCCCAGATCAAGCCCGGGTAGCCTGCTTCCCTATGTACCGCAGTCTCAGGTTCTGCGCGATTGGATTGGGGCAGGCACTATGTTCCACTCACCAGAGGTCTTAGGATCCCGTGGGGAGTCCCGTGTGGGCCCTTGCGGGTGTTGGGCAAGACTCTGCTGGCAAGGTAGCCCGGGGCTCGAGTAGAGTGGAAGGGACTTGTGCCCCAGATCAGGCCCGGGTAGCCTGCTTCCCTATGTACCGCAGTCTCAGGTTCTGCGCGATTGGATTGGGGCAGGCGCTGTGTTCCACTCACCAGAGGTCTTAGGATCCCGTGGGGAGTCCCGTGTGTGCCCTTGCGGGTGTTGGGCAAGACTCTGTGGTGTATTTTTTTAATCACAGTTTTAGGATAGAAAATGGAAAGGAACTGGAAAGACAGCACAGAGTTCTTTCTGCCGTATAAAATATAAGAATCCTAAAAGTGACTTGACAAGCTGGGCATGCCTTATATATGTATTCCTGACTACTATGCAGGATTCAATGCTCTCTTATACTCCTCTGGCCTCCGTAAGTACACGTGTTTGTAGTTGCCCACTCCACAAGTGTCCCAGTTAGGGTTTTTATTTATGTGAAGAGACACCAGAGACAAGGTGAGTCTCATAATGGACAGCATTTAATTGGGATTACCTTAGAGGTTCAAAAATTCAGTCAGTTTTCCTCAAGGCAGGTAGCAATGGCAGCCTCCAGGCAGGAATTGTACTGGGAAAGCTGAGAGTTCTACATCTTATTCTAAAACTAAACAGGAAAAAAATGGTCCAGGAAATTAGAAGGAAGTTCTCTCATTGCCCATATTCATAGCAACCCACTTTCTCCTACATGGCCAGACCTCCTAATAGAACCACTCCCTATGTCAAGCATATTCAAACACATGAATCTATGGGGACAAATATTCAAACCACTACACTATGCATGTGCACACACTCTCAGATACATACTTCTATAAATAAAATTTGAAAAACCACAAATGTTATTTCTAAGAAACAAAACAGGGCAAGAAAATATGGATTGACTGCAGCCTGTACAGTGGCCAAGATTTCTTCATGTAATCTTTTAAGTGAAAGATTTCAAAATAGACAATATTCACTCAGATTTACACTCAGGAAGTATCCAAGGCTTTGAGAGATTGAACAGCATGCATAGTGCTGCACATTAATTAGGAAAATCCAATGTCAAGCAGAGTTTGAGAAAAGAACTCAGTTTCTGTCAAATACATTAAGCTTGTTGATCTCAACAGCCAACATAAGTTTAGTAAATATGTGTCTCAAGATTTAACAGGAAAAAAGAATGAGTGGAAAGAACATTCTTTTCATGTGAAATATATAGGATTTAAAGGGTTCTGAATCATTAAAAGAAGAAATGAAGAGCTTGTCAGGAGTTGCAAGTGGATCACCCATACCTAGAGGAGTAGGTAAGTGAGTTCAAGACAGAGATGCAATATGACACAGAGCGTGTCATAGTGCCATCAAGTTATAAAAATAGGAGAATATGTTAGAACAAATAGATGACACAGGAGATCAGAGTCAAGCCATTTCAGGAAAATCAATCTGACTAGTTCCCATATGTATGTGTGTGTAATGAATGTGGGACAGAGGAATGAGATATGTGGCTAGAATAAATAATGGCTAGGACCCAGGATGCAGAGTGAAGAACCTTTTCATTTCTATGAATCTGAGAATGATATTTTTATGGTCTAATACTGAATTCCAACAACAGGAAAATAAGAATGAAAAGCAAGAAAAAATTACAAAGGCAAAGCAATGTTGTGCTTGAAAGAGAATTGAAAAGTAGCATAGTTGTCTTGTATGATGCTATGCCAGTGCCTGACAAATACAGAAGTGGATGCTCACAGTCATCTATAAGATGGAAGACAGGACCCCAATGGAGAAGCAAGAGAAAGCACCCAAGGAGCTGAAGGGGTATGCAACTCTATAGGTGAAACAACAATATGAACTAACCAGTATCTCCAGAGCTCATGTCTCTAGCTGCATATGTAGCAGAAGATGGCCTAGTCGGCCATCACTGCGAAAAGAGGTCCTTTGGTCTTGCAAACTTTATATGCCCCAGTACAGGGGAATGCCAAGGCCAAGAATCAGGAGTGGGTGGGTAAGGGAGCAAGGTGGGGGGATGGTATAAGGAACTTTTGGGATAGCATTTGAAATGTATATAAAGAAAATATCTAATAAAAAATAAATAAAAATGTTAAGTACAGGAAAAAAGAAAAAACAAACAAACAAACAAACAAAAAACCAGAACAAAACAAAGAAAAAGAAAAGCAGTCACTACCAGTTTGTGATCCTGGATTTGATCCTAGCACCATGAAAGACTAAAGAGCAAGACAAAGAGAGGGAGACAAATAGATTGTACACACATGCACACACACACACACACAAACAAACACACAGACCTCAGAAACATACACAGAAATAGACTGCATCCAAAGGACTACTATGGCTCCCCTTTAACATTTCATCTTGTCTAAGTCTAGAAGGTAAAAAGCAAATCTAGGTAAAATATTTGTCTTTACTTATGGATTAGATCTACCAAGTTTAGCCAAAAATTTACATCATTCATCTGTATAATGCTTTAGCTGGATTCAACACATGCATCCAAAGGTCTACAAGTTTTGCCAACATATCCATGATCCTGATGTTTGTGCTCACACAGAATTACCAGGTGATATTGATGCCACTGGCTGTATTAATGTCCGCATCTTAGTAGTCATTTACTTAAGTTCTTTCTCTGAGAAGGCTGATTTTTCTGAGACTTGCATTTTGATTAATGTGGAATATCAGTTTAGGCTCATCCCAACAACTCTGTCCTCGTGCCTGACACTCAATGCCACATTGATGTGTCTCTACTGCTCAGTCTTGGAAGCAGTGACGCCTTTAATGCCCACTGTAGATGTTAACTAGAACCATGATCTCTTCATGAGCTGACTTTTTCCAAACATTGCGCTTTCAAATCTATTGCCACTCTGTCAGAATTAAACATTAAGGAAACAGAAAATATGAAGGAAGAAAGTGACCTTTGAGTTTTCCTTTGTAGATATTAAAGACATTACAGAAGCATAGGAGGGAACCCAATCTCTGAGGCCACTTTTCAAAGACATTTTAAAATTATAAGTAACTGCTCTATGAAATAGATGAAAAACCTCCCAACTCAAATTATGAAATAATGCAGTAAAGAAATGTAAATTATCCTCAGGGAAGAATTGTACCCTGGACTCTGAGTGACTTTGTAGATGAAAAGAGCAAAAGATCTTGGGGCCAGAAACTAAGTGGTCTGTACTCTGGCTTTCTGACCTCTCCTTAGGGAAGACAGAACAGTTGGATTTCAGGCAGTTTGTTTGAGAATGTAATGACTTGGTGCAGAGAAACAAAAGCAAGTATAAAAGCAGAGACAGAGCAAAAATTAATGAGAAAGTTATGTCCAGCCTGTCTCTCTATCTTTATTTATATTAATTAAAAACGGAACCCTGACCAATGCTTTCATTACTGTTTTAAGATTTGCCTCTGGGCAAATATGCTCTCCATGTATACCCTATGACCTGCTCTCATTCCTAGGAATGAATTCCCTTGAGAAACATATTCATGTTCCAAAAGTTTCAATCCACACATATAACGTTTTCATTACAAAATGTTACTGACCTTACAAGGCTGTTTGAATACAAATATGATAACTTGGGAAAGGCTCTGAGAACCATCCCATCAAAATATATGGAAAATGCTGTGTCCAAAAGGAAGTGCATGGAGCTGACTCAAAAAGCACAGTCCTGGTGATGTAAGCTGGGGTAGTGGAGTTTGAATGCCTAGAACTCACAAGAGTTGGGATATGGTAGTACATGTTTCTAACCTCAGTTATTCTAAAAAACTATTTGAGGCAAAGACTCCTGGAAATTCACAGGCCAGGTAGCTTGCTATACACAAGTAGTCGTGGTTTCTATTGCTTATGTTCTTCCCCTTGCCTCTCACCATCTGGTTATCTCTGGTTTTAGCTGGTCTTGTTTCTGACTGTGGCTTGTTTCTCCTGTACGCCTGTATGTCTGAACTCCTGGGAGACCAGTTCTCTCCGGGAGGAATTTGGGTATGGAGAGCTGTTGCACAGGTTCAACTCCAGCTCCAGGATACAAATGCAAACTGTAATGATCCTGTGATTCCTGTGTTTTGATGTCTCTGAGTGGGTCCCTCTTGAACTCATAATTTGACGAGAAGTGGTGGTCACATCTGTGCTTTCAGGAGTGTCTGCAGTTTGGGGAGACCATCTTTCTCCTGGTGGGACCTAGGTATTGAGAGCTGTGCTCTCAGATGTTTTAGCAGTCATGGGAGACATATTTTCGTCTGGTAAGATCTAGATGTGGAAAGCTGTGGCCAGCTACAGGTACACATGAAAACTGGAATGACCCTGTCTCAGGTTGCTCCTTGGTTCCTGTGTCCTGAGGGTTCTGGGAGTAGAATTGGTGGTCTTTCCTGTGCTCACAAGTGTGTCAGCACTCCTGGGAGACCAGCACTTTCCTGGCCTGACCTGAGTATGGAGAGCTGTGGAACAGAGACGGCACCCCAGCACAGATGGAAACTAGAAGGGTAGCACCTGATTCTTGTGATGCAAGACACACACCTTATCACTTGAAGCTTGGCTGCCTTGTTTCATATTTGACAAAATGCCCTAGTCTTCTTCACTTAAGTACAAGGACTGGCAGCTTGTAGCAGGTCACCTCCATCCTGGAGCAGGGTGGCAAAGGGAGTAGAGATTTGATGGATTATATTTTGTGTTGCCTGTGAACTAGGGATGTGCATAGCTCCCTGTTTACTATCACGGGGTTTTTCCTGTGACTGTTTCCCTGGTCACTAAGAAGGTGGATTTCTGGCAGGTCTTTTTCATGCAGTAATTTCCTAAATGTTAAGCATTATTGGCTGCCACAGTCTAACCAGGGCATTCCCAACTGTCTGCTCAGTAGTTGGGAAGCATCTGGAGAAAGGTGTACCTCGTAAGGTCCCTCATACAAAGGAGGTTCTGCTTTTCAACCAATGCCTTAAGTGCTGTCATGGTTTTTATGTATATTCTTATTGGCCTTTTGTTGTCTCCTGTTATTCCTCTCCTCCTTCTCCCTGAAGCCTCCTTTCCCTCTCTGTCTCTCACACAACTGTTTTTTCTCTTCATTCTTTTTCTTGTTCTCGATGTCTCCCTTTTTTCTACTCCTCTCCCTCATCTTTCTCCCCCTCCACACTCCTAATTTTTCTTCTCTAATTCTTTTTATTTTTTATTTTACTTTTTTTTACTTTTAGCACAATGTTCCTTAATCTAGGAAAGTAGAAGTTAGCCTATGCCCTTAGTTGCATATCTCAGGTTATTTGCAATTTTCAGGCAGGCCTGAGATTTCATTTTTGCCCTGATAGATGTCATTGCTGAATTTGGGAGGACTAGAACATGCAGGAATTTTAACTGTCCATTATGGAGTCCCAGCTTTTCCTCCTGTGGGGAGGGTGTAGGTAGAATGACCATTGTACACGGGAGGTCTTCTCTGGTTATGGACTTCCTGGCATTTACAGACTGATTCAGGTAATACCACTTATCCCAAGAAAACCATTATTTACTGAATAAAATTTGCATAGTGGTAGAAGATAAGCCAAACAGAAATTACACACATCTGATTGTAAGCTCTGAAGCCAGTCATACATACAAAAAAAATGTCTAGCTGCAACCTATATGAGATAGACTTTGTTTGCTAGGGCAGGAGTAGTGGAAGAATTAGGAGGCATTGAGAGCAGGTGTTGTGATGCAAAAATCAAAACTGAACAAACTTGATGCTTCTTCAGGGCACTGTGATAAGATGGACCACACTTCAGAATCCTAGACTGAGATCCACCATGACAAAATGTAGTAGGTCTGTGGTGAAAATGCTAAAAGCCTAGTGTATAGGAAAGTCAGATGGTGCAAGAACTCCAGAGTCCTCCCCTGAATCTCAGTGTTGATTTAAACTGGGGTAAGCTTCCTCATTTCCACTCCTAGTACATCTGATTCCTGTCACTTTAGGTATTCAAGAGCCAACATGATATTGAAGGCTGGATGAAGGAATGTGGTATATATTGAAGGCAGGCAAGGCCTGTTTAGACTTCTTTTCCTCATTTTAGAAGGGTACACTGAAAAGAGTACAAAACAATGTTGTTCAGTTAGTATTTTGTTTACCCAGAATGCACAAATTCCTGAGCTCTAGTCTATAGCCTCAGCATCACCATGCAAACATGAATGGTGCCTATACATAGCCTGAGCACTAGGAGAGTTAAAGAGGAGTCATTGGAAGATCTAAGTAGGCCTTGAATACAATGGAATTCAAGTCCTCCTGGGATATATGACAGCTTATTTCATGTGTATACATACATACACACGTGCACACGCACACGCGCACACACACATAGAGACAGAGAGACAGAGAGGCAGAGAAGCAGAGAGTTAGAGAGACAGAGAAGCAGAGACAGAGAGACGGAGATTGATACAGGGATAAGGACAGAATCAACCTACTACTCTTCCTTAGGTCACATAGCAGCTTGAACAGTTAGTCAGGTATAGTAGATCAGGAAACCACACATCTCATGATGCCTAATGTAATCTCCTGGGAAGACCGGGAGTAAAGATCACGATCAGAGCTTCCTTAGCAGCACTTTTAAAAGTTAAACTCCACGAATGTTTGATGATCCACTCCTGCAGTATCTGTCTGTATTTTCATCAGCTCATTACTACACACCGATAAGAAACCATGCTTCTTGGTCTTTGTGACATATTTCCAGAGAAGGAATGCCTCATAGATTGTCAAGGTAGTGGTAGTGGTATGTGTTGAATGAAAGGAAGATGCACAGTTTTTCACTGGAGATGGACTCACTATTGCAAGCACTGTTAACAGTTGTCAAACTGTTTTTTTTTTCTTATGCCTAGGAGAAGATACTTTCCATTGGTAAGTTATCTTGCCAGAGGGCATATATTAATCTTCTAAAAACTAGCATCTTTAGGAGAAGAGGAAGGTATAGAAAGTTCCACATCCCTCTCTCATGTTCCATTGGTTCTGGTGTGGCCAACGCTTCTCATTCTCCTCTAAGGGGCATTTCTTTGTGTCAAATATTAAAAAGATGTTCAGAGATTCCAGAGAGCATGTGTGTGTGTGTGTGTGTATATATATATATATATATATATATATACATGTATTCATATGTTCATGTATATATGTATATGTATGCATATGTATGAAATGGTTAAATATGTATTGTCCACAATGTCCTTAAATTCATATTCCTTTTCCCCTTATCATTCCTTGTGCTGGATTCTGTGTGAATCATCAAGGCAATCCTATGCTTTAGGTTTTCAAATTTCTTTAAGTTAACGTTATGCATATATCATAGATTACAAAGTTCATTTTAGTCCTTGTTCATAAGCACTGTTTCATACTATCTATAGAGATTTTTGACTTTTCCTCCAAGCAAAACCTGGGATTTCCATGCCAATAAAATTTGGCTCATTCCCCAATTCTGTTTGGCAAATATGAAAAGTCCGTTTTACACACTCTAGATTCATATATGCTCTACCTAGAACACTGACCATTTACTTCCCTGATATGTTTCCTACAGAGTCCAACATGAAAGAAAACAGTTTGTTTTCTTGAGTGTGTTGCTTCTGTTGACTTGCTGATTTCTTCTAACTTACAATTACTCCTACTCTATCTTCTTACATTCTCCCTCTGACTGTTTCAATATTCTGCAGCGTTTAAACAACACATCCTTTGCTGTTGCACTGTTAGTGTTTAATTTTATCATATAGACAACCAGGTACTGACAGGACAGTCTCTCTCATCTAATTATTTAATCAACCTTTTATCTGTATTTATATGTCTGAAATTTTCTGTATGTTTAAATGTATATATTCGTACATGAATATTTAGCTCAAAGGCCAGCCAGGGCACACAGCGTTTAGTATTTTAATTGATGGATATGTTTATTTACCATTTGAAATAGAATTTCTCACCAGGACCATGGGATCACTGATTAGGTTATGATAGCTGACCGTCAAGCATAAGGGGTCTTCCTGTCTCTGCCTCCCAAGTGGTGGGATTACAGGTATGTACCACCATAATCAGCTTCTTTACATGAGTTTTAAGGATCTAATTCATTCTTTCAAGAGCAACTTCTTTTATTTTCCAAGTTTTTATTAGGCATTTTCTTCATTTACATTTCAAATACTATCCCGAAAATCCCCCATACCCTCCCCCCCACTTCCCTTCCCACCCATTCCCATTTTTTGGCCCTGGCATTCCCCTGTACTGGGGCATATACAGTTTGCGTGTCCAATGGGCCTCTCTTTCCACTGATGGCCGACTAGGCCATCTTATGCTACATATGCAGCTAGAGACATGAGCTCTGGGGGTACAGGTTAGTTCATATTGTTGTTCCACCTATAGGGTCGCAGACCCCTTTAGCTCCTTGGGTACTTTCTCTAGCTCCTCCATTGGGGGTCCTGTGTTCTATCCAATAGGTGATTTGAGCATCCACTTCTGTGTTTGCCAGGCACTGGAATAGCCTCACAAGAGACAGCTATATCAGGGTCCTTTCAGCAAAATCTTGCTGGCATATGCAATGGTGTCTGCATTTGAAGGCTGATTATTGGATGGATCCCCGTGTGCGTCAGTCCCTAGATGGTCCTTCCTTTCATCTCAGCTCCAAATTTTTTCTCTGTAACTCCTTCCATGGGTGTTTTGTTCCAAAATTCATAGAAGGGGCGAAGTGTCCACACTTTGGTCTTCGTTCTTACATGCTCCACTATGTTCATAGCAGCCTTATTTATAATAGCCAGAAGCTGGAAAGAACCCAGATGTCCCTCAATAGAGAGAAATGGATACAGAAAATGTAGTACATTTACACAATGGAGTACTACTCAGCTATTAAAAACAATGAATTTATGAAATTCCTAGGCAAATGGATGGATCTGGAGAATATCATCGTGAGTGAGGTAACCCAATCACAAAAGAACTCACACAATATGTACTCACAATAAGTGGATATTAGCCCAGAAACTTAGAATACCCAAGATACAAGAGCAACTTCTTAGTGACTTTGCCATCTCCTCAGGTCACTCCTTCACCCTACCCATATCTCTTTCATATCCTCCACACATTTAGTATTTTTATTCTCATTAACCTCATGATCCTCTTTTGCATTATGCTCTGACTCACTGATCAGAAGGTAGGAGTGCCTACTTTACCCAACTATGTGCACATTAGATTCATTAATTTCATTTGTAGTAGTTTAGAGAAATTATTCTCAGATTAGCTCAGAAGATGTCTATAGTTTTTCCTTCATTCAACTTGATATTTTCAATCACATATCCAGTTTGTGCCTGCCATACAATGGAAGGTCACATCTTCTGGACAGATAGAACAATAGCATTCTTAATGCATTTCAGAACCATCTCCCCAAATGAATGTGACTTGCAGCAGGTGACCCCACAGAAAGCCCACTTCATCTATATTCATATATTTCTGTAGAGTCAGAATATGATGATGATGATGATGATGATGATGATGATGATGATGATGATGATGATAGCGGGTCTGGGCTTAGGACTGAGTGTTGTTTTGGGTTTGCAAGTGCCACAATTTGAGTGTGAAGGTCAAAGGAGAACTTTGTGGCTTAGTTTCTCTCCCTTTACCTTTACAGCAATTCCAGAGATTGAATTTATGTCATTGGTCTGTACAGCAAGCACTTTTCCCATTGAGCCAAACTGCCGGCCTTGAACCAGGTTTTTATCAAGACATCATTATATTGACATGATAAAAGTGGAATTTTGAGGAGAGTGTCAGCTCAGAGCTTTCAGAGACTAGGAGCTCCCTGTCAGCATAAAAGAAATTATCAGTGGCTACTTTATGGGCCCTGGCCGTTGAAGTCACATAGGTTCCCAAATTTAGAACTCTTCTTATTTAGGAAGGATCAGTATGGCTAGTGTTATCTTTGAAGTTTTGTTTTGGAAATTAAATTCCTTGAGATAGAACATGTGCTTGGGTAATTATAGCATTTGTTCTTCGAAGACAATTAAGCTTTAATCTTCCAACCACTAATGAACAACTCCTGCTCACACAGGGTATGGATTGTGCAGACATAGAAAACCCAAACACCCACCCACCCACACACATACAATATATATATATATATACATACACACACACACACACACACACACACACATATATATATATATATATATATATATGTATATATATATATATACACACACACACACACATATATATATATATATATATATATATATATATATATAGAGAGAGAGAGAGAGAGAGAGAGAGAGAGAGAGTTGAGGCTGGTTACACATTTCAGTGGCATCATTGTGAGTCAAGACATAAAAGAATATACTTTTTTATATATTTTATTAGGTATTTTCCTCATTTACATTTCCAATGCTATCCCAAAAGTCCGCCATACCCTCCCCACAACTCCCGTACCCACCCACACCCACTTTTTGGCCCTGGCATTCCCCTGTACTGGGGCATATAAAGGTTGCAAGTCCAATGGGCCTCTCTTTCCAGTGATGGCCAACTAGGCCATCTTTTGATACATATGCAGCTAGAGTCAAGAGCTCAGGGGTACTGGTTAGTTCATAATGTTGTTCCACCTATAGGGTTGCAGATCCCTTTAGCTCCTTGGGTATATTCTCTAGCTCCTCCATTGGGGACCCTGTGATCCATCCAATAGCTGCCTGTGAGCATCCACTTCTGTGTTTGCTAGGTCCTGGCATAGTCTCACATGAGAGAGCTCTATCTGTGTCCTTTCAGCAAAATCTTGCTAGTGTGTGCAATGGTGTCAGCATTTGGAAGCTGATTATGGGACAGATCCCCAGATATGGCAGTCTGTAGATGGTCCATCCTTTCATCACAGCTCCAAACTTTGTCTCTTTAACTCCTTCCATGGGTGTTGTGTTCCAAATTCTAAGAAGGGGCAAAATGTCCACACTTTGGTCTTCGTTCTTCTTGAGTTTCATGCGTTTAGCAAATTGTATCTTATATCTTGGGTATCCTAAGTTTCTGGGCTAATATCCACTTATCAGTGAGTACATATTGTGTGAGTTCCTTTGTGATTGGGTTACCTCACTCAGGATGATGCCCTCCAGGTCCATCCATTTGGCTAGGAATTTCATAAATTCATTCTTTTTAGTAGCTGAGTAGTACTCCATTGTGTAAATGTACCACATTTTCTGTATCCATTCCTCTGTTGAGGGGCATCTGGGTTCTTTCCAGCTTCTGGCTGTTATAAATAAGGCTGCTATGAACATAGTAGAACATGTGTCCTTCTTACCGGTTGGGATCTCTTCTGGATATATGCCCAGGAGTGGTATTTCGGGATCCTCTGGTAGTACTATGTCCAATTTTCTGAGAAATGGCCAGACTGATTTCCAGAGTGGTTATAAAAGCTTGCAATCCCACCAACAATGGAGGAGTGTTCCTGTTTCTCCACAGCCTCACCAGCATCTGCTGTCACCTGAATTTTTCATCTTAGCCATTCTGACTGGTGTGAGATGGAATCTCAGGGTTGTTTTGATTTGCATTTCCCTGATGATTAAGGATGTTGAACATTTTTTTCAGGTGCTTCTCTGCCATTCAGTATTCCTCAGGTGAGAATTAATTGTTCAGCTGTGAGCCCCATTTTTAATGGTGTTATTTGATTTTCTGAAGTCTACCTTCTTGAGTTCTTTATATATAGATTAGATATTAGTCCCCTATCTGATTTGGGATAGGTAAAGATCCTTTCCCAGTCTGTTGGTGGTCTTTTTGTCTTGTTGACAGTGTCTTTTTTGCCTTGCAGAACCTTTGCAACTTCATGAGGTCCCATTTACCGATTCTAGATCTTACTGAACAAGCCATTGCTGTCCTATTCAGGAACTTTTTCCCTGTACCCATATCTTCAAGGATTTTGCCTACTTTCTCCTCTATAAGTTTCAGTGTCTCTGGTTTTATGTGGAGTTGCCTAATACACTTGGATTTGACCTTAGTACAAGGAGATAGGAATGGATCAATTCACATTCTTCTACATGATACCCAGTTGTGCCAGCACCATTTGTTGAAAATGCTGTCTTTTTTCCACTGGATGGTTTTAGTTCCCTTGTCAAAGATCAAGCGACCATATGTGTGTGGGTTCATCTCTGGGTCTTCAATTCTGTTCCATTGGTCTACTTGTCTGTCACTATACCAGTACCATGCAGTTTTTATCACAATTGCTCTGTAGTAAAACTTTAGGTCAGGCATGGTGATTCCACCAGAGGTTCTTTTATCTTTGAGAAGAGTTTTTGCTATCCTAGGGTTTTTGTTATTCCAGATGAATTTGCAGATTGCTCTTTCTAATTTGTTGAAGAATTGAGTTGGAATTTTGATGGGGATTGCATTGAATCTGTTGATTGCTTTTGGCAAGATAGCCATCTTTACAATGTTGATCCTGCCAATCCATGAGCATGGGAGATCTTTCCATCTTCTGAGATCTTCTTTAATTTCTTTCTTCAGAAACTTGAAGTTCTTATCATACAGATCTTTCACTTCCTTAGTTAGAGTCACGCCTAGGTATTTTATATTATTTGTGACTATTGAGAAGGGTGTTGTTTCCCTAATTTCTTTCTCAGCCTGTTTATCCTTTGTGTACAGAAAGGCCATTGACTTGTTTGAGTTAATTTTATATCCAGCTACTTCATTGAAGCTGTTTATCAGGCTTAGGATTTCTCAGGGTCTAGACAGGCTGTCCACTCTCTCCCTACCTATTCAACATTGTACTTGAAGTTCTAGTCAGAGCAATTAGACAACAAAAGGAGATCAAGGGGATACAAATTGGAAAGGAAGACATCAAAATATCACTTTTTGCAGATGATATGATAGCATATATAAGTGACCCTAAAAATTCCACCAAACAATATACTTCTTTGGACTGTCAATATCATAGCAGGATAGGCCAGCAGCTCATGAGAAGCAAATGCTCATCAACAGTTCATCCAGGAAACATGTCCTGAAACAGTAGTTAAAAATTCTTAGCCTGGAGAAAGGACTTGTGGACAAGAATATTCTAAATTTTCTAATTAACCATGACACAACATTGATGTTTTGGAAAGAAGGTAAACTTGTATCTGCTGAACCAAACATTTTCATTTGCCAAAGTCCAAGGGGATTTCACCTATCTCCCATTGTCTGTACTCACTCCACGTTGACCCTTTCTTACAAGGTGTGAACATAAATTAGTAAACAGCAAATAACCATCCAAGACAATGAGAGATGAAAGTAATTAATTAAAATATCCTTTATATATAAATGATATTTTATAAATATATACATTTATAAAACTGTGTGTATATGTGCACTTGTGTGCACATGTATTTCTTCAGTGTAGAAGTCAGATATCAACATTCAGTAATTGGTTGTATCTTTCCATTGTAGCTTTCTGTTTACATGAAGCCCAAGTTCTCAGGCATGCATAACAAGTACTTTTTACTTACTGAGCCATCTCTGTGGCTTATGTTTTCTTGTTTTTGAACCTATGTTTTTTATTTAGCCTCTTCTATCACATATGCATTCAGTTCTAGAGGTTGTATTGATACTAGAAAATTGTACTGGTGGTTCCAACTAGAGGGTATTCATTCACTAAACCGAAATACCTTCACAAAACATGGGTTTTTCTTAGTCAACTGTGCTAAAAGTCTGACAATAAACTTCTGTGTTTTACTGTATTACCAGATACACACTTTCAGGATGAAAATCATGGTTTGCATATTTGCTGTGAGTTCTTAGGAAGTATTTGTCTACCTTGTCTTCCCATGAAATTATCAGGATATATGGAGGTCCTGTCTCCTACTCCAAGCATAGGGATCTCCTTTAGCAGTAAGGGAGTATGTACAAAATTAATTAAACCAGTTTAGAGTTTGCATTTTCAAGCTTATGCATATGAAGCAGTCAGGTTCCTATGCATATATTTGACTGGTTGGGCATTGGGGAAGGGATAATGATAAAGCAGATCAGTATCTCAGGATTGTAGACTAAATCTGACAGCAGAGCACACATCCACATTAAAGAAAGGTAAATACAGTGATGGGCTTCATAAGGGAGTTCATCAACAAATCAACAAAGAGCAAAAGCAAAGGCGATTACAGAATGCCTGTCACAGATGAGACTGGATAAGGTTACCGTCCCAACAGTAGAAGGATGCCCTTTTGCTTTGTGTGCAGTCACAGGCATGCAAGTGTGTGTGTGTGTGTGTGTGTGTGTGTGTGTGTGTGTGTGTTTATATGTGTGCTAGCAAGAGATCAAGAATGGTTGTCTTCCCTCGGTGATTTTGCACCTTGCTTTTCAGAACAGTCTCTTACTCAAACTGAAACTTATCAGTTAGATTTTGTTTCCTGTCCAATGAACGTCACCTTCTTGATCACCCTCCCCACCACCATTTTGGATGATAGGCATGTGCAGCCATGTCTGGCATCTTACACTGGGTCAGGGATCTGAACTAAAGTCTTTGTAGTCATATGTCAGGCACTTCACCGATTGAACCCCCATTTTGCTCAGTTTAAAGTAGGGCTTTAATTGTTTAGATTGATCTTAGAAGTCACTCACATACTGCATTCAGAAGCAGGTCTCTCTCACTGGAAAATCTTCTTTTAAAAAATTCTGCATTACAAGGATCAGTATCTAGGTTTATTCAGTGAATTGATCAATCAGAGAACTTCTCCAACTATTCCTTAATTTGGTCTTCAGAAAGGCCCTTGATCATCCACATCAGAAAAGGAGCCAAGGACACAGAGAGGGTGAAAAGCCTAAGTTCGTTATCAATTCATAAGAGTGTCTATTCTGATCTCCAGTGATCTCTAACTGGTCTGTGAAGGGAAAGGACTGAAAATTGAATGCATAATCAAAATGTGGTTTATCAGGGTGGTGCTACATGAATAATGCATACAGCATCAACAGCACTTGATGGAGCACTTAAGCAAGCCCTTTATCAGATCCTCTTATTATTTGGCAGGCAAACAATCAAAAGTGCAAGGAAATTTGGGTAAGTTC
Organism: Mus musculus; assembly: GCF_000001635.26. Lineage (NCBI taxonomy): Eukaryota > Metazoa > Chordata > Mammalia > Rodentia > Muridae > Mus > Mus musculus. The sequence continues at coordinate 99,839,061 of NC_000067.6, forward strand.
CATAGAGAGCTTAGAAAAGTCCATAGGATGCAATGGAAGAACACAAAAGGAGAGAAGTCTTGAGGATTCAGGGTACATTTGGATATCTAAGATTTATGGATGCCCATTATGGAAAAAAATCTTTGCATGCACAGCATAGCTTAGACTGAGTATCTTAGACAGCAAACTGGAAGTGCATGCAGTAGCTTTACTGCACATATGCAAGAATGTCCTTTCTGGCTAGGATAAGAATAGGTATGACAGGTGAGTTGTTTCATAAGTTTGCAGCCTGGGTTGGGGTATAGGTTCAGGTCTGAATTTGGACTGCACCCAAAGATGTTTTCAGTTCTGTATGTCCCATGACAAATAATTGAAGCAAGAGTATATAGTTATAAATAGAAATGGAACATTTTTATTTAAAAAGGGAAAGTATTCTGAGAATGTGAGAGGGCCAAAGATCTGAGAAGACATCTCTTTCTAAATCTCTAGGCACGAGGCTCATGACCCTTTTAGTGGTCATTTTCATAACACCTACCTCTTCTAAACTTGTCTCTCATGGGACTTTTGTCATACATTCTTTTAGGTTTTTCTTTAACCTAGATGATGAATAATTTCTAGCCCTTTCCTAGCTGGCTTCTTTTGTATTATGTTTTGTTTATTTAGTGTATTATGCATGCATTCCTGTTTGTATATATGTGTGTGTGTTTGAATGTGTGTATATATGTATGTATGTACTTATGCACGCATACATGTGAAAGAGAAACAGAGGTGGGTGAGAAAAAAGGAGATGAAGGGAAAAAGAGAGAGGAATATGCCACAGAACATTTTTGGAGGGCCCAGGGGATCCAATTTAAGTCTTCAGACTTTGTATCAAGAATCTTCAGCTTCAGAAAAATCTGAACTGGCTTCTTTCATGTGTTAATCTTGATGCTGTTATTTCATATTTTCCTATAGCAGCTTACCCCACATTTATTATCAATAACAGTGAGAGACCTGGGTGTTACTAATAGGCCCAGCATTACCTGAACCCTAACACACATATGCCTATCACAATATCCATCTGATTACACAGAGCCATAGTGGTACTGTTCTCATCTTGAGGACCCTAATACTATTCTCAGTCCAGGCTTCAAAATTACTGAGTTATTGAAAACATTTGAAGAAGCTACAACATGACTGATCCAAAACCAGAAGGAAAGCTTTGAGGAGAAATTGCCAACACTCCAAACTCGAGGACCTACACTAATGACTCACTAATGCTCACATAAACATTTCCATGACACCGATTCATCTTCTTCCTGGCACTTCCTCACATTTATTGTACACCAGTTCCTCCTTCCAAGTAGTAGTTTTCACATGTGATTTTGCAGTTTCTCCAAATCATAAGTTCTGATTCACCACACTATGGCTAATATGGATTTTCCATCACTGCATAATTTGACACATATATAGCAGGCCATGTCCCAGGAGATATCTCTGATGTGGAAGGGCACACAATAGTGACTTTGCCTAGCAAGACCAATGAGGATAAGCTGGCTGGAGACAGTGAGCCCCAGTGTAGCAATTATAAATATATACTAGCACATCCAAATATCTATACATAATTGTTGCAGATTTAACTCAGCTCCTTTTGCTCTGAAAAAAAGATGTGTTACAAATGGAGCTGTCTCTCTAGTTCCCATTGAATGAGTCCTACAAGACAAAATATCAGTCAGTTTAATGGTTAATACACAGTTGATGCATCATCAGTGTTTATTATTTTTCTTTATTCAGTTAATACTAACATACAAGGAAAAGGGATATTATTAAATGTTTTAAGGGTCATCCTTATTTTTCTTGCATTTGGGGAATCAACAAATGATTATCAAGAAGGCAAATGTAATAGCACCCCTCACAAGAAATTTGCTAGCAGATCAAGGCCAGATTCAGCTACATGCAAAGTTTGAAACCTTCCTGGGAAATTTGTGATGATATCTCAAAATTAGAAAGGAGAGGAAAGGAGAAGAGAGTAATAGAGGTAAAAAGGAAGGAGAAATGGAAATAAATAGGGAACAGAAAAAGAAGAGAAAAGGCAGATAAAGTTTGAATAGTTTAATAGTTACACCACTGAAGAATTTAGTTCCTCTTCCCTACAATCTATTAACAGTCTATATCTACAGAGAGAAGGGTAGACCTTATGGAACCCCCTCATCAGGTTGGGATGCTAACTAACTTTATCTTGTGCTGGCAATCACAGCTTCTGTGAGTCCATTGCTGTAACAGTCATATCATGTCCAAAAGACAGCATTTCATAGCAGTTCTTCACCATTCTGAAGGGGTGGCATAGATGCTGTTTACAGCTTTGCACTCAGAAGTTACTTGTTCTCACAACTTTGATATGTCTGAACCCACTGCAGCCCCTGAAAAAAAATTTGGTACACTTGAAAGCTGTGAGAGTAGAGATGGATTCTTTCCTTTGGGTTCTTTCTCTGACCACTTTATCAAAATTTTCACATATACTCACTTTCTGCTCAAAATTTCATGTTTGCAATTTTCTTCCAAGATGATAAAAGTCTCCTGATGTATGCATATTAACTGTGTAAAGAACATTGCAGCACAGTTTTCTAAATCATTGGAAGAAACTTCAGGCAAACATTCTTATAGGATCCAGATATTATCATCTGAGGATGCTTTAGTCTTTTGGCATGTAGTGTTGTTGTTTATTTGATTAATTTGCCTCCTTTCCTAACATCTCACAAAGGAGGAAATCAAGTACTGTGAGTCCCCAATGCTTTAAACAAGACATATTTCTCAGTATACTTTGTTGAGCTAGTCCTTATTTCAATTTATATATAAGTATGTTGAAGTCTAAACTCTCAATTTGTCTTGGTTAGTAAATTAATTTGCAAGATGAAGGACAAAAATATGCATGTTAGTATGAAGTACTAATTTAATGAGTACTAAGTTTTCTACTATTTCACGTAAAAAAGTCCTAGGTCAGGAACAGTAATCCCTTCCTTAGTCTCTGTTACTCACAAACTATTGGTGATCTCTCCTATTCTCCATTCAAACATAAAACTCTCTAAAGAGCAGTGGACACTAAATGTGAAATCCAAGGCAAGTGCAAATTGGCCAAATCAGGCAGAGCAGGAATAGATGGATTTTGATGCATGATCACACTTGTTGGTTTATATGATTTTGTTGTTGTTGATTGCACTGAATTTGCAGTTTTTATTAAAATTGTCTGTTCAGACCAGGAGATAAAAGTCTGTTGATAGAGTGCTGGGCTAGCAAGTACACATTTTCAAGTTTTCTTCCCAGATCCACATAAACTGAGCATCATTCTGGATACCTATAATTCTGCCATTCAGGAAAGAAGGGCAGTAGAATTAGATGTCCAAAGTCACCACTGGATATATGGAAAGTTAGAAGACAGTGTTAGCTACAGGAAATCCTATTTCATTTTTTTCTAATACTTTTAATCAAATATGACAAAGGTGAATACAGTGATAAAATGGTGGGAACACAACCATGTATTTCACTGCATACATTTTTATAGCACATGTACATATGCATGTATATACATGTTAGGTATATGTGCATATACTACTCTTTATAGGAATACCCACAAAGAGTATTTATCACACAAATGAACTTGAATGAATATTTTGAAACTTCAGAGACACAAAGCATAAGGCTTGCTTTGGACTGCAGTCTATCCAGGTAACACAGCAGGTGTTCAACCTGTAAGAGATGACAAGGTAATCCCACTATAGATTCCAGTGTCTGAGGAAAGTAAGAGACAGAATTATCATGATGTAGGTCTAGACTAGTCAGGAAATACAAGGATAACTCTGACCAGCACTTGCTTTAGGTACACAGGCCTGGTCTTCTATAACCACTCCATGATTACTTCTCAGAGCCTTAGCAGAGCAGTGAAGGACAGGAACAGTGACACAGTCTGAAGGAGGATATCTGAGGTAAAAATGAGAGATTTTCAACAGAAAGGAGTGAAGGAGAGTTAGAGAAAATGAAAACCTTTGCCATTGTGGGAGGTCAATGAGTATGGGTGAGGAAAAGAATTAAAGCTAAGTCTAAACAAATATTCTTGGAGGAGTCAAGATATGAGCTTAAAATGATAGAAATTATAAAAGTATCATAAACAACACTAACTATAAAAATATGCATAGTTAAGGGTGGTGGCAAGTGTTTAATTACAAGTTGTTGTAAGATGTGTCACAGGAATGTGGAAGTTCAAGGCCACACTGAGCTACAGAAGATGCTATCTCAAAAGAAAAAACAAAATGGATGGATAGAAGGAAGAAAGAATGGAAGGAAGGAAAAGAAGGAAGGAAAGATAGAAGGAAGGGACAAAGGGAGAAAGAGAGGAAGAGAGAAAAAGAATGAAAAGAGCATGTGAAATGGATAGATAAGAAAGGAAAAGGGGAAATATGTACATATCACATCATCTAACTAGCTAATCTTACCAGAAAAAAAAAAGGCTATGATACAATATTTGTAGTCATCTGTCTCCAAACAACCAACTAGATTTTGGTGAAGGTACAGTTTGTATTGCTAAACCTGCCTAGAGACTTCTGTGTGAGAGTATCTGAGATTTAAGTTACGAATTTGACATTGGAGAAATACACATACCTATAGAATGTAGACATATATGCTATCTGTTATGTTCTATGACCTGAAAAAATTATTCCTGACTATTCAATTACCCTTGCAACAGACTGTTTTCAAGAGATGTCCTTCTTTTCTAAGAATGGTAGCTCTTAGAATAGGTAGGTGACTCTTCTTGTAATGTCCCGGCCATCCAAGAATAAGCAATCCATGAAAAAAAGCTGGGCATAGTGGTAACCCCAGTTCTCAGTGCGTAGACATAGGCAGATATGTGGAGATCATTTGGGCAAAAATCAGTCTACCAAGATTGCAATACATGTTGAGTGACAAATCTTGTCTCAGAAAGCAAGGTAGAGAACAAACAAAAAAGATATCTGGCCTCTATGGATATAATCATATACATACATGATCTCACACCTTAGGAATGTGTACAGACACTACATCATTACCACCACACACTTTGTTTTAATCAGAAACTTGCTGAAGGAAGTATGCTACTATGAGTGAGTGCTTTGAGGTTTCGTACCTTGGCCCTACTTCCTGATTCCTCTCTCTCTTTTCTGCTTATGGATAAAATGTGATAAAACTGCTTCCTGACAAGTACCTCATTTTTCTGATGCTAAGCCTTCCCTTGATGCTGAACTGGATCTACTCTGCATCTGTGATTTAAAGTAAACTCTTCCTCCTTCAAATTGCTTTTGATTTTAGCATTTTATCACAGCAACAGGAAGGAAACGCATACAGTAAAATGATAAAGTCACATACTTATTCCTCCATGTGATGAATTGAGCACTCAGGAAGATCACTGTTCTCCAGACTTTGGCTGGTTGTTTGAATAGGAATGGCTCTCAAATGTTCATATATTTGAATTCTTAATCCCCAGTTGGTAGAACTATTTGGGAAGGATTAGGAGGAGTGGTCTTGTTGGAGGAGGTGTTTCACTGCCATGGTATTTGAAGTTTTAAAACTCCATACTCTTGCAAATTAGATTTTTCTGTTTTTTGCATGTGGATCAAGATGTTAATTCTCAGCTCCTATTCCAGCATCATGCCTGCTTGTCTGCTGCAATAACCCCACCATTATAGTCATGGACAGTAACTCTCTGGAACCATAGCCCTAAATTAAATGCTTTATTTTATAAATTACCTAGACCTTAATGTTTTCTCACAGTGACTTAAAAGTAACTTTAAAAACTACTCACATCTTTCTGGCAAGAATTTTCTATATTAGAAGTGTGTAAGCTTTTGGTATTGTTATGACACTCCCACTTCCAACACACACACACACACACACACACACACACACACACACACACACACACACTGATGACCTTCTCTTACATCTAAATTAATTTCTAGGTCTCCCCTCTAAGTCTTAACTCATAGATCAGTTGGAGATTGACCCTTTAAATCAGTCTCCAGACTGTAAAAATTCGACAGAAATACCCCACTGCTTAACATGGGTAGACATATTTCCTTGCTTGCATTCCATGTTGGACTTGTTTTTTTGAAATATTTCAGAGGCATTCTCTTTTGCTAGTATTTTCAGTTTATCAAAATCAATTCATCTGAAGCAATCTAGCTGTAGAAGAAAAGCAGTCTGTGATTGGTACATTTGCACAGTCAACAAAATCATTGCTTATTCTGGCTTCTAGGACTTTTATCATCACTGAGAATAGTTACATAGCTAAATGCATTCGCCTTTGTGGTCAAACACTGAATTAGATTTAAAGACAGTCTACAGATGGGAAACTGATAGGTATTTTGACTCACAGGCTACACCATAGGAAATGTGCTAAGGAACTTATTGCTTCCTCTGTCTCTATCCTTTCCTGAGGTTGCCATCGTATTTCAATTTTACACACTGCTTGAAAACAAGAAAGCTTTCCTACCAAGAAATTCATGTTGATCTCTCTTCTGGGAACATCATCTGAGTTTTATAGTGTGTACCAAAAAGGTAACACTTAAAGCTAATTAAATGAGGTTAAATAAAATCACTTCTACAAAAGTGTCTGCTTTAAAGAGTACTAAACAGATGCATGGCTCTATTACTGCTTTTAATTAGATTAATTGTCTTTTTGTGTTCATTTATTTTCTCCTCAGCTCTTTGCTGTGCTTTGTGCTTGAGGTTACATGTCAGGTAATTCATGAAAGAAAAAGGGGAGATGCTAAATGGCTGTGAATTTTGTATAGGTGGAATCATACTAAATGCCAAAGTCATAGTGATGTTATTTCTTCTTGCTAGTGTCTTCTCCTTGAAAAGTTTCACTCATCTTCAAAAAAAGCAGCAGTGCCAGAACTCACATCTAGCCATGTTTAGACAGAGAGAAATGAAATAATTGCATTATGACTAACTATCTGTAGCCACTGAGCAGTGAAGAGAACTGTGTGTTTGAAATCAAGGTTATTTGTGGCCCCAGGCTAAGTCTGCTAGAAATTATGTAACCATAAGTGCCTCAGCCAGAGGTATCTTCATCTATTACTTTCCTATATTGGGATAATAATGTCCACACTGTTGGTTAATGGAAGATTGAATGGACATAACTTTTATCAGCCTACAAAAAAAAAAAAAAATCCCAAACAAACGAACAACAAAAACAACACAACAAAAAAAAAGAGAGTGGTCAAACTGGTTAATGAGACCCGACACTTATTTGTACCCTGATTTAACACAGGAAATGTTTACATCACAACCATCCTGTGATAACACCTTTGAAAACAGTGCTCTTAAAGGCCATATTCAGGAAGGAAGATACCCCAGAGTTAATGCTGTGAGAAAGCAACCTGAGAAATATCCCTCCAGGACCAAGTTATGTCAATAATCCCATATTTCTCACCACCCTTGCGGCCCAGAAAATAGGCTACTAGAAGAGCTAAAGGCACCATGGTAGCTACTGAGAAGGATGTCTACACTAAGAATTGATCTCAAGTTCACATGACACATAATCTAAGACCTAGGCTCATTGTTGCTTTTATAGGCACCTAATACCCTTTGCATCATTAACTGAGATAATAAATCTGAGAATGATCTCAGAATTCCTTTTGGTTTGTTGGATGCCTACAGATTTGGTTCTAGTGTATGTTAACAAGCTAACAAGAAGACACTGAAGCTGTTTTCCACTTGTCAAAAGTAGATTTTTTTCTGTGCATGTGCTAAGTGAAAGAGGACTGAAAGGCGGGGAAAAAAGCCTCATAGGTATATATTATCATCAACTTTAGATTGTATATTCCATTCAACTATATTATACTCTTAATGAGGCAACTCATTCAGACTTATGCATAGCTTTGGATGCAAATACAATCAGTGTTATTAACCCCACTTTCCAGATAAACAAGTTGGTAAATAACTGATAATAATTAGTGTTGATTCTAGGACTACTCAATAGCCATTCTATGTAGACATTCAATAAATTTAATGCAATTATACTTGTGTTAATACAAAATACTATATAGAGTTCATATTTGATTATTGTTCTTTTTGTGTTAGGCACCCAGCTAAGAACCATCTCAATTTTTCTCCAGAAAGTTGAAGATATAATTTGGCCTGATGCCTACATGGGGCTGTAGAAAAATGTGAAGTAATGTGTGCGAGAATGTGTATTATTCACCAGCAAGTGTTCATTTACACAATTACTGATGCTGAAGAATAATACTACTCTACCACAAAGTAAACTGCCCAGCTCTGACACTCAAGTCAGTTCTTTACAATTGTATCTCCCATGTTTATTCCTTTCTTTAATTCCTTAATAGCAATATGAGTAGCACAGTGTTGATGCCAGTGGTAATGACAGAATAATATTCTTTTCCTTTTTAAAAGGCTAACTAACTTACAATGTTTTTGTTTTTATATATTTGCTCAGCAAAGTCCCCCTTGTGAACAGAGTAATCCAGGTATCATTTTTTTTTCAGAGAAAGTAATTGAGATTTAAACCTAATAGTTCTAGCCCACTCCAACAACAAAGAAAAATTCATAGCAGTCTTTTTCCTCCTTGTTAGCAGCCTCACCTGATGTTTCTGTCCTTGTCTTTATCTTTAAAGATAAAAACTTTATCTAGAAATACTTTTGTCTTCTTTAGTGACACTCACACCATCATTATACTGTAAGGTTCTATCTAACCTTAAGTGACCCTGTTCCCTGTGATAGTCACCCCAATTTCTAGTCCCCTTTAGAGACCCTGAAAATATCATGGGGACCAACGGCCAGAGCTGCTTATTCTCGGCAGGATCTTTCTATGCTTGTCTTTCTGAAACACTAGAAGATTCCACGCCACTGTCTTCTGAGAAATCTTTGCCCACACTCTTCAAGGATCTCTGCTGGTTTTTCTTTTTCTTTTCTTTTTTTCTTTTTTCTTTGTTTTTTTTTTTTTGACTCTTCTGAACCCACTGCCCACTTTCCATGTAATAACACACACATGGTCTATTCCCCATAATTACAATCAAAAATATATCATGGCTATGTGACTGAGTGCATACACTAACACCATATGTGGCACATAATAAACACTTGACACAATTTGGAGCAAATCTATTTGTAATGCAGAAGTCCATTACACATGTTAGAGGACAGAGATTCTCCAATTGCTGTGACTCAGTTGTCATATGATGGGTATTAAAGTAGCTGAAGCAGCTGCCTCATTCATTGCTTATTAATTGATGTTCTTTTCTGCAACATTATACATGTAATGTGTTGGTTTTTCCTACATGTCACCATGATATACTTTGCAGATGTGCATAACACCTAATTCTGGTTGTTGTCATATGTAAAAGCCAAAGTTGGGAAAGTGACAATCTCTAACTATCTAGTAACAGCAAGCTTCTTAAGGGTTCATTCCCAGGTCATTAGTGGAATAATTTTCCCCTCCACATCTTCATCTTCTTGCATAAAAAGCATAAAAGCTAAAGAAATTACTAGACTCCCTCCAGTAAGAGAAAAGAGGGGTGATATGATTTAGACATGCTCTCCAGACAAATTAGCCTATGGAAAAGCAAGAAGAAAGGTGAGATCATGCCTATCTTTATAGTAGTTATCTTAGATTCCAAATTGACATTATGTGGTCTTTTAATACAAAAATAGTTTAGAAAGAGCAGTACAGTAGGTCCAATTATATGGTAGTTTCTTCTTCAGAAATATTAGTAGTGAAATAGCTCCTGCAAGTGGTCTGGCATGATTTGTACTCATCTCATAAAATCGATACAACCTACTTTTAGTCAACACTCTTTAATAGAAAAAAAAATTGTGTATGGTCTTGAGGTAACTGAAATGAAAAAAAAAGCCAAAACTATAAATAATTGGCTATAGTCAATGTTGCTAATTATTATGCCCCATGACTCTTCAGATATACCTGCATTTATGAGCACATTTCGACATCTGTGAAAAACCCTAGTCTTCATTAAGCCCTTGATTTGATCCACCCTAAATGATATGATTTCCTGAGAAATGGTGTCCTAAGACCAGAAAGATGCCTCAACAAATAAAGCATGTGTCACATAAGTATGAGGACCTGAATTTGGATCCCTAGAACCCACACTAAACTGGACACATATAGCAATGTACACAGTAGCACATATGTGTAGTCACACATACTTAAGTCAAGACTGATGGGGTGACAGGAGAAGCCCCAGAATCTCTGAGGCCAGTTTGTCTACTTTACCAGTATTTACTCTTTACTCATAATTTTCCATTGTTAATATAGCTCCCCTTTCTAAAGTATTCCATCTTATTCTCTATATAAGACAGATAGATGATAGATAAGGATTATGTGTAACATAAAAAGATTATACTGTAACTTACAGGCAAAAACATCTTTAACCACTATGCAATTATTTGTTGTGTCATCTAGGAAGTGTCACTCCATCAAGAATAATCTATTCATTTTGAGTAACATGTATTTTTTCTCTCTTTCTCTCCTGAATATGTGAGTTTGTTCATGTTTTACCTGTGTGCTGGTGAAGATGCACATCTGTATATACATGTGAAAGCAAAAGCATAAGGCTCTAGTTATCATGCCAAAGATGATGTCCACATTCTTTGTGGACACAGGGTTTTGCAATAGGTCTTGAATTTCAGGGATTTGCCTAAGCTGGTTTGTCAGTGAAAGCCAGACACCCTCTTGTCTCTAGTGCCTGACATTAGGGAGAGGAACTTATAGAGCCCATCTCCAGCAGGAAACCATGGCATCAACTGAGGAATGGGGTTACTATCCAATGGTCACAACTCTGACCCATAATTCTTCCTATAAGAAAGAATTACAGGAATGGAAATGGAGAAGAGCTTAAGGAAAAGAGGGTCTAGAGACAGACTCAAAGTGGGATCCAGCTCAAGGGGAGGGCTGAAGGCCCAACACTATTACTGAGGCTATGGAGAATTCACAAAAAGGGACCTAGCATGACTGCCCTCTGAAAGACCCAACAAGCAGCTGAAAGAATCAGATGCACATATTTGCACCCAACCATTGGACAGAAGCAGCTGACCTCTGTTGTTGAATGAGGGAAGGAAGGATGAATAAAAATGCGGAGATGAGCGATCCTGTAGGATGACCAGCAGTCTCAATTAATCTGGATCTCCAAGATCTCTCAAACTGGACTACCAACCAGGCAGCATACGCCAGCTGATATGTGGCCCCAACACACATACAGTAGAGGACTGCTGGGTCTGTGCTCATTCAGAGATGATGCACCAACTCTTAAGATACTGGAGCCCCCAGAGAGTTTAGAGGTCATGTAGGGTAGGGGTGGGGACATTCAGCAGGGTGGGAAGGAGGTACAGGAAGGATGTGGAACAGTCAAAGGGTGAATGGGGGGAGATAAAATAGAAAGTGTAAAAAATAAATTAATTAAAATATAAAAAAATTTAAAAGGAGTTTTGAATCAATTTTCAGGAAGAAGTTTAATATCTGAGAAAAATTTCAGGTATCCAAGCTCATGTACTGATCACATAAAAGACACTGTAGCTTTGGGGCTTTAATAATAGAAGAAAATATTTGGTTAAAACTACTCTCTAATTTTAATGAATTTAGGTTGTCCTCATGATCAGATGACACACAAATATAAAAACGTTGTTGGGAAAGGAGCTGGAAAAATGCTCAAATAAGCACTTGACCAGAATTTGGATCACCAGAGCCAAAGTAAAATGTCTGATGCAGTGGTGCAGGGAGAGAATCTCAGTCACAATTAGATGGCACTCACAGACAGGCAGATCCCTTGATATTTTTCATTAGTTATCCTAGCTATGTAGAGAATTTTCAGGACAATGACCAACTCTATCTCAAACAAAAGGTGGAAGTTCACTAAGAAATGTCATTTGAAACTGTCCTTTAAAATATACACCTTCATCCATACAGCCCACACATACAGAGGTGCAGAGAGAGTGAGAGAGAGAGAGAGAGACAGAGAGACAGAGAGAAAAACAAGAGAGACACAGAGAGACAGAGACACTGATACAGAGAACAAAAGAGAGCATCTAACAAGGATTATCATATTGGGTCCTACAATGGCAAGTGATGCTGAGGCAACAAGGCAGGTAGAAAAATCATGAGGGAAAAAATTGTGCTTTTAAAGGCCTTTTGTGATACACATAAGTAGTATTTTTTGTGAAGTATAAAAAGAGAAGTAGAACCTGTAGTGGAAAGTATGATTTTGCATACGGTATTGAAGATACATATTATCTTAACATATGGAAAATCAGGGATTACTTTATGGAAGAGCATGGTGTCTAAGGGCTCCAAACTTGGGCTAGACCAAGTAAATCATTGCTAGAGGAGAACATTGGAGTATAAATGTAGAAAGCAAGTCAAGGCGATGTCCTTCCCATGACTTCCACACCCCTCGGGATCCATATATAAGAACAATTCAGTTTTACTCTTAATAATGAACAATTTCAGTAGTATACACATTTTGGTTTTCCACACAATACCCAAAGAACATTAAATATACCTTAAAGGGGAAATTTTATGGCTATTTATATTTATAAGTTTATATATGTGTGTATGTGTTTTGGAATATAACTTCCTTATACCTAAAGGAATCAAAAGACAATTTGTAGGAGTTGTTTGGGTTCTTATATTCTCTGATCTGATTTCTGGGGATTGAATATAAGTAGTCAGGCTTGTGGGCAAGTACGTTTAGCAGCTAAGCAATACAGTTCACAAAGTCCAAATTGTTCTTTATATATGGGGAGTGGAAGACCAAAGGCAGGAGAATGGGAAGCCATCATCTCTGACATTTTGTGTGTTAACATCTCAGAAATGTTGTTTGATTGTTTGTTTATTTGTTTGTTTGTCTGGTTGTTTTTATCAGAACTGAGGGACTCCTAGATGCACAGTAAGAATCAGCAGTATATTTTCCCTTTATTAATTTTGTAACTTCTCCTTGAAAACAACAAGTAGCCAGTGAAAATGAGGGTACACCTTTGTCAACACTGAATGATTTTGTAAAGTATTATTTTTCAGCTTCTAAATAGCAGTTGGCAACCCTTTATTTTTATTAGAGTCATTTAAAAACTGGTGAATGTTTCAAAGTTTAGTAGAGACTTTTCTTTTATAATGATTTATAAGCACATATTAGGTACACATAAAAATGTTTTTCATTATAGTATCTTTATATATCTCTTTAATATGTTCTATTTTGTTCATACTCAACACTTGTTCTCTTCATCTATTCCTCTCCTGCTCTTTATGATTCCTTCTCTGTTCAACTAGTACCTTTTCTATTTAATTATGTATATCGTATTATATTATATATATATGAATATATACATGTAAATATATACTATAAGTCACCTTAATAAATAGTTTTTCTACTTTGATTATATATTACAATATATTATTAAAATATATTTTATAATATATTATATAATTATATTATATATATAATCAAAGTAGAAAATTCTAATTGAAGTAATTTATAGCATATATTTACAGTGTGCATATACAAATCTATATGTGTATTATGACCCAATTCCCAATAGATTGCTTCTTGGGCATGGATGGCTAGTCAGTGTTTACACTACTACTCTACACTATTCTACTACATAAATCTATTCAGTATCACCACAAGAATGATTTTCTGCCTTTGGAATGTAGAACAGGGCCTTATGATTTCCACAGTCCCCTATCCCATAGGCTACTGAGGAATGATTCTTGCTTGGGTCTTTCAATGGGAGCTCTTTTCTTCTTAAGAAAAGTATAAGAGTTGATGGTCATTTTTTCACAAATGTCAATACATCAACTTTGAGAAATTGGGATATGGGACTTTTTTCATAGACCTCAGATGACTTCCGTCCCTTTTCCATGGGAGGAGTTCTCTATACTTCCCCATCTTATCTTTTATCTAACTTGATCTGAGATTTCCACTGTGAGATCATCTGGACCCTAGGCAGATAGGCTGAGCGCTTAGAACCAAACTAAAGATTAGATTCTAAAAGTCAGAGAAAGCCTATTCAATTTGCTTGTTGACAAATAAATAAATAAATTGCCAAATCATTTTACTTTGATGTCCTTAATTTTGGATATAAAGGCATACAATATGAAAGTCCTAGCTTCTGCTCCTCCCTTACACAGACACACAGAGAGACTGACACACACACACACACACACACACACACACACACACACACATCCCTTCATATTAAAACCTTTATGCGGATCCCTATTACCATGGTTTGTAGGTCTTAACTTGGGTGCTCTGTAATTTGACAAAAAAAAAAAAAAAAAACTAGAGAAGGTCTCATCCCCTACACTTGTGCAGCTGAACATATTTTATTTCATCCTGAAAATGGACTTGTGTGGCAATTATCTATTTACTTTTTCTGTTTTAGTTAAAGCCAAAGATCACGATTTTATTTTCACCCGGGAAATCTCATTTCTCCTCCATCCCCCTCTCCCTTCCTGGTTCCCTTCCTTTATTCATTCATTTGCCATTCTTACTTTCCTTTTCCTATGAGGAAGATTCCCATGTACCTGAGGCTAACAACAAACATGTAGCAAAGAATAATCTTGACAGCACACCTGAAAGCTCTAGAACAAAAAGAAGCAAATACACTGAAAAGGAATAGAAGGCAGGAAATAATTAAACTTGTGGCTGAAATTAACCAAGTAGATACATAAAGAACTATACAAAGAATCAACAAAACCAGGAGCAGGTTCTTTGAGAAAATCAACAAGATGGATAGACTCTTAGCCAGACTAACCAGAGGGCAAAAGGACAGTATCCAAATTAACAAAATCAGAAAGGAAAGGGGAGACATGATAACAGAAACTGAGGAAATTGAAAAAAAAATATCAGATCTTATTACAAAAGCCTATACTCAACAAAACTGGAAAATCTAATACAATAGACAATTTTCTAGACAGATAACTGGTACCAAAGTTAAATCAGGATCAGATAAACCATCTAAACAGTTCCATAACCCATTAAGAAATAGCATTAGTCTTTAAAAGGCTCCAGGACAACAAAAATAACAAACAAACAAAAAAAAGCCCAGGGCCAGATGGGTTTAGAGCAGAAGTCTATGAAATCTTCAAACTAGACCTAATCCCAATACTCTGAAAACTATTCCACAAAACAGAAAAAAACAGGAACACTACCTAATTCGTTCTATGAGGCCACAATTATGCTCATACCTAAACCACACAAAGAACCAACAAAGAATGAGAACTTCAGACCAATTTCCCTTATGAATATAGATGCAAAAACATGCAATAAAATTCTTGTAATCAAAATTCAAGAACACTTCAAGACAACCATCCATCGTAAGACTTTATCCCAGGGATGCAGGGATGGATGGTTCAATATATGGAAATCCATCAGTGTAATCCACGATATAATCAAACTAAACACACACACACACACACACACATAATCATCTCACGAGATGCTGAAAAAGCATAAAATTCAACACCCCTTCATGTTGAAAGTCTTGGAAAATCAGGAATTCAAGGCCCATACCTAAACATACTAAAATCAATATCGAGCAAACTAGCCAACATCAAACTAAATAGAGAGAAACTTGAATCAAACCCACTAAAATCAGGCAGTAGACAAGGCTGCCCATTCTCTCACTAACTATTCAATATAGTACCTGAAATCCTAGCCAGAGCAATTTGACAACAAAAGGAGGTATGTCAAAGGGATACAAATTGAAAAGGAAGAATTCAAACTATCACTATTTGCAGATGTTATGATAGTATAATTAAGTGACTCCAAAAATTCCACCAGAGAATTTCTAAACCTGATAAACAACTTCAGCAAAGTGGCTGTATACAAAATTAACTCAATTCAGTAGAGTTCCTCTACTCAAAGGATAAACAGTCTTAAAAAGAAATTAGGGAAACAACACCCTTTACAATAGTCACAAATAGTATAAAATAACTTAATGTGACTCTTACAAAGCAAGTGAAAGATATGTATGACCAGTACTGAAGAAAGAAATTGAAGAAAACCTCAGAAGATGGAAAGATCTCCCATGTTCATGGATTGGCAGGATTAATAAAGCAAAAAGGCCATCATGCTGAAAGCAATCTACAGATTCAATGCAATCCCCATCGAAATTCCAACTCAATTCTTCATAGAGTTAGAAAGAGGAATTTGCAAATTTGGTTGGAATAACTAAAAACCCAGGATAGCAAAAATTATTCTCAACAATAAAATAACTTCTGAGGAAATAACCATTCCTGACCTCAAGCTGTATTACAGGGAAATAGTGATAAAAACTGCATGGTGTTGATACATAGACAGGCAGATAGGTCAATGGAAAAAAATTGAAGACCCAGAAGTGAACCCATTCACTTATGGTTACTTCATCTTTGATAAAGGAGCTAAAACCATCCAGTGGAAAATGACAGCATTTTCAACAAATGATGCTTTCAACTGGTGGCCACTGTGTAGAAGAATGCAAATTGATCCATTCTAATCTCTCTTGACAAAGCTCAAGTCCATGTTGATGAAGGACCTCCACATAAAATCAGATACACTGAAACTAACAGAAGAGAAAATGGGGAAGAGTCTCAAATACATGGGCACAGGGAAATTTTTCCTTAACAGAACAACAATGGTTTATGCTCTACGATCAACAATAGATAAGTGGGGCCTCTTAAAATTGCAAAGCTTCTGTAAGGCAAAGGACACTGTCAATAAGACAAAAGGGCAACCAACATATTGAGAAAAGATCTTTAACAACCCTACATCTGATAAAGGACTAATAATATCCTATATAAAAAAAGAACTCAAGAAGTTAGACTTCAGAGAATCAAATAAAGCTATTAAAATGGAGGTATAGAGCTAAACAGAGAATTCTTAACTGAGGAATACTGAATGGCCAAGAAGCATCTAAAGAAATGTTCAACATCTTTAGTTATCAGGGAAATGCAAATCAAAACTACCCTAAGATTATCCCTCAAACCAGTCAGAATGGCTAAGATCAAAATTCAGGTGACAGCAGATGCTGCCAAGAATGTGGAGAAAGAGGAACACTCATTCATTGCTGGTGGGATTGCAAGCTAGTACAAGCATTTAAGAAATCAGTCTGGATATAGAGACTGCCATATCCAGGGATCCATCCCATAATTAGCCTCCAAACGATGACACCATTGCATACACTAGCAAGCATTTGCTGAAAGGAACCTTATATAGCTGTCTCTTGTGAGACTAGGCTGGGGCCTAGCAAACACATAAGTGGATGCTCACAGTCAGCTATTGGATGGATCACAGTGCCCCCAATGGAGGAGCTAGAGAAAGTAACCAAGGAACTAAAGAGATCTGCAACCCTGTAGGTGCAACAACAGTATGAACTAACCAGTACCCCAGAGCTCTTGACTCTAGCTACATATGTATCAAAAGATGGCCTAGTAAGCCATCACTGGAAAGAGAGGCCCATTGGACACACAAACTTTATATGCCCCAGTACAGGGGAACGCCAGGGCCAAAAAGTGGGAATGGGTGGGTAGGGGAGTGGGAGGGTATGGGGGAGTTTTGGGATAGCATTGGAAACGTAATTGAGGAAAATACGTAATAAAAAAAAAAAAAAGAAATCAGTCTGGTGGTTCCTCAGAAAATTGGACATAGTATCACCTGAAGACTCAGCTATAACACTTCTGGGCATATATCCAAAAGATTCTACAACACATAACAAGGACACATGCTCTACTATATTCATAGCAGCCTTATTTATAATAACCAAAAACAGGAAAAAATCCAGATGTCCTTCACTAGAGAAATGTGGTACAGAAATGTGGTACATTTACACAATGGAATACTATTGATGTATAAAAAAACAATGACTTCATTAAATACTTAGGCAAGTGGATGTAATTACAAAGGAGCATCCTGAGTGAGGTAACCCAACCATAAAAGGTATGCTTTCACTGATAAGTTAATATTAACCCAAAAGCTCAGGGCTGAAAACCTAAGATACAATTCACATACCTCATGAAGCTGAAGAAGGAAGACCAAAGTGTGGATGCTTCAGTCCTTCTCTGAAGTGAAGACAAAATATTGGAGGAAATATGGAGACAAAGTATGGGACAGACTGAAGGAAAGGTCAGACAAAGACTGCCAAACGTGGGGATCCATCCCATAGATAATCACCAAACCCAGACACTATTGTGGTTGCCCAAAAGTGCTTACTGACATAGCATGATATAGCTGTCTCCTGAGATACTCTACCAAAGCCCGGCAAATCTAGTTTGCTAGCAGCCAACTATTCGACTGAGCATGGGGTCTCCAATGGAGAAGTTAGAGAATGGACTAAAGGAGCTGATGGAGTTTGCAACCTTATAGGAAGAACAACAATGTCAACCAAGCAGATGCCCTCAGAGCTCCCAGGGACTAAACCACCAATCAACGAGTACACATGTAGGGAACCATGGCTCCAGAAGCATATGTAGCAGAGGATGGCCTTGTTAGGCATTAATGGGAGGAGTGCCCCTTGTTCTTGTGAAGGCTCAATGCCCAGTGTACGGGACTGCCAGGGCAGGATGGGTAGGTGGGTGGGTGGGGGAGCACCTTTACGAAAGCAGGGTGATTGGGGATGGAATAGGGGCTTTCTGGAGAGGAGATAGGGGATAACATTTGAAATGTAAGTAAAGAAAATATCCAATAAAAATAATCTTGAACTCCTAACCCTCTTGCATTTACATCCCAATTGTGAGGATCAAATGTGTATATCACCTTGCCAGATTTATTAATTTTTGAGAAAGGAACACTTGGCTTTAATAAAGTCAGGGAAATATTGCTCTACCACCTAGTACATGGCTTTATTCCTCTTCACAATTCTTATTGCTGAATAAGAAATTTATTCCTACCAAAGGTAAGAGGAATCCAAAGACCCATATTAAAAAACATCATGGAGTTTCCAGAGCAAGCAAGGAGTGAGGAGTGAGAACCGTACATAGAAGAAACACCATCTAGACACCAGTGCTCTTTCTCCTCTGAAAGATATGGTATCACAGACCTAACAAACACTGATGAGTTACATAGGGGCAGATGCTGCTCCAAAAAAAACTCCCTTGGCATAACTGAGCATGCTAAATACAGCGGCTCATCCCTCCACACCATTATAGATTGTGCAGGTGCCTTTTTCACTTTCAGTACCTTCTCTCCTTGGATATGCACATGTGAGAATGAAGAAGAAAAGACAGTGTCTCAAACAAGAAGAAACTCCTGAATGCCACAGGAGTTTGTCCTCTGAGGTCTTTATATGTTACACCTGTATTTACAAAGCTAGGTTAAATCACTAGCTTTGCTCTTTGGTTTGGGGTGTGTGTGTATGTGTGTGTGTGTGTCTGTCTGTATGTATGTATGTAAGTATGTATGTATGTATGTATGTATTTCTAATTATTTTCTCTCAATTACATAAAGCAAATGAGCTATTTAACTCAGATTTGAAATTCAACCAACCATAACTCTAGACGTGTCCAAGGATTAAGTGTTTATTCATTCTGTGAAGTCATTTATTTTGTCTTTTTGAGTTATAGTCACAAACTGAACTATTAACTGGAAGTATATAAATGATCTTAAATATGTGTAATGGGAATCATCAATCTAGAGAACGTGAATTTCTTGTTTTGTTTTGCTGTTACAAAATATTATAAGCCAGATTGACAAATCAACAGATATTCATTTATTGGTTCTCTGGGCTATAAATATGAGCTCAAACTGTCACTGGATTCTCAGACTGATGAGAGACATGCTTCTTGGTTTCGGATTGTTGTCATCAATCTGTAACCTCACAGATTGGAGAGGAAGAGAGGAAAAATCAGAGAATATTTTATTCCTTTTTTATGAAAATCTACGTGTGCCCTTTTCCATCATGGTCTTAACTTTCAAAGGTGTATTTTGGCAATGAAAATCTCAGAATGTACTTTTAAGGAGCATACATACACATGCATGTGCGCGCGCGCGCACACACACACACACACATATCATTCATATATATATATATATATATATATATATATATATATATATGTATATATATATATACATATATATATATATATATATTCCTTTGATGTGGGTAACTATATTCAATTATTCTGTGAAAATTCCCACTGAATATCAAATTCCTGTCCAGGGATCAAGCTCCGTGTCAAAAGTAAAGAATTGGGATGCAGGAAGTACCCAAAGGAGACACACATTTGTGAAATGGACCTAATATAGCTTAGACTCAGGCAAAAGGAAGAGAAGAGGGATCTATACAGTGGCTTAGCTCCTATAGAACTCTTATTAAAGTACTCAGAAAGACAATGCCTGGCATTGATGTAAGTGTGGACTGACTGGATTATTGTTTGTAAAGGTCTTATAATCCAGTTGATTGAATGAGCTAGATTGGAACTCATGAACAGATCCTTGTAGTCAACCCCAGAAATTTGAGCTATATCCTATGAGTAGTACCACACTGGGATCCAGAAATGCAATGGATACATCTGATCTCTAGGTATATCTCACCAAGCTTGCTCTCCATAGGATCTGTTATTGTCTCATCTTTGAGTACTCTCCTGAACGTCCTCTCTGGTCTTGGCCATCACTGTCAGTTTAATGAAATTACTTTAGAGACTGTGGTTCCAAGTTAAAATCAAGGTCTTCCATTAAACCTGTGTGATTTAAGAGTCATTTTGCTGAGGTTGTCTCCCTTTATTGGATCTCCGAATAGACTGTAAATTTAGTCTAAATTTCGACCTTAACAATATAGACTATTCTAGAAATTTGTATTTCAATTACATACCCTGACTCACTTGATACAGCCATTTCAGTGGAATTCCAAAATTATAGACACACACACATATATGTATATATATATACACATATACATACACACACACACACACACACACACACACACACACACACATTTCTACTCTGTCCTGCTATGTCAGAGTAGATAACATACAGCCAAGCTAAATGGTGTTGCCTTGCACAGATGATCACATACTCTTGTCTACTTAGCTAAGTAATCTCTATAATTCATGGTTCTAGGAGTCAACAAATTTCAGACCCAGGATTCAGTAACAACAGCTATTAGTTTAGCCTGCTTTTGCACTGCGTGTCTTTGTACAAAATGTGCATATGTCTTTAGGCATTTAACAATGCATTAATTATCTGGTGAGAACCAGACACTGATATTTACTGAGAAAATTGTAACTTCCTAAATGTTAGGGAGGAGAATCAGAGAAATAAGATCAGCTTTATTTATGCCAACTTTAAGAAATCCTACTGAAAAGTACTTTGCTTAAATTGTTCATTGAAATGAACCTGATTGAGACATTAGTGGATATGTTTTTTAAAATAGTTTTATAGACAAGGATCAGGAACCGAGTGACAAAAACCAAGTGGCATTTGTGTTAACTATAATCGTTATCCAGACTAGTAATCTCCAGCTTGTTGGCATCTTACTTGAATGATCAGAATAAAGACACATGGATTGCCAAGAAGCATGGAAACAACTCAAAATTAAAGTAAGTTTCAGATACACAGTAGAATCAGTAGCATGCCACCAGAGCAGGAGAGTACTCAGAGGGCTCATGTTGTTTGCAGGGCTTCTTCTATGGAAATCTAGGTGAAGAAAGACAATTGGAAAGGTATATAATTTGAATGGATTCTGTTTTACCTTGGCAGGCTTGAATTACGTAAGCCTTACACATTATGCATATACCTTCCTATGATGGACCTGATATTAGTCATATTAGGAATGGTTAAAACAGGAATTTCTCTAATCATTTAAATTACTGCTCCTGTATTCAATCCCACTGTGGATTGGATCATCCTTCTTTCCACAGATGGATATGATCTGAAATGTATGTCAATTTAAATGTTTCATAAAAATGTTCTTAATAGATGTTACAGAAGACATTGTTCCAAGTTCAGTGTTCATGTACTGCAACATAACCTAGATCATAGGCCACTATGGGCACTGCCTGAAAAATGGTTTGTCTTCTAATTAGGTTTCTAGGTTTCCAAATTCACTGTTAAAAGAAGGACACATTCAAAATCCAAGATAAGTGGAGTTCCAGGTTTATAACTTGTTATTAACGCTTACCAGCCTGGTTGTAATTGTGTACTTATGAGTACATATATAGGAAAGCTGTCAATAAAGAGATCATCTATTTTTTAAATCCTTGTACATTCCTTGAACATATTTGAGGAAGTATCAAAGTAAATGCTGCTGCTGTTTTAGTTACCAATTACCTAATGCATTGTATGTGCAGATACTACCCTATAGATATTGTAGTTTATATATAAAAACACTGGATTTCACAAAGGTTAAGACATAGTTCATGTATGTGCAGATACTACCCTATAGATATTGTAGTTCATATATAAAAACACTGGATTTCACAAAGGTTAAGACATAGTTCATGTATGTGCAGATACTACCCTATAGATATTGTAGTTCATATATAAAAACACTGGATTTCACAAAGGTTAAGACATAGTTCATGTATGTGCAGATACTACCCTATAGATATTGTAGTTCATATATAAAAACACTGGATTTCACAAAGGTTAAGACATAGTTCATGTATGTGCAGATACTACCCTATAGATATTGTAGTTCATATATAAAAACACTGGATTTCACAAAGGTTAAGACATAGTTCATGTATGTGCAGATACTACCCTATAGATATTGTAGTTCATATATAAAAACACTGGATTTCACAAAGGTTAAGACATAGTTCATGTATGTGCAGATACTACCCTATAGATATTGTAGTTCATATATAAAAACACTGGATTTCACAAAGGTTAAGACATAGTTCAAGATCAATACCTCTGAGTAAACTGGGGCCATATGTTGAATCATTTTACTGCCTTTTGGCCTTTGCCAATATATTTGGCAGCAGATTACAATTACTCCACTTACACAAAATGATATCATCAAATATTTATATGTTAATTTTTATCTACACATGTCTATAGGTACTTATATATATCTATATATTGATACAGATGCATATATATGATGATACATAAAATAATACTAAATATTTGATTTTCACTTAGAGTTGAGATTAGTTAGTGAAGACCTAAAAGTATTTGGAGAGTGAGAGAGAAAGAAATATAGAAGTAAATCGAGATAATTCTTGAAGGTAGTGAGGAGAAAAGAAAGATTTGCAATCAAGGAAACAAGACTAATAATGTTTACAGGATGAGAAACAACATGGAGGTATTATGAAAATAACACAGAGGTAGGTGTATATATTTCAGTGTGAAATATAGAGCTGGTAAATATGCTTTATTATAGCAAGGTGGCTTTGCTTGCTCAGCAATGCTCATTCATTTCTAGATTCCTAATAAAATAACATTACAATGGCTAGAAAGACAGTTCACCTAGTAATGGATAGTGGAAGGAGATAGCTTAAGACAAGAGCAAAAGGGGGAAACTGAACCCAAGGAAATTTCATAAGATTCCAGTTCTGATCACCAGGCTAGACTTCAGAGAGTGGGCTTTACTGGAAGATATTCCATTACATACTGGTAATGAAAGGGTTATCAACACTAGGTCAATGACAAACTGAACTGAGTGAATGGCATCAACTGATGTCTATGCTGGTCCTATATGGAGAGCCCAAATGAACATGTGTATTGAATCTACTTACTACCAGGTCCTGAGGTTGGGTCAGGATCACTCAGCAAAACAATAAATGTAGTCACCTGACTTAGAGAAGTCATTTATTATCCCTTTAGCTCAGTTTTGTCTTCTGTAAATGGGAGATAATATTACTGATAATACCTAGTTTGCGTGTTGCATAGATGCTTAGTGGACAATTGACTTTCCATACAAACCTGAGAACTAAACTTTGAACACTTAAAACACACATATAGCTAAAAGTGGTAGTGAGTGTCTATAATCCCAGAAGACCTTTGGTAAAATAGGAGGCAGAGAAAGAAGAATTCCAGAAATTCATGGAGCACCTAGCCTAAAGTACGAAACTGTAAAATGTGGGAGATACTTTATAAAACAAGGTAGAAGGCTTGGGCTATATGTGTGTGTGTGTGTGTGTGTGTGTGTGTGTGTGTGTATATGCACACACAACACACATGCACAAACGCACACATGACGAAATAATATTCATGTTGTGAGATTATTCTGTGGATAGAAAGTGTGCATAAAGTTCATGTAATAAGGCTTGTGATTTGTAAAGATAAGGAAAGTAAGATAGTATTTGAAGGACTTTTTCTAAATTGATTCCCAAAAGTCACAAATCCCACAGGGTCAATTCAAATCCACACACATTACACACAAATAGAGGATTTTTTCAGTGAAGTCACTAGCTTCCACTCTCACAAATTTTCTAATGCGTGCATCATTTTCCAAATGCACGCTATCTCTATTCCCAGTTAAACCGACTGGATTTCCTTTTTCAGCACCTGGATATCATATTGTGGCTACAATATTTTAATTGTCACATAATCGAAATTCCTCATTATTGTTGTTAATATTCTCTTTCTTTCCCCCTTTCCCTTTCCCTCCCTCCTGCACACCCCTCATCTATTTATATAAAGGACAGGTATGCACTTCTACATGTGTAGACATCAGAGGACATCGAGGTCTTCACTTTTCACCTTGACTAAGATAAGGACTCTTGTCTTCAAAGATAGTATACCATGATATGTGATGAGAAAATTTCAAAGACTTCTCTTTTCTCCTATCTCCATCTCACTCTTCTCTGGAGAAATCCTGGGGTTACAGATGTCCTATCATATTCAGTTGTACATGTGTTAGGGACTCAACTTCAGGCCATCATGTTTATATGGAAAGTATTTTATCCACTGAGCCCTAGCCGGTAATTCATTTTATATTAATGAATGAAGTTATGCTATGGCATGTTTCCTATGACTTCACAGATTGATTTCTATGTTTTCTCGTGAGGAAGCTGTATATTGTACCCTTAGAGCAAAAATCTGACATGGCTTATTATTCTTTTGCTTCCTAGTTTCCTCATTTTAATTTTCCTTTTCTTTTAAATGCCTATCCACTTAGTACTTTTACTAAATATGTGTTTAAGTGGCTATTTACTTCTATATTGTTATATTACAGGTAAATTTTAAGTCAAAGGGTTTTTTGAAGAAAGAATGTGTTTCTATTGGAAATATATGTTAGGATCAACTTATAAAGATGCAAGTTTTATTTTTGCTCATAGTTTAAGAGTTTTAGGAATAGCTGCATATCCATAAGCTTAAAGCTGGCAATGGATTGTGATGAATCTTCATGGAAGTATTTTATCTTTAAAAGAATATTTGGGGAAAAAAACACCTTATTTTCTTTTATCAAAGATTGCCATAGCTTCAATCTGGGCAACATAGAGAAGGGACACATGGAGAAAATGATAATGAAGTATTCAAATGACATGGACTCAGTTGTGTTACTGAGCTATCAGACTGAAGACTCCAGGAAATGCCATCCCTTTTATACTGCGTGAGATGAGATCCTTTCCTCTTGAGATTCACTGGTTTGGCTTTATCTGTTTCTTATGACTCCATGTCTTCTTTGGAAAGCATCATCCTACCAGAGAGCATAGAAGAAATGGACATCTTATATACTATATAATAACTATTACTAACTTATTTGTGACAGTTATGTTTTCATGCTTAACAAATGGATACCTTTATGATGTTTAAAGAAGAGTTTACATGTGTTTAATTTTAGTAATAGTAAAACATGTATAACTGTTATAGTTTTTTCAACTTTCATATATCCAGGTATAATCCCTCTTACCAAGGCATATTACTGTGGACAACACATGATGCATCCCTCATTGTTTAGGAAAATCTGAGAAGCACATTTATCTATTGCATGCCAAGTACATGGTTAACAGACTATATATGCCTTATTGATGGAATAGTAAGATCTTCTGACGCAGAGAATTCTTATAGTTCAGGGCTAACACATCTTTCTTATAGTTATGTATATGTATCATTTACATATATTAATACATGTGCCCATGGGCCCATAGATTCCAAATGTCAATATCACATGTCTTCTGCTATCCCTCTCTTCCTTATTCATTGAAGCATGGTCTCCCACTGAACATTGAGTTTGCCAGGCCAGCAGGCCTGGATGACCAATCATCTCCAAAAGTCCTTCTGTTTTTATCTCTGTATCACTTGAATTATAGGTATGCACTGCCAGGCAACAAATTTCAAACTCAGATCATCATACAAGCACTTTATGAAACATGTTATCTTCTAAACCTCAAATATTTCTTCCTTATAAAGCAACTGTGTAAAAGTAAGAGAAAACATAAGAGTAAGAATCTACTTGATGTGATTTTCAAAAAATTTCCTATTTTCTTGGTTTTAACGTTTTCTCTCCAGATGTATTTATTACCACCTCCTAAGAAGATTTGGGGGTGTGATGATGGAAAGGTTTCAGCTAGCTCGGTTTGTGAGTTGGAGTATGGAGGTATTCATTTTTCTTAAGAAGAGGTTAGAAACGAATCTGCAAAGGGCCAGCGTCTAAATATATTCCCTATTCAGGCCATATACTTTATGTCACAGCTACTGAACTCTTCTGTTAGATCAGCAAACTACACAGTATGTAAATGCATAAATGTATGACCTCCACAGTCAAACAATCCTTACAAACATCGTTATCACATGACATTTTGCTTCTGGGTCATAACTTTCCAACCCCTGGTCTTACTCAGTGGGAATATCAATTGAAATTTGCACTAGCTTTCTCCCTGACCAACAATTTGGCCATTGATAAAATTACTTATCCTCACTGTGTTCTACTTTTCTTCCACTGGGAAACAGAAGGGTTGAACAAAGGGACTCTAGGTTTTCTTCCATATCTCTCAAGTGTTATTTGTGATGTGTTATTTGTGATGTTACACGCACGCACACTCACGTGCATGTAAGTGTGTGCTTATTAGTGGAAATGAGCGTATGTGTTCCTGAATATAGAGCTCAAAATTAAACTCTCGGTGTCTTCTTCAGTCACTCTTTAACTTATCTTGGTTCCAGCAGGCCTCCTGTCCCTGTCTTTCCTGTGCCAGTGCCACATATACACACAAACATGCCAGGCTTTTACTTTTTGCTGGTATATAACTTGAGAGAGGCATTCTTGCTTGACAGGTGTTTGTTGAGTGACCTACATCGCCATCCTCAGCAACTCTTTGATGGAGGATGCTGCATAATCTAATTCTATTTTGCCTGATGTTTGCTGGATCAATCTTCTTTTTTTTTTACAGTTTAAGATCAATTGACCATGGCACAGAAGTAACAAATAATAAAAACTGAGCATGCAGGGATGGAGAATTGTGGTATAATCAAAGAAAACTTACAACAGAGTTAATTTGACACACAACTAATGATATACATGATGTAGTTTTGAAGCATAAAAATTAGCTATATACAGTAAGCTGTTAACACAAATGACTGTAATTAGCATTGCTCCTGCCCAGGCAAACCCTCTGTTTAGTTGTACATTTCTTAAAATTTTTACATCTTTTGGATTTATAAATAAACACAATTTTTTGACAGACTTTATAACTAGAGAACCCAAGGCTTTGGAAATTTGTGAACAAAATGCTACATTTATTTTTTATATTTACCTGTTTTCTTAGAGTGTCTGTACAAAATCTTGTCAGTTTTCCAAAGGGCATTTGTGGATCAAGTGCAAAAGCAATTAGTCATGCTACAATAAAACCATAACTGTTTATAAGCAAATGATTAAGATCAGAGAAAACACCAATTAGGAAAAAAAAAAACATAGATTATAGAAATGACTAAGCTCTGGGCACCTTTCATCCATAGATAGATAATAACATTTGGGCAACGAATTTTTAATACATCACTTATTTTATGATTTTTCCACAGTTCTGAAGTAAACTATCTAGTTGTCATTGCAAAGACAGAGCCAGGGAGATGTGTGTGTGTGTGTGTGTGTGTGTGTGTGTGTGTGTGTGTGTGTGTGAAACAAGTAGTAAATGAGCAGAGCTGATTAAAATTTACCTCCATGACCAATCTCATGTTATATGGTACAGAAGAGAATAGAATCTAGAATAATATAGTGATAAGAAAATGTCAAGTCAAAAATGTGGGGAAATAAACCTTGAATCTATGTCACTTAAGACTGTAAGAATTAGGAAAGAAATAGTTTGAGTGTCTGTACAAACACATACACACTCTGTAAAGTACCACATGAGTACCATTCCTGATAACTACCTGCAATTAGTATGTGAATGACACTTTTTCAATGATTTTGCAATGAAGAAGTACTTCAAAATGTCTCAAGCATGTAAATGTCAATGGAGGTATTTTAAAAATATTGCTGTTTTTACTTTGAGTGTAGTATCCTTTTCTGCGTTTAAATGACTTCCTTTGTTTAAAGAAACATGATCTAGAAAGAATATCATCTCTGTGTTCATAGCAGAGAAAGGCAAAAATAGAAGAAGAAAGAAAGAGAAAGAAAGAAAGAAAGAAAAATAAAAAGGCAGGGAAAGGGAGAGAAGAAGGAGGAGGAGGAGGAGAAGGAGGAAGAGGAGAAGGAGGAGGATGGAGAATTTCAACATAGAATTTTAAGAGTTAAAAAAGTAAAAGAAACAAATGAAAAAAAGAAATGTACAGCTGCTGACATGACCTGTGTTGCTGTGACAGAGAAATTCACTGACTTGGATCCTGGGTTATGATTATATTAAAGCTTTGGTCCTCTTTCCATGCATACCTCTCTCTAAGAAACATCATTAAATTAGAGCATCAGTGTTGGGACCTTTAATTATTTCATTAACAGAGTAATTTTATACAGGTACGTTTACTTTATATTACTTCCCTTTCTTATAAAGAAAGTATGTTTTCATGAAACTTCAAATAAAAATCTTTAAACCCTTGTGATGCCTAATCTCAATTGTCAACTTAATGAGACCTAGACTCACTTGGGTGGCAGGCTTCTGAATATACCTGTGAGTGACTACTTTTACTAGGTTAGCTGACATGGGTAAGTATGCCTGATATGAGTGGACATTTTCCTCTATGCTGGATCCTGGGATGAACAGCAGCATGCATTACTCTCTGGTTCTCAACTCTCTATGCAATACGGCCAGCTAAATCACCTTCCTACTACCGTGACTTCACAGACATAAGGAACTGTAACCTCACACTGAGTCAGAATAAAACCTTTCACTCCCATGTTGCTTCTTTCAGGATACTTAAACACAAGAGGAGGAACGGTATCTAAGATAAACCACATTAGCAATAAGGAGCCCATATTTCAAATGTAACATATGGTTATCATTAAATCAAACATTTCACTGCTCTTGTTTATTTGATAATTGTCACAACCATTATCAAGTCATCCATTCTGTTATCCTCATTTCACAGACAATCAGTCAAGACATAAAGCTGTCAAATCTCTCTCTAGACTCTGCTTAGATCAAGGCCCAGAGCTGGACTTCTCACTCACATCCTGGAGAGAATTGTCTGATTACTATTTAGTCTTTCTACAGTTGTCATAGCAATGCAGATTCAACCATCACTGCTTTGGAAATAAAGCCTATGGCACTCAAGTTGAAGAAACAGCATTACCCCTGTTAATTAACAGCATGTCCTGTCCATAGAGTGTAATAAGGCTCAATATGTGAAAATCACAACTAGGTAAAAGAGAGTAACCTTTTAACCAAGAATTTTATCAGAAATGATCAAAAATGGAAGCTAGGAATTATTTTGCTACCACTGTTCTATAAGAATAGTAAAACTAAGATCTTCGACCCTATAATAGCCTTTCTATATTCTCCTTAAATATTTATTTATTTAGTGTGTTTGCACGTACATGCATACTTACCACCACTTGCACGTGGAGGTCATAGGATGTCATTTGGGCGTTAGATATCTCCTATTATGTAGACCCCAGGGATCAAACTCACGTAATCAGTCTTGGCAGCAAGCACCCTAACCTCTTGAGGGATCTTGCCCGACCAGTAGCTTGTAGTTCTAAGCATACTTAACTTTGATTTTCTCTTTGGTATTTGCTTCTCTCTACTACTTCATATAAGCAAATATCACTGAAGGAGGTTGGAATCTCACTAAAAGGATGAGCATTCTGAAACCAAATTTTCTTTAAAGTGAACATTATTCTCAGAGTTAATGAAAATGCATCCTGATAATACCATTAACAGTATACCTCTGACACATTATTTGATTGGAACACTCTTCTGTCATTCCACTATGATGGTCAATTATTTGGAATCACAAAACTTTAAAATTAGAACTGATCTTAATTCCAACCTTCCTTTCATTCCCTAAGAAGAAAAACTGAAACTCAGACATATGAACACAGCTACGAAATGTGGGGCTGGACCAGAATATTCAACCTGGTCTTGGTCTGCATCCAGTTGTTGTTGTGCTGTACCCCAACTAGGAAGCACAGCAGTGGCAGGACCACATTTTTCATAGCAAGTTACCATTGCTGGATATCCTCAGAAAGCAGACATCTTATCTACCAGCTGGCAGGTATTTTTCATTTACTAGACATATCAGGATAGGATCAACTTACTTTGAGGATTAAATATGAGGCACCTAATCTAATTTACATGAAGGTACTCCAGGAAATAAATATTGTCTATTGAGATCATTCTGCATGAATTAAGCAAGCAAAGGTTATTTGTATTAACCCCTGTGATTAGTATAAGAATAACAAATTTATTTGAAGATCCTGTTTTGAAGGCAAGGTGGATTTTTCTTTGTCTACTACTACAAGAAAGCTACAAACCTCTGGGACAACTATTGAGATTACACCCTCCTCCACGCAACTCTGATAAGTTTTCTCTGCCTTCCAATCCCTTTCCCCAGGTTTCTTATGTGCTTGTACAAGATCATGTGCATGTGGACATGACAAGTTATATGTGTATTTGAATACATGTGCATATGGGAACTAGAGCTCAACATTAGGTATATTTCTCAATTGCATGTCACTGTGTGTTTTGATATCAAAGTCTCTTGTTGACCCTGAAGCTTATAGATTCTTCTTGCTAGGCAGAACAACAAGCCTAAGAGATCTTTTCTGCTTCCCCTATATAAGATTACAGGTACACATGACTGAAGCTGGCTTTTACAGGGGTCTGGGGTCTGAACTCAAATGTTATATTTGTGTGTAGGATATTTTATTGAATGAAATATCTCACCAGTCCCATGATTTTTCTAATTTGAGAAATAGCATGATAACAAATATTTTTAAAGTTCCATTCATGAAAAAAGACCTCTTCTTCCTCTATCTTCTCTGTGTGCATTTTCTAAACTAAATACCCCTCTTACCAGTAAGCATAGATTTATCATTTTCAATATTTCTTCCAAGATCTATGGCTTGTGTTGGTTAGCTGGAATCTATCTGTAAGTATTCTCTCCTTAAAACTGTATTCAGTGCTAGTATGTGTGATGAATTTCAAATCATGGCAGTTCTAGTATTTATGGCTTCAGTGAATTCTTGCAACCACCCAGTGATCATGAAGAGAATTACACAGATCATACTTATTTGGACGTCACTCTGATTGACAGATGTGCATATCACAACCATATTCCTGGATGGTACTTCAGACAGGGAAAGGAAAGAGGAAATAAAAAGCACATAGTTTATACTATAATATATCTTTAGATACCCTTAAATGGAAGAAAAGACATAATAGCCTAAAGGTCTTTCCCAGAGGAACTATTGATAATTTATTGTTGTTGAGTAAGGGGATTTTTTTTTTAGTTGGTTAGCCACAAAAAATGTCACTCTTGCTAGGCTGAATAATCTTCCATCCAGAGAGATCTAAGTGACTAACTCAGTGAATCTTACACAAAAGAATACATGAACATAGGAAGGAGACTTCATCAAAACAATGTTGCCAGATGGAGAAGAAGGAGAATGAAAATCAGAGAAAGTCATGGTATAAATATATGAAGCTATAAAACAATTATTTTCTAATGAAAAGAAGTGGAGAGGTGGCTCAGCATTTAAGAAGGAGTACTGTCTTTCCTTCTAGAGGACTGAGTTTGGTTCTTACCACCTTCATGGTATCTCACAGTTATCTTTAATTTCAGTTCCTGACAGTCCAGTGTATTATTCTGGCCTCTGTCATCACCAGAATTTCATGTGGTACTAATCATGCAAACATTCATGAATATAGAATAGGAATAATAAAAAAATTAAAAGCCCAGAGGAATACAGAGAACCTATTTTAAATCATATGTATTTCTGTTCTTCTATTTAAAGTAAAGCCTTTTGAGCAAGAGATATTTGAACAGACACCTAAATAAAGAGAGAACAAAGTTTAGAAAGAGAATTTTTAAATATAGAAGACAATCCACCATGGCAAGATGCCCGTCAGTTCTCAGAGGATCTTGAAAAATGAAAAGGTGAGAGGAACTAGAGAATGGGCAAGTGGGATGTGGAAAGGTTAGACAAAGACATCACAATAGGACAAAGGAGTCACATGAAGAAATGTGGATTTTATTTTAAATATAATACAGGACTACTCCAAGATTTCAAGGAAGGTTTAACAATGCTATTTATATGTCCTTCAGGACAACTTTGAAACTCTGTAAAGACAGGCCTTAACTGGGAAAAAAAAGAAAAAAGCTAACAATTGGTCTCAGCTTTTTTTTAAGTGAATAGGGCATGTGTGTGTATACACAGAGGTGAAACAGCATAAGAGGGATCACTGTGTCTTGATATGTAACATGTAACAGGAACATTATGTCACAGAAGGGGTAATTGATTCTCAGAATATAATCTTTCTCCATCTGGTTAACATCTGTATGACATGCATGAGGGGCTGGCCTTCAACTGTAAAGTATGGACACTCTGTGGAACCCTGTTACTGGACCTGCAGGAAAGTATGAAGCTATTGTATAATGAGATTAACACGGAAGCCACTGTTTATCTAGGAAAGCCATGATGTGATTTGAGTCAGATTTTATTATTAAATGTATTATTATATGCATCACTTTAAATGCCAGTTTGCACAGTCAGTTTTCTTGGTCTATAATCTTGTACTCTCACTAAAGCCCTGGGGGCCTTTATTCTAAAACAAAAGTATGTGCAATGTTGTATAGCTCATATGATGTTTTGAGGATTAAATTATGTGTAAAGGCATCCAAATACAGAGAACGTGATTAAGTAGTTGGAGAAATTTGGACTGATACACTTAATCTCTACTATAATTTATCTTTTAATATTGCTTTCTTTTTCTGTGAGTGTGTATGTAATCCACATGTGTGCACAGAGATTATGGATAATCATTAAGAAGAAATATGTTACTCTTGCTTTAAACTTTTGAAATCTAAATATTTCTGGTAAAAGCCTGCATATTTTGCAATTATATGAGACAGTGAAGAGACTAGCTATTTTCATGCAGCCCTTGCACCCTCCTTAACGCACTGCAGTGCGCCGCAATCCACCCACCCAATGACTTTCAGTTACAGCATCCTGAGTACCAGGAGTATGGAAATGTGATCAAATGTGAGAAAGGCTGGGATGAAACTCACTTGGTAAAGTACTAGCTGTACAAACATTATCTGTGTTTCAGCCCTTAAAACTCATAACAAAAATACAGGTAAGAGTTCAAACCTACAATAACAGGGCTGAGAAAAACAAGACTGGGCAGCCTTGGGACTTCCAGTCTAGCCAAACACACAAACACAGACAACCCCCCCCCACACACACACACAGAGGGACCAAGACACAGACACAGAGACACACACAGAGAGACAGAGATAGACAGAGACAGACAGACAGAGACAGAGAAAGGGGTGGACAGGGACAGGGATAGACTCTCCAAATTTCCCTGTCACACAATACATTTTTGGCTGGAGTGTGAATACCATTGATCCCTAAAAAGACAAAAGTCAAAACAGCCATGTGTTAAGGGTAAGATGTGCTGATTGTTTTTCTACTTCCTCCAGCCCTATGGTTTAACATCTGTGCTTCTGTAAACACTACATGGATCAAATTACAGCGACTGTTGTTTTGTTTTAATGAATGTGCTATAATCCTGCTTAAAGTATCACATGGGAGATTTTATAATAATAATTATATTTAGTGCTTCTTAGAGCCAAGGAGAACCTAAATCATGTTTAATAATCTAAAGCTTGGAGCTAGTCATGCTCATTTACATAGGAACCAGGGGCTGAGTGAGGGTGTACTTTCATCCTCTAGATGTACTGAGAGCTTTCACACTTAACATTACATAGTTAGTGAAGGTGGTGTCTGGCAGATCTTTGGCTAGTGGCTGTTCTTGCCTCCTGTCCTTTGCTCTAATATGCTTCCCATTTACCTCTTTATCATGCCCATGTAGTTTTATGCTTGTGCCAATAAGTTAAGCTACTTAACAGGAACCACCAAAATACGGAGCTTCCCCATCTCCAAAGTGAGACTATTCTTTCTGTGAAACGGCACCACTTTGCAATGATCTCAGTGATTGGCTTGACAGAGGCTCTGGCCCAGAACAGATATATAGCCTTTAGGATCCCCAAATCCCAGGCAAATAATTCTACTTAAAGCTTTATTTCTTCTATAGAGTTTGTTTAAATCTCTTCCCCTACATGCCCAAGATAGAAAATGGAAATCAGGTCCAATTTTTGCTAGGTTTTTAATGTGTGTGTGTGTGAATGTGTATGTGTGTGTATGTGTGTGTGTGTGTGTGTGTGTGTGTGTATGTGTGTGTATGTGTGTATGTATGTGTGTTTGTATGTGTGTATATGTGTGTGTGTATGTGTGTGTGTATGTGTGTGTATGTGTGTATATGTGTGTGTGTGTGTGTATGTGTGTGTGCATGTGTGTGTGAAAGAGAGAGACTGAGAGACAGAGACCAAGACAGAGATAGACAGAGAGACAAACAGATTCAAGAGACAGAGGCTGCAATAGCTGAGGCAGCAGAAACCTAGTAATAATCTCCTATATGAACTCCACAGGATGCACTGTCAAAATGTCTACTCACCTTTCTTGCCTGGAGTATCTGTGAATACAAAACAACAACAACAACAACAACAACAACAACAACAACAACAAAAGAAAAACACTTTTTTTTTAATATAGTGGACCCTGTATTAGATACCTTTCTATTTGTTGTGAAAAAATCACTAACAACAGAGACTGAAAGAAGGAACAGTTTGTTTTCACTCATGGCTTGAGGACATATTTATCAGAGTGGAAAGTATAGCTTCAGAAGCAGGAGGTACATTGTTATGGCATACATTGTTAGGAATCATAGACTGATGAATTCAGGTGCCAAGCTGACTTTTTCTTTTTGATTCAGTCTGGGGTCCCAGCCTGAAAAGGTGCTGGCTCCAGATAATGTGCCCATAGACCTGTCTTTTCTGTAAATCTATATACCCTGTGGAGTTGCAGATATAGAAGGATACCTGCAGGAAAGCAGCATGAGTGAATAGAGGATGTAGGGTCTCGTGTGGATACAAAGCCCACAAAGGTTTTGAAGGTAAATTATTCCTAACATTTATCCAAATATTTCATTCCAACTTAGACTAGAAGCACTCAGGTTCCATGTGGCTTCCACTCTTTCCTAAAGCCTTCAGTGTAAAGCTCAAGTGTTTATATAACTAGATATAATTAAGGTTAAAAAAAATACTGTTGCTTCTAACTGGAAGGAGTTGTTCCTGATGTGTTTTCACATGTGATTGTATTCTTAAACCAGAAGAGGTTAAAACATGCACACAGGGCATAGAAATGGATTCTACAGTTCCATGCATGTTAGGCAAGCACTCAACTGTCAGAACCATACTCATGTCCTTCAAAGATCTGCTTACATTCCACTGCTCATTTTAATGCGTTCATTTCAACTTCAGTTATCATCAGAAGTTGTCAAGTACAAAAGTACTTTTAAATAGATTCGCGCTTTTCTCACTATTGTATAAAATCATCAAAACAAAACCATGTACTTTTCACATTTATTCAAAGGCATAAACAGAAGCTAGCAAATTTTATATGAAGAAAATGTCATTACCATGCATTATCTCTCAAAGTCTGACCTGCAAAGGTTGCGGAAGAACAGATTGCCCCTCAAGCATCCAGTTAGGTGGTTCCTAGCCACCTAGCCAGCCTATATAACCAGGGACCTCAGGAGATAACCATGCATCTGATGCTTTGAAAGCTGAAGTCTTTCCACGACTCTAGAAGACTACCCAGTTACATTAATATGCTGATTGTAGATATCTAAAATTTGTTTTTAAAAGGGAGGGGAGATATCTCAAGTATAAACTTGTGAAATAAAAAGCATATATATTTTTATTAACAAAACACAACATTGGGAAGAAACAAATAAAGGAGAAGAGATGGAGAATTAAAAAGAAAATCCAGGGAAGATAACTCTACTCTCAATTCTAATGATTTCTCTACTCCAAATTCTAATGGTTGCTGTAGTTGCTTTATCTATGCATATGATCAGAATACATTAGAGTTTTTGTGTAATAGAGACTGACCAGTAGCTTTAAAAAACTTGTATGAGGACATGAAGATTTGGGTCTGCATCGGTGTGTGTATATATATATATATACACACACCGATGTGTATATATATATATATATATATAAGTTTTCAGGTTTTTTTTTGTACATGTATGTATGCATGGACCTATGTAATTTGTGCATATAGTTGGAGTTTATAAAACAACATTGGTTGTCATTATTTGTTACACCACTCAACTTGTATTTTGAAACAGGCTCTTTCATTGATCTGAAATCATCAAGTAGGTGAGTGCCAAGAATCTCCCTATCTGGTCTCACTAGTGCTGGGATTGCAAATGCACACTACTCCTCCATGTCTGCCTTTGTTTTACATTAATTGTAGGGAGCCATATTCAGGTTATCTTTGGAAGGTTAGTGCTTTGTCTACATAGATACCATCACAAACCTATCACAAGGAGTTAAACAGCCCTGCTATCAGAAGTGAATGTACTTACTTACTAGTGTGGGACAATTGGCTTCAGTCTCCTAGCAGGTTACCATTATTTTTTTTCAATATTTTATTAGGTATTTTCTTCATTTACATTTCAAATGCTATCCCAAAAGTCCCCTATACCCTCTCCCCACCCTGCTCCCCTACCCACTCACTCCCACTTCTTGGCCCTGGCATTCCCCTGTACTGGGGCATATAAAGTTTGCAAGACCAAGGAGCCTCTCTTCCTAATGATGGCCTACTAGACCATTTTCTGCAACATATGCAGCTAGAGACACTAGCTCTGGGGGTACTGGTTAGTTTATATTGTTGTTCCAGACCCATTCAGCTCCTTGGGTACTTTCTCTAGCTCCTCCATTGGAGGCCCTGTGTTCCTTCCAATAGCTGACTGTGAGCATTCACTTCTGTGTTTGCCAGGCTCTGACATAGCCTCACAAGAGACAGCTATATCAGGGTCCTTTCAGCATAATCTTGGGGGTGTATGCAATAGTGTCTGGGTTTGGTGGCTGATTATGAGATGGATCCCCGGGTGGGGCAGTCTCTGGACAGTCTCAGCTCCAATCTTTGTCTCTGTACCTCCTTCCATGGGTGTTTTGTTCCCGATTCTAAGAAGAGGCGAAGTGTCCACACTTTGGTCTTCTTTTTTCTAGAGTTTCATGTGTTTTGCAAATTATATCTTGGCTATTCTAAGTTTCTGGGCTAATATCCACTTATCAGTGAGTGCATATCTTGTGAGTTCTTTTGTGATTGGGTTACCTCACTCAGGATGATACCTTCCAGACCCATCCAAAATTGGAACTCTATGCTTGTATTTCATACTCTATGGAAGATAGAACTCTGATCATTTCCTGGTTTGGCAGTGATAATATGAGCTAAGAAAGTAATATCCCTTTGGGCCTAGAAATTGTATGGCAGAAGGGAAAACATCACTACATCAACTACCTCTCAACTGCCAAAATTTTCTCCTATGGGTTTTTTTTTTTTATGTTAGGCTCCAATTATGAAAAAGCATAAAGTCACTTACCCTTCATGCAAATGACTCAGGGGCAGGGGAGTTGGATGAAATTTCTTTATTCATATAATACTGGGAAGAGAGTTGGGAGGGAATTTGGAACAATATTGCCCAGTCTTGGTTGCAGAAAGAGAAGGATGCAAGAGGTAGTGCCCTGATTTATTTCTGATATCTTTAGCAATCTCATTTTGGGATGTGACTTGCCCAGGAGAGAAGGAAGATCATGGAAAGATTGAAATCACCTAGTCCTGACTATATCATAGGAACCTCAAGATTTATTATTCCAGGGAGTGCAAAGAAATGGAAATAGCTGGGGCAATTATTACCATTTAATTAAGATTATTTCTTATCCAAATTCAAGCTCTACTAGTCAGTTTTTTGACACTACAACAGTATATCTGATAGAGCTAAATTTCATAAAGAAGTTTGATTCACAATGATGCAGTATAGCCACGGATTCTTTTCATATCATAGAACACCTTGAGGACAGTGTTCTGAAAGAATAGAGAATGTGGAGTCAGCCTTTTACATTTGTAACAACCCTCTCTTGAAAATTCAAAGCCCACAATAGTAATACATTGTTTCCTTTCTGTGTCAAAGACCATCTATTAGGTTCCACATCTTAAAGATTTCATAGTAACTCTTAAGGCCTAGTGGACTAAGTCTACAATCATAAAGGCAGTTGGGGACACAAAATAGATCCAAAGCATAACCACAAAACTGAATTTGGGGTACAAACTGATGTTTGTACTAATATGCTGTATAACTATTTCTGCTAATTTAAACCCATTTCCTGAAGGTCCTAGTGAAACTCACTAGGCAAAAGAAACCCCTAAAACTGACAAGACCTGTCCCCAAGGTTTTATTAGCAGTAGGAGAAACAGGGGAAAG
Organism: Mus musculus; assembly: GCF_000001635.26. NCBI lineage: Eukaryota > Metazoa > Chordata > Mammalia > Rodentia > Muridae > Mus > Mus musculus. The sequence goes on from NC_000067.6 coordinate 99,877,936, forward strand.
GAGCTTCTTTTTTTTTCTTTGTTTGCAGGCTTGTTTAAAATTATGTAGAGTGTACCAGGATGCAGCTTTTGTGAGTCATTTTTCATGGTGAGTGGGCTTTTCAGTGATGCAGCTTCCTAAGTCACACATTCTTCTATAAGTAACTCCAGCAACTTCAGTGGTCTACTAAGCCTGACTAGTGTTGAATCATATTTTTGGTCTGTCCTTTGTGCCCTATCTGACTTAAATAAATTTCCAGATAATTTATACAATAACAGCATTTAAAATGACTGTTCCATCTGACTTCTCAGCATGCACACAGCACACCTGAGTACCATCACTCACCAGGGTTAGAGTCTATAAGTTCCCTTCCTTTAGATCCTATACGTAAATGATAGTCTCTTTTGTTCAGTTCTTTATATTCTTTCCCACTAGACAGGAAACATGTAAAGCACGGGCTACCCATTGTGTTTGTTAGTTTTTTATTGTCAACTTAAACAACCCTGTATCATTGGGAAGGAGGAACTTAATCAGAGGAATGGCTTCAGTCAGATCTGTCTATGGCCATTTCAGTAGCAAATTGTCTTGACTGATAATCGATGTTGTAAGTCCCAGTCCACAATGGGTGACAACATGCCTAAGCAGATGGTCCTAAGTTATATAAAAACTTAGCAGAACATGAACCAGTGAGTAAGCCAGTCATCAGAATTACTTTATGGTTTCTGCTTCAGCTCTTGTCCTGCCTTCCCTCAGTAATGGACTATGACATTAATATATAAGGTAAAATACACTCTTTTCTTGCTTAAAGTATTTTTGGTAACTTTGGTCATGAGATATATATATATATAAAACACAGTGACAGAAATTAATACATGATACTCACCATTTCTTACATATACATGAACAAATATCACATGGCCTTTTTTTCCCTTCCTTCTATATGTGTTCTGTTATGTCAGGGTTCTTTCTTGACTAAATATAGAACTAGCCTAGAGACAGTTGACAGAATATCAATGTAGATGTTCTTAGTAACACTTTTACATTGATCACAGCTGGGAAGATCCAAAAGAAAACACTTAGCCCATCCATAAGATGAAACTAACCTTAAGAAGGATAGAAAAACAGTGAAGAAAAATTCATCAGGAGGGTGAAGTATGGAGACAGGAGGTGGGAGGGTGCATCTAGGAGGAGAGACAAGAGGGGGCCAGTGATCAGATTTAAAGTAAATAAAGTAATTAACCTCACAACCACCACCACTATCACCAAAACCAACAACTCCTACGTGGGGGAAGTAATGATATAGAATCTCTTGAATTATTAATAGAAAAATAGACATGAGGAAGGCTTAGCATTTCCTATGAACTTTCAAAAAACTACAGAAAAATATAGTAATATCTTGTTGTTACATTATTATGAGAGTCTCTCATTTTATTTATTTCATTTCTTCCTCGATTTTATTTTAATTATTTTCTTTATTTTTGAGATTCTAATAAAACTTCATCATTTCTACTTACTATTCCTAAAAATTATTCCACATGTTACTATCTGTTATCTTTCCAAATCATGATCTCCTTTTTTTTTCTATTAAGTGATAATGTTTTTGCATGCATCTAACAAACCCATGTATGAAACTCTATTTTTAGTACCAAGTAACCAAAGGGTGCAAGACGTATGATTCTTTTACAATAAAAAATTAAAGAGGTACCTGGCTAACACTCCTTGTTTTTCTATTTCTCTGTGTAAGGAGTAGTGGAGAGTGATGGGATAGCATTACTGGACTTAAGCTCCAAGTGACTGGGCAGCTAATGTGAAGAGACCACAGTGAGGGCAGAAGAGTCTGGTTATAGGAGCTAGGGACACTGGAGACAAGTACCAACTCTTTTTTTTTTGACACCCAAAGTTGCTTTTTGTGGTTGTACTTATGGAAATGGTAGTGTGCAAAGCCTGACCAGGAAGCATATATGTGTCCATGTTCAGAAAATGGCTACAGGAAACATATGTAGAAGAATTAGTTTTATTCTACACTTTGGACAAGGAAAATGCAGAGGTATTTAGTGGAAGAAAACTGTAACCTGAGGATGAAAAGTGCAGGAGTAATTTGAAGCATGCAGCAGATGGAGACAATTTTAAATGAACCTACTTCCTTAGCTAGCCTTCACTTTCTTCAGTTTTCTCTTGCCTTCTCCTAGAATAGCCAGGACTGATTTCTGTTTCAGGCACTGACATGACCTTGGTTTTCCTCTGAGAAAACATTTTGGGAGAATGCCAATATGTTTTGACTTTTTAATTTGGCATAATTTAGTTCCTGAGAGAGCCTTCCAATATTAGCCTTGCCAATATTAGCATTGTGTGCAGACACTTCTCAAATGAGTGCACCCAAGGATGTCAGTTAGATGGTGCAAGTAAATCACACAGAAGAGTCCTCTCCCATTGTGGGGAAACCAGGTCATGGTTCTATAGCTCTGAATATCCATTGTCAGATAAACTGTGAAGTTCTTAAAATCTGTGGAGTAAAACTTTGTCCTCATGAGATGGTTTAAGTTAAGTGCAGGGTCCAGAAGGGGATTAATATTGGAGCAGAGGTAACTACATAGCATTTTTCACAACATGTTACTAGCTTTCATATCTCCATAGTGAAGAATAACTAGAGGAAGTCCAAACAGGATAAAGGCCTTATTAGAGGTGCAGCAGAATGGGGAAAATAAGTGTAGAATATGGTTAGCAAGATAGTTATAGAATAACGACAATCAGAAAGCCAGAGTTCATTGACCCCAGTGTGTCTCCTTTCCTGCAATATGACACTGTATATGTTACCCTAATCTGCCTGAGTAGTAGAATTATGACTCTTCAATATGATACACAGTGGTTACTGGTAGCCCTATTCTGATCCTTCAGCCTTCAGAGGAGCCCCTTAACTTCCTGACCATCTTGTTTATGGCACCATAAAGTTTGATAATTTTTATTCCCAAATTGATGAAAACTGTAATAATAACACCCTCTAGCTATCACTCACATAGGAAAGAATAAATTGCTTTTCAAAACAGAACAGAGTAACAGCAGGAATATAAAAGGTTGCTTCCATTGGCTACATTCAACTGCCCAGGTGTCTTTAGAGAGACTGTCTTCCCTTGCTCACTGGGGTGACTACTGCATCTCTTTGAGCAAGGGCAAATGAAAAACCAAAGAGTATTTTCTGATCTACTGAATACATAAATCATAGTAATCAGCTGACTCTCAAGAGTATCCTAGTTTTGTTTTTGATCCTGCAGAGTTGAGATGGCAAATCATTGGCATGGAGCTAGTCTAAGCTCTTCTCCAAGATAACAGTGAATATCATGTGAGGTCAGATGCTGGGGAAGTCAAGAGAACTCAGATAGACGGAATGGGCAATGAGGTAAAGGAGGCACCCCAGAGTCTGTGGCCTTACTCTGTTAGCTAGAAAGGGTGCTGGAGACCAAGGTATTCATGAAGTTTGCATCTTTGTCTCAGACACTCAAGTTTTCCTAGATCAGATGATAGATATGGATTATATCCCAGAAGCTAAGGGCCAAGTTTTCTTCCCATGCTACTCTTTGGTAAATACTAAAAGAGGGTTCTCTGAGCAAATTATCCAGAAAAGTCTTCTGTCCATCAAAAGTGGGCATGTTTTACCTTTGTTCTAGAAAATAGCAGCATCATGACTCCCTCCCTCACTTAAGCCAAAGGCAACGTCTTTTTTGGCTTCATAATGCAAAGCTGTGCCCATTTGTTCTTGTGCTGTCAAAATTATAGCTAAGGAGTGTATCAGTGTTTCCAGTGCTCTGATAAACAAGTAGCAAGTGCTCGATACCCAGAATATATATAAAAGTGAACACATGAAATGATATGGCTTGAGGTACCCGCAAACTCAGAGTTAAGTTGAGAGAATCTATATATATGATGGTATATATATGATGGCTAGCTTCAGTAGTCACCAGGACACAGCTGACCCTTACCTCAGTAGAGTGTCGAGGTTATTGTCTATCTGTGTTATTTTTCTGTTGTCAGGTTTGTAGGGGACTGTCACTTTAATCATGTGAGAACACCAACTACACCATGGTGACACAATTCCTTTGGCATAGAGCCCTGAACTATGACTTCAGGAAATGAGTAAAGTACAAGTATGAGGGCAAGCATTTTTCTCTTCTGTGGATAGGATATGACAAGTTACTTAAAAGTTCCTACCTTAGCTGTCCCATAACAACAGACTGTAACCTGGAATTGTAAGATGAAATAAGCCCCAGTCTCTCCTAAGCAGCTCTTTATAGGGTATTACAGCATACAAATGAAATTGTTACACACCTCTCTAGATAATAAGATATAAAAAGATGAAGAATCTTGATGTTAACCTTGTGTTTCCACATCGATGCACACATACAGACATGCCTCTAAACACATGTGACTGCACATGTGTAAAATAATGCCCTCTACACTCATATTTGTTTTTGAAGAAAACCTGCCCATGGCCCATGCCTTCCAATTGCACTACAATGCTTCAAATTCTAGAATCTACCTGCATAGTTTACATTTCTCTATCAGAATTTGATAAATATATTATAATTTGATGTACATTTTCAAAAGTTTCTACATTCATACAACATATACTTCTAAAGTGTATGTAGACAAGAACCACCTTCATGAAGCTAAGTAACAGTCACTGGGACATTACTACTGCTTTTTCCTTCTCCTCTGTTAAATTTGAGTTAGTTATTAAGTATTAAGAAACTATAAAATACTTGTATATTTGTTCACATGTAAAACTAGTAAGGCTCAATTTAGAAAGACTTAAACTACTTTTTAAAAACATATGCAACTTTATATTTTATTTGTTTATGAATAAGATCAACTTAATATTTGTTTATACCAGACTCCTTAATTTGGTCTTAAGTTTATTTTTCTTGATATATGCTTATATATGTTGCATATTTATATGTCATGGGCATAAATGTATGTATATAAATGTGCATGTGTGTTTATATACATTACTATATATGTATAAATATGTACATGTAGCACACAACTAGATTCCTCACTTACATATGAGTAAAGATATATTCATAATTATATATGTTTATAATTTTCAACTCAGCTTCTATTGTAATATTTTCCATGATTTTAGCTACCCTCAAAATATTTGTACAGCTGAATTAAGAGGCAAATGAATCATCATGCAATTTGTTCGCTGAGATTTGAAAATCACATGAGCCCTAGAATCTGAAACCAGCCTGGGCCACACAGAAGGGCTGTGTCTCAAAACACCTTTCTCGCTGCTTCGAGGAATTTTACTTTTTTAAAATTATAATAATAAAACCCTACTGCCTTGTTGGATCAACCCTCAAAGGGCAGCAAATTATAATGGCCAGAAAGCAGGGCACTTCTCCACACTCTGTTATCAGAAAAAATGAATTAACTTGTATGGTGACAGGAATTGTCTTTTCATATCTCTGGTGAAATGACTCCTGTGTTTGGATGTTCAGTGCTTCACAAGAGGCTCCTCCACACCAAGCAACTCTCAGCTGTTCTTTTCTTCCAAAAATCAAGTGCCAAGATCTCTGTTAGAACATGTGTTAAGAAAACTAAACTCTGAAATCAAGGAGAGCTGTAATCAATTGTGCTTCATTTACCCGGATGACATGTGTTATTCCTAGCTTTGCTTCTTAGGATAAAATTGGGGAAATTCCTGGTTAACCTGTGTTGTGGGAATTATTTAAAATGGTGGCACCATCCCGTGCTGTACCCAGCTACTCACTGCCCCTGTGGTCTAGCCGCCTCTGTCTCTAGGCTAGCCCCTACTCACTTCCCCTGTGGTCTAGCCGCCTCTGTCTCTAGGCTAGCCCAGCTACTCACTGCCCCTGTGGTCTAGCCGCCTCTGTCTCTAGGCTAGCCCAGCTACTCACTGCCTCTGTGGTCTAGCCGCCTCTGTCTCTAGGCTAGCCCCAGCTAGAACCTATAGAGGTTCTCTTGCCGAAAGTTCTGCTCACATTCCCAGCCATCCACCCCCTGTTGCCAGTGGTTCCAAATCCCAGAAACCCAGTAAAATCAAAACTCTAGAGACTTGGAATTTATAAGTCAGATTTATATCAGTAAATTCTCACCCCACAAAAGGCCCACACAATGAACCCAGGGCCAATTAATATTCATATAAATTGCCAACCTAGATAAGACAAATTGTCCTATAATTATCCATCCCTTATAAGATATTCAGAGCTACCTGTAGCTATTTAAAGGTACGCAGAATGTGAATTGTCTTGCTCTTCCTCCATCTTCCTTCCTTCTCTCCTTGTCCTCTCTCTCTCTCTCTCTCTCTCTCTCTCTCTCTCAAAACTCTTAGCTCTGCCTCCTTTTTCCCTGTCCAATCAATCACAGACTACTTGTATTAATATTCTAATTAACTGGGGGAAAATTCTGTTACAAACCTGGTATTAGAGAAGAATATATGTACAAATTTATGAAGAGTTACTGACTTGTGCTGGACAGTGTGTGTAGTGTGTATGAGAGGAGGTAGAGTAGGTGTATGTGTGTGTGTGTGCACACACGTGCACTCATTTGGTTGGTACAGGTGTACACATGCACGTACCACAGAATGCATTGGAAAGTCTATTTCAGTGTTATTCAATACCTTTTACCTTACTCAAGTCAGGGTCTCTTGATCTCTGCACTGTATGCAAGGCTAGCCTGCTAATGAGTTTCTAGGCATCTTCCTGCCTTCACTTCCCATCTCCCTCTGAAAGTCCTAGGATTACACATGGTCTGTGCCCGTTCTTATTTTCAGGGGATTTTGGAGAATTGAACTTAGGTTCTCCTGTGCATATGGCATATACTTTACCCAATGTGCTACCACCATCCAGAGTAATATGTTTTAATCAATGAAAATTCTGTCTCATGTAGCGATTCCAAGAGATGTACACACCGGACACATGCCACATATCTCTCTGTCTTTCTGTCTCCCTCCCTCTACCTCTCCCACTACCTAGCTCCCTCATTGCCCCATTACATTCTATCTACAGAGCTTCTCAGAACATAGATACATGAGAGGAGCGCTCCTATCTCTGCAGTCTCATGCTGCACCTGCTTTCTGTGCTACATATAGGTGGGTTTTTTTTTCTGCTTTTGTTTTGCTGTTTATTTCCTTGTGTTTAGCGTTGACATTTGTCTTCCTATGTATCTCTTCCAGGATCCATTCCTTTCACCACCTTTATTGCTGAAGATGCAAAGCATTGGATCTTATCTATTCTTTTTTTTTAATATTTTTTTTATTACGTGTTTTCCTCAATTACATTTCCAATGCTATTCCAACAGTCCCCCATACCCTCCCCCCCCCAATCCCCTACACACCCATTCCCATTTTTTTAGCCCTGGTGTTCCCCTGTACTGGGGCATATAAAGTTTGCCTGTCCAATGGGCATCTCTTTACAGTGATGGCTGACTAGGCCATCTTTTGATACCTATGCAACCAGAGTCAAGAGCTCCCTGGTACTGGTTAGTTCATAATGTTGCACCTACAGGGTTGCAGATCTCTTCAGCTCCTTGGATACTTTCTCTAGCTCCTCCATTGGGGGCCCTGTGATCCATCCAATAACTGACTGTGAACATCCACTTATGTGTTTGCTAGGAACCGGCCTAGTCTCACAAAAGACAGCTCTATCAGAGTCCTTTCAGCAAACGCTTGCTAGTGTATGCAATGGTGTCATCGTTTGGAGGCTAATTATGGGATGGCTCCCTGGATATGGCAGTCTCTAGATGGTCCATCCTTTTGTCTCAGGTCCAAACTTTGTCTCTGTAACTCCTTCCATGGGTGATCGTTTCCAATTCTAAGAAGGGCAAAGTGTCCACACTTTGGTCTTTGTTCTTCTTCAGTTTCATGTGTTTTGCAAATTGTACCTTATATCTCGCTATACTAAGCTTCTGGGCTAATATCCACTTATCAGTGAGCACATATCATTTGAGTTCTTTGTGATTGTGTTACCTCACACAGGAAGATGCCCTCCAGGTCCAACCATTTGCCTAGGAATTTCATAAATCCATTCTTTTTAATAGCTGAGTAGTACTCCATTGTGTAAATGTACCACATTTTTTGTATCCACTCCTCTGTTGAGGGGCATCTGGGTTCTTTCCAGCTTCTGGCTATTATAAATAAGGCTGCTATGAACATAGTGGAGCATGTGTCCTTCTTACCGGTTGGGACATCTTCTGGATATATGCCCAGGAGAGGTATTGAGGGATCCTCTGGTAGTACTATGTCCAATTTTCAGAGGAACCGCCAGACTGATTTCCAGAGTAGGTGTACAAGCTTGCACTCCCACCAACAATGGAGGAGTGGTCCTCTTTCTCCACATCCTCACCAGCATCTGCTGTCACCTGAATTTTTGATCTTAGCCATTCTAACTGGTGTGAGGTGGAATCTCAGGGTTGTTTTGATTTGCATTTCTCTGATGATTAAAGATGTTGAACACTTTTTCAGGTGCTTTTCAGCTATTCGGTATTCCTCAGGTGAGAATTCTTTGTTTAACTCTGAGCCCCATTTTTAATGGGGTTATTTGATTTTCTGGAGTCCACCCTCTTGAGTTCTTTATATATATTGGATATTAGTCCCCTATCTGATTTAAGATAGGTAAAGATCCTTTCCCAATCTGTTGGTGGCCTTTTTGTCTTATTGACGGTGTCTTTTCATTCTTGATATATTTAATTTACTAGGGATACAATTGGAATGATCATACTAATGATAGCCTAGTCAATACTTCCGCTGGCAATAAAGACATAGCCAAAATGTGTACAGGTCTTTGCCTCCCCACTAGCAGCTTGAAGAATTTCCTTCCCCTCACAGACCTTCAATCAGACCTTCAGTGAAGGAGAGATTTTTTTAAATATATTTTTATTCGATATTTTCTTCATTTATATTTCAAATGCTATCCCCAAAGACCCCTATACACTCCCCACACCCTACTCCCCAACACACTCACTCCTGTTTCCTGGCCTTGGCATTCCCCTGTACTGGGGTATATGATCTTCGCAAGACAAAGGGTCTCTCCTCCCATTGATGGCTGACTAGGCCATTCTCTGCTACATATGAAACTAGAGACACAGTTCTGGGGGGGGGGGTGTACTGGTTAGTTCATATTGTTGATCCTCCAATAGGGTTGCAGACCCCTTTAGCTCCTTGGGCACTTTCTCTAGCTCCTACATTGAGGGCCCTGTGTTCCATCCAATAGATGACTGTGTGCATCCACTTCTGTATATGTCAGGCACTGGCATAGCCTCACAAGAGACAGCTATATTAGTGTCCTGTCAGCAAAATCTTGCTGGCATATGCAATAGTGTCTGGGTTTGGTGGTTGTACATGGGATGGATCCCCGGGTGGGGCAGTCTCTCGATGGTCCTTTCTTCCATTTCAGCTCCGAATGAACTTTGTCTTCTCTGTAACTCCGGTGAAGGAGACAATTTAAGGGAACTCCACTATGAAGTAATTGAATTCTTACTGAGAGCCATTATTACTGTGAATGTTTAGCATAAGGATTAGTAGAAGAGGCAGTCAGATAGGTGAGTTTTAGCTTCTAGGAGAGTGCAGAGCTTGGTGAATTTACAACATGTATATGTATGTATATGTGTGCTTGTGTATGTGTGTGTACGAGATTTTGCTGTCTCTCAAAGATATATATATATATATATCAGGGTTAAGATTCATATATTCACTTGAACATTTCTCTGGGTGTAGTTTAAAACAAGATTAAAATTAAAGAAATATGGCACTGGAAGATGCAATACCAGTTAAGCACTTACTACTAATAGAATGAGAAACAAAGTTGTGACCCTCAGAACCCAAGTAAATGGTGATTAGGTATGGTGACCTATCTGTAAGAGTGAGAAGCTCTCTGGGGTAAGCTGGCTTGTGAGTCTAGCAGTATTGGTGAGCTCCAGGTTCATTCTGTCTCAAAGACTAAGATGGAAGAGAAAGGAAAGAGGATTCCCAACTTCAACCTCTAGGCTTCCTCAGGCCAGCAGACAATCATATGCACCCACATGTGCATGTGCTCAAACAAGCATTCACTTCTACATACACATGAAGAAGACAGGAAAGGAGAAGAAGTTTAGGAAATAAAGTTATAACTTAGGTTCATTAGAAAGGTTAGAATGCTCATTGTAACAAACAACTTGGGGAAGTTGTTTCTTAATTCATTTTGACTACTATGTTTTGGTGATGTCTGTAGCAAAACATGGACCATCTTAATAATGTTGGCTTCATTGGAGTTCAAAGTTCCTTGACTTGGTCAATAGGACATGAAATCCAGATCCTGTACGGAACAATGTTTCACTCTCCTCTACAATCCTGCATGCTTGCCTTGTGTTGCCCCCCAGATTTCCCATGTCTGTCTGTCTGTCTGTCTTTCTAAAACATTGAATATTTATTTTATTAATATTAGTAAGCTGTTATCAGACACACCAGAAGTGGGCATCTGATCCCATTACAGATAGTCATGAGCCATCATGTGCTTGTGACAAATTAAACTCAGGACATCTGGAAGAGCAATCAATGCCTTTAACCACTGAATCATCTCTCTGTGTCCTCTCATGTTTTTCTAATTTGGGATATTCTGAATGATTGGCAGTTCCTGCTTACAAGGATTTGTCTGCCACAGAAATTTAAGTGATCCGTTTAGCCTCAGAGTCTTAAAATGTGGTCAGTAGTATTTTGCTTGTAATCCTCTAATTTTATTACGTCTTCTATAATCTCAGTGTCCCAGAGGCAAGATTCAGACTCAGTTTTGAATGTGAATTATGTGCTGTTGTAATTGGTTCTAATAGTAAGGTAGTATTTGATTGTTTTCTTCTGTTTCTTTGGTTTATGGTCCTGGGCTTTTATTCTTGTTCCAGTTTGTTTTTGCTGATATTTAAGAAAACTTTTAAGATTCTTAGATTTCTAGTTTTTGGGCTCTTGTCAGTTTGCTTATTAATATAAGATTAACATTATTGGCAATAGATGCCAGCAACTGTTCTTCTAAAAGAACAGACTTCCGTGAGTTCTGTATCTGAAAGAGCTCCTCCTGGAAAGTATGCTGGATTTAGAGCTGAGGGAGTGAGTCTTTGGCTGAATGCTTGCCTTTCAAGTCCTTGCATGATAAAGCCAACTACACTGAAATGCACTTGTAACCCAGCACTAGTAAGACAGAGTCAGGATGAACCCAGTGTCTCTCTAGTTAGCTCTTTCTAGTCTTTCTTGTGAGTTATAACCTTGAGAGACTTTTTCTCAAAATAAGGAGAGGGCTTACTCATTTACTCCCTGACATTGCTAACCTGAGTTGACTACAAAGAACCAACATAGAGATGGAAGAGGAGAACCAATTCCACAGTGTTTTCTTATCTCCACATTTTCTCCATGTGCACCATGGTGGCACACAGGCTTACTCTACCTACCCTTTACATGTATATACATATACTCACACACACACACACACACACACACACACACTCACAAACAGAGAGGGGGTAGAGGGAAAGAGAGAGAGACAGAGGCAGAGAGACAGAGAGACAGAGAGAGACAGAGACAGAAACAGAGAGACTGAACCTAAAATACTTTTTGGAGCTCACATATTATTGTTGAATTCCACAGGCCAAAAGAAATCATCCTTGAAGTTATTTCCTTTAATTACATGAAATGCAGTACTAAAAGCTGAACAGAGCAGAAGGAGGAATTCCACTTCAACCAAAGACAAATGCACTCCCTATTACCAACTATTAAAATCCAGTGCCTGTGGCTTTCCCAAGATTAATAGGATTTAGATTCATTTTTGAGAGGTTTGACTTTTAGATTCCCAAAGCTAGCCCTATGCTTGTGCTGGTGGCCATTCATCTGCTTATTTCTGCTCCCTGAGGACAAAGCTATTTCAAAATATACATTCTCTATTGCCAGAAAAAAGCTAGGGAGGGCTGGTTTAATAAATAAGCCTCTGAGACTAGAACTTCCTTTGTACCAGCATGCCTTGGGTGGTTCTAATGGTTATGAATCAGAATAAATAAAGCATTTGGCTTCTGGCTTCCTACAACAAGTAATTTAATGAAAGAATATTTTGGAAGCTTACAAACAATGCATAAAAATATGTGATGGTTCTGGACAAGACTTCAAAAGACATGTGGGGCTGAGATGATTCCTAGCACAGAAAACTAATTTCCTGTAAAGAGTAAATGGCAAATATTTGAGGAAAGCATCAGTTATAATTCTGGAGAATCTATTTTCTGCTTCTTTTCTGGAAGTACTGCCTAAAAATTTGAAATAGATACTTTCACTCCAACTTAATTCATTTGCACTTTGCTCTTTTCATTGGTGATATCAAAGTTTACATTTTATGAATTATTTCAGACCTGCTTCTATTCCAAAATATAAGTAGGAAGGAAACAAAGTGTACATATACATACATTAGGTATAAAATGAGAAATTTCTAAATATGTAGATAATTTTGTGCTCCTTTCCTGTTTTTTATAGCAGTACCATTTATCAAACTGAATATGTCTTTTGTGGCATTCTCTTCAAAATGAAGAAGAATGTGTGTGTGTGTGTGTGTGTGTGTGTGTGTGTGTGTATGCAAGAGGGTCCCTTGGATCCTTTGCCTCATAAATTACCTGTCTTACTTTTGTTGTTGTTGTTTAGAGACAGATTGTCTTATTTGCACAGCACGTTTACAGCAGTCTGGACTAGGTGACCAACAAGTCCCAACTGTCTACATCTCTCCAATTCCCAAATGCTGGGATTTTAATTGTACAGAGTCATGTATTGATGTTTTTCCATAGATTTGGGGCATTATACTCAGGAGTTACTGCGTGTAAGGCAAGCAGTTTCCTGGCTGAAATTATCTCCTCATCCCTGCACACATGTCTGTGATCTATTTGAATATACCTCCACTTTCCCCATCAACTCTCCTCTGAATCAGAAATGCATTTCTTCCAATTTTTTGATTCCAGCCAATTTATTCTACTTTGACATTCACAAATCTTCATTTTTACATTTTATTCTCTTTAAACTTCTGCATATAACATTTGTTCCTCAATAGAAAACAGTAAGAACTATTTCTCTCAAAATAGTGTACAGTCTATATTTTTACTTGTTCATTTCTGTACTTTGTACCACTGTTTCACTATTTGGTGATAGAAAGACATTAATTCTGTCTGCCTGGTACATTGGGATGACAAATAGTTACTTACTCTCTACGGTTGGCAATTCCTATCCCCTACAACAATTATTGGCAAAGAGCAAATATTCCACTAAAAAAGATACTATAATTGGGTACAAGACTGATTGTAAAAATGACAATGAGTGATCAGATATAGAGCAAACATCTATAGCAACCTCTTCCTCCAAGGCTCAGTGATTGATCATACCAGAAGTTCAAAATGAATCTAAAGCCAGAGGATGGAGAGGAATGGTGTAAAATACTGCCCGTTTGACATGACATGACATGACATGACATGACATGACTGTTGCATACAGTGGCTTTAACACTTGCACAACATCAAGGAAATTATAATCCCAGTATACAATGGGAAGAAACTACAGAAGCTCCACCTACACTTAGGAGATACTGGTAAGTGAGGAGAATCACTTTTCTTTAGAGTTGTGGTACCTGTAAGGTTCCTTGTCTTGCAGGGGGTAATCTAACATCTATGTGAAGCCGATGGACAGCATTAATAATATTCAGTGGTAAACACTTATTTAAAAAGGGGAATGAAGTTGGGAGGAAGAAAAGTTTGGTGTAGTAGAGGAGATTTCTACATGGGGTTGAGGGGTAGATATGATTAAGATACATTATATATAGATATTACATTTTCATGTAATAAATATGAATTATTATTGGAAAAGGATGCATGAATGGATGAACAAAATATGCATCTGAAAGTGAGGAGTAGCTTTAAAAGTCCATGTTATGCTGTCAACTCCAGAGAGATACATTCTCTGCTAGCTACTTTAAAGGATCATTGAAATTAATATAATATTTTCTTTTTTTTATTATTAGGTATTTTCCTCGTTTACATTTTCAATGCTATCCCAAAGATCCCCCATACCCACCCACCCCCAATCCTCTATCCCCCCAACCCCCCTTTTTGGCCCTGGCGTTCCCCTGTACTGGGGCATATAAAGTTTGCAAGTCCAATGGGCCTCTCTTTGCAGTGATGGCCGACTAGGCCATCTTTTGATACATATGCAGCTAAAGACAAGAGCTCCCGAGTACTGGTTAGTTCATATTGTTGTTCCACCTATAGGGTTGCAGTTCCCTTTAGCTCCTTGGGTAATTTCTCTAGCTCCTCCATTGGGGGCCGTGTGACCCATCCAATAGCTGATTCTTTTTTAATTATATAAAATCTAGCAAAAGTACCTGTTTTGCTTTAAAGTAGACTTCATACCTAAGAATGCAAAAGAAAAAATAATGAAATATATACTCAATGTGCCATAACCTAATGGAAATGACTGATATTAAATTTGTGCTGCCGTGCTTGCGCTGGGCTCAACTGGTGAACGCCTTTAATCCACTTGGGAGGCAGAGGCAGGCTAATTTCTGAGTTGGAGGCCAGCCTGGTTTACAGAGTGAGTTCCAGGACAGCCAGGACTACACAGAGAAACCCTGTCTCGAAAAACAAAAAACAAAACAACAACAACAACAAATAACAACAAGAACAAAAAAAAAAAAAAACCTTGGCTTTCATCCACCAACACCCATAACCATCTGTCCACAGGGTTGAATGCCCTTGAATCTTTCTCTTCTAAAGAGTAGTGTAAAACAAACACTATGCATTTTCTTGCAAGCATCATGATCCCTTCCTAATGTTTGTTTTCAAGACACAGAGACCTAAAACCTCAAGAGAAAAGCTATCTTTAGATCTTGTTCAGAAGTTGACACATATTTTACAATAAGGAGGTGGTGTTAGTGTTCCAGTGCTGCAAACCTGGTCATGTGATGGAGACATCTATTCTTCTAATTAGTAGATGCATGAGTGCCCTATCTGCTCCACAGACTGTGGTGTAAATATTATTGTAAATCACCTAGGATACAAGGACTCAGTGTTTCTCTTAGTTCTCAGGCTTAAACTCTCAAACCTGTGAAAATGTAGAGCCTTTATTATGATTTGAATATTTCAGTCTTCACAAAATATTAATTCAATGTCTTTCTCATCAAAGGACAGTAATGTTTAAGTCAAGGATCAGAGTAAGAAATCAGTACAATGAAGTAGTCTGATTTCTTTCCCCTGATAATGTCCCCTTTGTTATTCCAATGTAAAAACAAACAAACAAACAAACAAACAAACAAAGAACAAAAAAAAACCTATGCTTTTCTTAGCAGAGGTTCCACTCTCCACTCTCTACGTGTGATTCCTCATCCACTCACAGTGTCAGCATACCTCAGACTGCTGCGTGGCTCATTTCTCAGAGCTAGTTTGGTTTACTGTTTGTATTCACACTAAATTCAACATTACCAAAGCAGGAAGATGAATCTCTGTCTTGTTCTAAGATTCCTCTAGAAAGTCTTACTTAGCATTGGGCATGTGGAAGGCCTAATAATATTTTCTGAATAGAGTAGCTTTGTCAGCCAGGAATGGCACAAGAATCTAGTGTCATATGGCACTTTACATACTTTGGGTTCCCTCTACGGCCATTCTTATTTCAAACCTTGAGGAACTACATGAAAGTGCATTTAAATAAGCAAAGAAAACACAAAATTGTAGTCACAGGACTGTTTAGAGGATGTTCTGCTCATCCTTCAGAAATGGGAGAATGAAACATAAACCACACTAAAAAACAGAATCTTAACATTGATTGATCAAAGTACAGCCACGAGCAATAAACCTGATACTATTTTAAGAACACCTCAGACACAAAGTCTCAGTGGATTCTCTTGGGTCTCAGATCCAAGATTACAAACATGCCCCATCTCAGAGAGATGTCTCAAGAGTTTAAAATCACTTTCTACTCTTGCAAAGAGCCTGAATTCAGATCCCAGGAACCATGCCCAGTGGCTCAGTTATACCTGAGGCTTCAGAGGATTTCCTGCCCTCATATGGCCTCTGAGAAGACATGCCATCAAACACACACACACACACACACACACACACACACACACACACACACACACACTCACACACACACTCACATAAAATATACATACATTTTCTTTTTTTTATCCCTCTCTTATACAATACATTCCAACAGTAGTTTCTCCTTCCTGTGCTCGTCCCAGTTCCTTCCCCACCTCCTCTCTCTCTCTAGATAAACTGCTTATCCGTTTCCCTTCAGAAATAAGCAAGCCTCCCAGGGATACCAACAAGATACAACATGACAAGATGCAGTAAGAGTGGACACAAATCCTCACATCAAGCTTCACCTAGGCAACCAAGTAAGAGGAAAGGGCTCACAATAATAGGTAAAGGAGTTAGTGACACCCTCACTCCCACTACTAAGAGTCTTAGAATACCTCAAAGCTAAACAATTACAAGATATATGCACAGGACCTAGCAGAGACCAATGTATTCTCTGGTTTTTTTTTAAGTATTTTTTTATTATTATGTATTTTCCTCAATTACATTTAGAATGCTATCCCAAAAGTCCCCCATACCCTCCCCACCCCACTTCTATCCCCACCCATCCCCACTTTTTGGCCCTGGTGTTCCCCTGTACTGGGCCATATAAAGTTTGCATGTCCAATGGGCCTCTCTTTCCAGTGATAGCCGACTAGGCCATCTTTTGATACATATGCAGCTAGAGTCAAGAGCTCCGGGGTACTGGTTAGTTCATAATGTTGTTGCACCTACAGGGTTGCAGATCTCTTTAGCTCCTTGGTTACTATCTCTAGCTCCTCCATTGGGGGCCCTGTGCTCCATCCAATAGCTGACTGTGAGCATCTATTTATGTGTTTGCTAGCCCCGGCCTTTAATCTCTGTGAGTATCTATAAGCCCTGGTTGGTTAATTTTGTGGACTCTATATCTCTCATGTTCTAGACCCCTCTGTCTCCTACAATCCCTCCTTTTCTTCCATGGGGTTACCAAGCTTTGCCTAGTATTTGGTTGTGGGTCTCTACATCTATTCCCTTCAGTTGCTGGATAATGCTCCTCTGATGACAATTGGGCTAGACACTAATCTGAATATAGCAGAGTATCAAAATATAATTAGAAATCATTTCAATTCCCTTTTAAAAATTCTTTGTTCTACCCTATGTCTCTGGGCTATCCAGGTTCCAGTTTCTGGCAATCCAGGTAGTATCACACATTGGCTCCAAGTTAGACCAGTAATTGATTAGCCATTCCCACAAGTTTTGAGCAACC
The DNA here is from genome assembly GCF_000001635.26 of Mus musculus. Taxonomy (NCBI): domain Eukaryota; kingdom Metazoa; phylum Chordata; class Mammalia; order Rodentia; family Muridae; genus Mus; species Mus musculus. The sequence goes on from NC_000067.6 coordinate 99,895,232, forward strand.
ATTCCCCAGTATATCTTGCAGACAGGGCAGGTTATAAGTTAAAACGTTTTTGACTCGATTGGTGTCAATACATTTTTTAAAAAATAGGAGTACTTCCATCTAATTCCTACTTGCCTTCTCAGAATACCTGCTCAATATGTGTCTCCTTTTTGGATCTTTTAAATTCAGTGTCCCTTAACCACTGTCTGGTTTCTGTATTGTGCTGGGAAGTGGTATATGAATGCAGCCTTTCAACTTAGCCGGGAAGTTAATCCTCCAATTACTTACCCCGACTAGCATTACTGTGTAGTGAATTATATTAATGAATACTTTCCATAGGACTCCCATATGGTAGCATTAGGCAGATATGTACATTCCTCTAAAAATGTGTAAAAAGTCTGTTTCCTATATGTTGACTCTAATATATTCATGATTATATGCAATCAGAATCATCCACCAGATTTCTTAATGCACAGCTTTCTGAGTTTCCCCAATTAAAATCTAGTTGGTTCTAATGGGTATGATATCTGGCAGGTTTTTCAAGTTTCCAGATGAGGTTAACCATGCTGAATCAGAACCAAACATTTAAACTAGTTGTTACAAGAAACACCTTCTGATATTTTTCTATATGTGTTTATTTGCATCTAGATATATTCTACAGTTCAGTGTTATGTTTAGAAGCAGATAATTTACCACCCTTATCTACATATCTAAACTTACATCTATAAAATATAAACAAGATATGCATTCATGTATAAATATATCAAAACAACACTTTGTGAAAGATTACAAGCATAAGTATAAATTTTCTATATCTGCACATGCATAGATATATATTTTTTATGTATGTCTATTTATGTGAGTGTTCATATGCATGTTCACAGGCACATGTGTATATTTATACAGTAAACAGAGGACCATCTTTAGTGTTATTTCTCAGCTTCTTTTCAGTTTGTTTTTGGAGACAGCTTTTTTTTGAGACTGGTCACAAACTAGTAACCTAGTCTGGCTGGTTAGCATGTCCCAGGGACCTGCCAGTCCATGTCTCCCCTCCATTGAGATTGCAAGTGTCTACCACCATGCCTGGATATGCTTATACAGGTTTTCAGAACCAAATTCTGTTTGAGGTGTTTTCCAAGCAAGCACTTTTCCAATTGAGTCATCTTCCTAACAGTTGAGGCACCTTTCACCTAAAGATACAGTTATAAGTACATTTCTTAGTGGCATTTAGGCTGAGTGTGCATGCATGCATACCATTACTCTGTTTCCTTCTTCAGTAATAATAAAGTGCATGAACACATTTCCTATTTTATGATAAATTCATTGCTAAGACTGTTCCTACAGACTTATCTACCTGCTAGCTGTGTTAAATTATATTAGGATGATGATTTTTTTTTTTCAATTTTGCTGCAGTACCTTTTTACATTGCCATATGTCACAGGCAAGTCTGCCAAGTCAAATAAGGTTTATAAACTTGTGGGATCACTTGGATTCTCCTATAAAGTGAAATATCAACCATTTTCATTTTTTTTCCTCCTTCACTAAGCTGTAGAGAACTTATTTGGCCATTTAATTAATGAGAGCACAGCACAAACTTAATGTGTCCTGCACTCCTGTGTACCTCCAGTGGAAGTGCTCATTCTCCTCAAAGGCAAGTGTTGTCTTTGAAGAAGGAGAACAAAGTGGTATCAGAGATGACTTTTTGGTCTTACATTTTGGAGGCAGAAAGTAGATAAAAATAATGAAACATAAGATAAACTATAAGGAGATGTCTTAACGGGAAACATACTTGTTGTATAAACATGAAGAATTAGGATTAGATTCCGAGGTAAACACCCCTTGGGAGGATGCCTCTGTTATCCTAGCACTCTTACAGGGAGACACAAAACTGATCCAGCAGATTTCTTGGAAGCTCCAGGGCAACCATTCTGGACTGAAATTAAATCTTTTTTCAAATACAATGGAAGGTAGGGCTTGACAATTAGGACTGACCTCTGACCATCACACACATCATGACATCTAAGTACATACACTTTTATACACAAACATACACAATTGCACATGCGCATCATCAATTTAAGTAGAGTTGATTGGAAAAGATGTCAAAAAGGGGCCAGTTGTTCAGATCATATCAGGACACTCACTGCTTATTCACATCTGCTTTCCCTTACTCAGTTAATCAGGATCAATAAGAAAAAGAAACAGAGCCCAGAAAAAAGAGAGAACCTTGAGAAAAGTGGTTCCTATATGTTGTTGGCTGCTGGCTTCTCAACACAAATTGCATCTTTATGCTACTGTTTTCCATCAAAGTTAGCCTTAAATATGCCCGTACTGGAGGACAAACAGCATCTATTAACAACATGCTTAGGAGTTCTTGTCTGAAAGCAGAGAAGCCAGATTTCAGTGAGAATTCTTTCTGACCTCAAAACTTAGGTCCAGGACACTAGTACTTCCATTTTAGAAAACACGGGATGAGAAAAAGACAGTTATTTTAACAGAAGCTGGCAAGGTAGACTACAAGAGTAAATCAAAATCCCTGGGAATTTACTAGAAGCCATGTGTCACAATCATGATCAAGTGAAGAGCTGGAGGCAGCCTGCTAAGCACCAGTAAGATGATCTTGGTGTGTGAAGGATGGCAGGAGTTCACTATAGTAAGCCACTTACATCAGTGTGTCTTAAACATAGACTGGATAACACCTGTCACAATAACATTGACACACATCTAAGATTCTTACACATTTATTCACGTCAGTAGCGCATATAAAGTTTTTTACCTATAGTAAGTTAACAGCTGACCCTCTGATAATTAAGTGTTCATGTGTGCTGGCTAGTTTATGTCACCTTGACAGAAACTAAGAACTTCAGGAGAGGAGAACCCCAATTGAGAATGGGGTTCATAACATTGTAATTTAGAACAGCCTGTAGAATATTTTCTTGATTAGTGATTGATAGTAAGAGGCCCCATCCAATTCTGGACGGGATCAAGTCTTAACTGGTGGTCTTGTGTTCTTTACAAAAGCAGGTTGCACAAGCCATAAGGAACAAGCCAATAGACATCATTTCTCTAGGGTCCCTGCATCAGCTCCTGCCTCCAATTCCCTGTCTTGTTTCAGTTCATGTCCTGAACAGCAATGCGTATGCATAAGCCAAATAAATCCCTTTCTTCCCAAATTGCTTTAGTCATGGTGTTTCTTCACAGCACTAGTAACCCTAAATAAGACACCTTGTTTCCAGCTTGGCTTCCCTTCCTACTTTTCTAGAAACTAAAATAATTTGAAGAAAGGATCATATTTTTATTCACAATCTGAGAAAAGGTTAAATGCAAATTATGCAGGAAGCCAGGAACATGGTCTCAGCAGCTGGAAGAATATATAATGAATGGAAAACTATCCTCACTGGTGATGACATATTAGAGAACAGAGAAGGTCACTGAGATGCAATAAGTGGGTGTGGATGAGCATATAGATGAGATTCAGGTAGAGACAAATACAAGGAACTGGCCATGCCAACTGAGGAGACTGTAAGCAGAGGGAGGATGAGCAGGGCTTTTGGAGATGGTAAAGGGGCACAGAACCATTTCTGACAACTATCTATGTGTCTGTCTGTCTGTCTCTCTGTCTGTCTGTCTATCTATCTATCTATCTATCTATCTATCTATCTATCTATCTATCTATAAATCTATCAGTGCAGTATTCTGTATCAGAGCTTCATAGAGGTTAGGCAAATACACTGCTGCGGGACCATATCAACACAACAAATTGCTCATTTTGTGGTGGTGGCTGTGTGTGGGGTGTGGTATATGTTCTTCAGCATAAGTTTGTGGGGGACTATTGGATTGTGGACATGTGAAAGTAACACTTTACCACTGAGCCATGTCCTTAGAATTAATTATTCTTAACTTTGATTGTTATTGTTCAGGAAACAAATATTGCTCATATCACATAATCACAGCCCTAGTTAAAAAAATATAAAAGCCAAGAATTAACACACTCCACCTTGCTTTATGTTCATAAAATGGCTAATAATCAAATTATGTGAATATTTTTAAATGAGATCATTGAATCACACCAAATCAATCATTTAAATCAGTCTTTTCTCTAATTTAAAATACAAGGATCAAGGATCAATGGAAATAACTTATAGTGAGCCCCAAAGGCAATGTCTAATGAAATACATCAGGAAGGAGGGCAGCTTAACTGAGAGTTCAGGCATATTGGCAAAGTGAGGACTTTCTACCACCATTCAATTCAGACATTTGTTTCCTTAAAAACATATTAATGGTTTGTTTTATTTTATTGCCTTTAGATGTGGGGAAATCTTTCAGAAGACAGTATCATGAGCATGCATGTGAATGATGACTGAAATAGTTATCTTGTGAATTTGTTAATGTGGGTGTGATTTCATTTAACTGGGAAGACAAGTTGCTTCCTTTGGTATGTTGCACCTCTGTGGTCTTCGGCTCTGGAGGTTAGTTATTGATGGGCAAGCAAACCTTCTTGCCTTGTTAAAATCTAGAGAGTTCAAGATCGTATATATATATATGTATTTTTTACTTATTATTATTGGAGGGATTGCACGTACCATGACACCAGGGTTGCATGCATAAAGTCACAGTGGAATTGACTCTGTCCTTCAAGTTTCACATGTTTCCTGGGAGCTGCTCAAGTTTTCAGGTGCATATGGTAATCTTCTTTATCTGCCATCTCACCAAGCAAAAATACTGTCCTTAATGTCAAACATGACTGTGAAACGTAATCATTCTACCTGAATATTATTTTAAAGTTATAAATGAATAGAGAGTCCTTTTTTTTTAATTAGGTATTTTCTTCATTTACATTTCCAGTGCTATCCCAAAAGTGCCCCATACCCTCCCACCCCACTCCCCTACACACCCACTCCCACTTCTTGGCCCTGGCATTCCCCTATACTGAGGCATATAAAGTTTGCACGACCAATGGGCCTCTCTTTCCACTGATGGCCGACTAGGCCATCTTCTGATATATATGCAGCTAGAGACATGAGCTCGGTGTGTGTGTGTGGGGGGGGGGCTACTGGTTAGTTCATATTGTTGTTCCACCTATAGGGTTGCAGATCCCTTTAGCTCCTTGGGTACTTTCTCTAGCTCCTCCATTGGGGGCCCTGTCATCCATCCAATAGCTGACTGTGAGCATCCACTTCTGTGTTTCCTAGACCCTGGCATAGTCTCACAAGAGACAGCTGTATCAGGGTCCTTTCAGCAAAATCTTGCTAGTGTATGCAATGGTGTCAGCATTTGGAGGCTGATTATGGGATAGATCCCCGGATATAGCAGTCTCTAGATGGTCCATCCTTTCGTCTCAGCTCCAAACTTTGTCTCTGTAACTCCTTCCATGGGTGTTTTGTTCCCAATTCTAAGAAGGGGCAAAGTGTCCACACTTTGGTCTTCATTCTTCTTGAGTTTCATGAGTTTCACAAATTGTATCTTATATCTTGAGTATTCTAAGTATCTGGGCTAATATCCACTTATCAGTGAGTACATATCATGTGAGTTCTTTTGTGATTGGTTTACCTCACTCAGGATGATGCCCTCCAGGTCCATCCATTTGCCTAGGAATTTTATAAATTCATTTTTTAAATAGTTGAGTAGTACTTCAAAGAGAAAATAATATCTATATAGATACAAGGTAAATTGAGCATGTTTTCTTTTATCTACTTACATAATGCACAACCTTAAATTTCATATTCAAATAAAACAAAGAAGAAAATTTTAATTAGTAGTTAAGTTAACAGAATTTACTACAAATTATTCAGAATAAGATGATAACATATCTAGTCACATAACCTAGAACATGATTTTAAAGTCAATATACTGATAGGAAATCAAAATAATTGGGCATGGATTTGTTTTTTCTTATTTTCTGTATGTGTGCATGTTCCTGTGTGTGTCTTCACATATCTGTATAGGTGTGCATGCATATATGAACATGCATATAAAGAAGGTAGACGTCAGCCTTGTATGATGACCTCAGCGCGTCTGTCACCTTGATTTCTGAAACTGTCTCAGTTTGATCAGACTTCCAGCCAGGAAGATCCAGTAGCCCACATGTTAGCACCTTATCGGTGCTAATATTATACTCATATGCCACTAAAACCAGATTTTATTTTTTAACAGTGTACTTATTACTGTGTGTATGTATGTGCATGTATCATATTATGCATTTTGAAATAAAGGACACCCTATAAAAATCAATTCTCTTTTTCTCCATGTTGAGTCCAAGGGATCAAAATAAACTCCTCAACTTTGGAAGAAAGTGCATTTACCCATTAAGTCATTTTGCTCTCCACTTTTTGTGTGGGTTCTGATAACTCAGGTCCTAATGTTCATGCAAAGGTACTTAACCAATTGAGCTGTCTCTTTGCCCTTTGTTCCTTATAATCCTTAGACGTCTTTATTAACTGCAATCTTTTACAAAGAAGTGATCCTTCAGATATCCAACAGTTGAAGCACTGTTGATATTTTGTACATTTTTTATTTATAGACACAAATGTATTTTGGGATGGCAGAGGCAGTAGTCTAAAATTGAAATGAGTTATTTTGAAATAGGCAAAACAAACATAACATTTTATATGATCAAACAGTCAAAATCCCCATTTGGAGTCAAACTGTAGTTGTTATATAAGTAATAAAAGGGAAATTAAAACTCTAAACAAAAGATAGAGAATTCTGCCCCCACTGGCTAGTATTCTAGGAAATATTGTTTAAGAAAATACTATTTGAAGGCCCTTAAGATAATGTTGCTGGGGGAAGAGGAACTTGTGTTCATCTTTGGGCCTTCAAGAGACCCAGAGAATGAGATAATGAATGCAATTGTGATTACTAATGGGAACTAAAAGGTGAAATAACTGTGAGGCAAGAGGATGCCAATTTAGCATTTATCACTCATTGGACAGGATCCTGGGTGACTGTAAGGCACAGGACCAGCATAATAAGCTTAAGTGTTTTAGCTTGCCTACATGAATTAATAATAAAGGTGAGAAGAGGTATCAATGATATCAAATATGATCAATGAGGCTAGGTATTATGACAGACAACTGTAGAGTCTATGTAGCAAATGATTCCTGGGAATGTTGAGACTTCTATTGTGGGCTGAATTTGCTGATTAGAATTATCACACAGCAAAAGTGTGGTGAAGATTTTCCTTCTCAGACCCATTTGCTGATCTCCAGGTACATTCACTGATGGCTTCTTGTTCTTCCCAGTCTCCTGCCAGGGCAAAATATCTTCATAAAAACTGTTGCCAATAGTGTCCCTCACAAGAGTTATTCCTTTGACAAAGGTGGTAGGGATTCCAGGAAAAGAGAGAAGGTGCCCGAGCGTGGTGGCCCATGCCTTTAATCCCATCACTCAGGAGACAGAGGCAGGCGGATTTCTGAGTTCCAGGCCAGCCTGGTCTACAAAGTGAGTTCCAGGACAGCCAGAGCTATACAGAGAAACCCTGTCTCGAAAAAACAAAAAAAAAAAAAACAAAAAAAAAAAAAACAAAAAAAACAAAAAAAAAAAACAAGGAGAGAAGGCACAGCATCCGTAGGCCACAGAGAGAGAGGAGAAACTGCTAATCCTTGAAAATCACTCACTCAATGTTCCTTGATGTGAAACCATGGGAGAGAATGAGGTGGAGACATCAGGCTAAAGAGGTCAGTAAGGCCAGAGAAACTAGGATAAGACTGGTATTTAAAGCTCACTAATGGATTCTAACACATGTTCTCTGAAGAACAAAATGCAAACTAGTAGACTTGACTTAGTGAGACTTCAAAGCCTCCTTCCTGCCTCTTTCAGATGCTTCATCTTCAGTTTTCATACTGCAGGTTTGGGATGGGACCTGGTGACTTAAAGCCTATACAATTCATTCATTCTGTGAAAAATACCTGCTTTTCAGGTCAAGGTTCTCTCTTAGGATTTTGGGTTTTCTCTATGTGCTGGTTTCTCACCACTGTGACTAGATACCCAACAGAAGCATCTCCATGGATAAAGGGTTCATTTGATTCAATTTTGAGATGACAGCTGATCATGGTGGATAAAGGTGTCTAGTCAGGTTGCATTGGTAATTGTGAAACAAAGACATGAGCACTGGAGACCAAGTGGCTTTCTCTTCTCTCATTTACTCCAGGAACCCAGCTTGGGTAGCTCTTCCCTCTTGAATTAACTTATCAAGAGCATTTTTAAATATATACTCAGAGATGTATTTCCATGATGATTCTAGACCCTGTCAGGTTAGCAATGAAGATTAACTATGGTGCCATCTCAGTCACTTTTCTTTCTTTCTCACTTCTGCTGGTTTATTCCCTGAAATGTAAGGCCTGGCTTAGTGTGAGGTCAGAATATGTGTGGCACATTACATGCCTGCCCCAGAAACTGGGAGAACCTGCTTCCCCTAAAGAATCCTGTGACTCCTGTTCTTTCTCTCCAGTTTTCCTGTTGTCCTTGTGTCCTGCTTGCCTCTATACAAGACTTAAGCACACTGAAAATTCTCCACTGTGGTCTGTCAAAACCAAGCTTTCCTCCATCACCTCACAATTTGGAGACAGAACCTTTGTTCTCTTCTCCTTGTTGCAAGTATCAGCTGCTGCCCACTGGTACCCTAATTGATATGATATATGTTAGATATTTCACACTCCATATGGCACAACAAAACTCCACTGTACTCCCTACCTGTAAACTTTTTAATTCTCTCAGTTGTGGCAATCTCCTTTCACTAGTTGTCAACCTCTAAACCTCAGAGCACATCTTGCCTGCTGCCCAGTTCCTCTTGTGAACCACACAGAATTACTGAGGAAATTACTTTCAACGTATAGCCAGAAGTTCTTCCTGACTTTTCTCTCCAATAGTTGGGCACAAGTTCTAGCTTTAGCTTTTATTTTCCATTGTCCAGATTAATGTATTGGTGCTTCAATGACCCCTGTTTCCGGGGCCCAGCTCAGTTGTAGAGCTGACATCAAATATATTATGATAGATCTATTGGTGGGACCCTTCTAAAAATGAAGCCACTGCCAGGGTAACATGCCAACCCTCTCACTCTGAGCCACATAAGTTAGAGTATGTGCCATGCCTACATGTACTTTCATATGATCCTACCCATCCTGACCACTCTACTTAAGTGTGTCTCATCCCAAGCTGCTTTCAACTCTGATCTTCATCTATGTCATGCTATTTTGTTTCTCAGGAAGATGGTTCTCCAGTGTGCATGGTGTGTCACTTCTCTCACTGTGTTTGTATTAGATAGTTTTTCATTGCTGTGACAAAGTGCCTGGCAAACAGAACTTCAGAGAGTAAAGATTTATTTTGGGTCTCAGTTTGAGGACACTATTATGCAAGTAAAGGGAGGGAGAATTATGAAGCAGCTGATTACATTGCATCCATAGTCAAGAATCAGAAGTCAATGCTGATGTTCAACTCACTATCTCTTCTTTATTCATTCCAGGATCCCAGAGTAGGAAATGGCGCTGCCTACATTTAGGGTAGGTCCTCTCACTTCAATCAATCCACCTAAAAGCTCCCTCATAGCTATGCCCAGAAGTTTTTCTGCTGAGAAATATTAGACCATGTTGAGTTTACATAGCACATTAGCTATCACACTACAAATGACCAAATGTTGAAAAGCTTAGAACAACTGAGACATGGTTCCTCAGGTTCAAAGACTAACACTGTATAAGGGAAAAAATTCCCACTTCTCAATAGCATTTTTGCTTTCTTAATGATACTCTTACTAGGGTGATATAGAATTTCAATAAACTGTTTTTTATTATTACCCAGAAGATAGAGGGTAGTAAACATTGTTCATAGGTTCCATGACAATTTGTATCTCTTTTGTGACAGCCATTCTTTGATACATTTATTAGTTTGATGCTCCAATGGGTATTTGTGTTTAATATTTTGAGTCTGTTATACAGCCTGAATGTTAAGAAAGTGCTTTGAGCATGTCATCATTAATGATATAATGGTGTCATACACATCTCTGATGGTTCAAGTTCATTTTCAGCTTGATTAGAGTTAAAATCACCAAGGAAACACAACTCTGGAATGTCTATGAAGATATTTCCAAAAAGTTTAACTGAATAGAGAAGACCCACATTAAGTGTGGCACTCACTATCTGACAAGGTGTGGTTCTAGACTGAATAAAGAGAAAAAAAAAACTAGCTAAGAACTGGCATTCTTCTGCCTCTGCTATCTGATACATGCTATGCAATTGACTTCCTCATCCTCCTATCCCTGTGTGTCCTCTGCTGAAATGTTTTGGACCAACAACTGGAGCCAAATAAATCTTCATGTCTGTAAGTTGCTGCCTGTTAGGTATCATAGCAGCAGGACAAGAAACTAATACAATGATCTCCGGCTTTTAATTTGCTAAAGCTATTTGTCAATAATAGATATTTAGATATTTTATTGGATATATAATTTTTATCTATTGAATTAATCATGTTTTTTCTCTTGGCTTGTAATTTTGAAAATAACATTACATAGCATTCTATGTAAAGCCATTCTTGTCATGTTGACTGGCGATAAGTTCTTTTTTTTTCTTTCTTTCTTTCTTTCTTTCTTTCTTTCTTTCTTTCTTTCTTTCTTTCTTTCTTTTTTTTTGTAACATACATGCAGTCTCCCACATACGTTAACTTATAAAACCATACAGAATGCAAATGTTATATTAATAGCTACTTCTCTATACTGTTAGGTAATAATTACCAGAAGATATATGCATTTGTTCAGTATAGAGGCAATCATTTTCTTTTGTGATTTGTTTTTAATTTATTTTTATTTTTTTATTAGATATTCTCTTCATTTACATTTCAAATGCTATCCCCAAAGCCCCCATACCCTCCCCCTGATAAATTCTTTTAGATTTCTTTCTCCTTTTTGGCACAAGTTTATTTTTTTATATAGTTCTCCAGGCACCAGTCATTTTTAAAATGTTTCTCAAAACATTCTGTCATTATTTATATAAACCTATTTGAACTCATAATTAGGTTAAAACTCTATGTACATCTTAATTCATGAACATTTTATTTTTCTTTTTGTCAAATCTTAGTAGAACACAGTAAGTGATTTATCTACTAGCAGTTGTTTACACATAATATGTTGTTGTCAAAGATGTGAGATTGTAAGTGGCTCTGGAAATATGCAGTTGGCAACAGGAAAAAACATGTATAATAATCTAAACTATTGCTATATTCAGTCTCTAGCCTAACTGAGAGGGTTCTGAGCCTTCTCATTTTGTTTAAGCCCTATCTTTTTTCTTTTTTTAATGTTCCTGAGTTTGTTCATGAGTGTTCAGATGGGAGCATGCATGCTGCTATATAAGGACATGTGTCTACATGGGTGTGCACACGAGGGGACCACTTTATGTGGCATTTATCTAGTGCCACCCATCTTGGGTTGTACTACAAGATATTTCATATTTACCTTAAATTCAACAATTTATTATGGGTGACAAGTGATTCCCCAAGGATGTACCTGTTTCCACCTCTACCCCGGACCCCCAGTGCTAAGATTACAGCTTCAAGAAACAATACTTGGCTTTTCCATGTGGGATCTAGGGAATCAAATTCAGGTCCTCTTGGCTGTGAATCAAGAACTTTCCTGATTGAAGCATGTCTGTCAGCTCCTTATCATATATTTTAACACCCTAAATGGATTGTGAATCACAGGCTTGAGGCAGAATTTACTCCCTAGGTTATATAATTTTGAACTTGTTTCTCTGACATCTGCATTCAGACTATAACTCGGATTCCCTTCATGGTCTCTCTCTCTCTCTCTCTCTCTCTCTCTCTCTCTCTCTCTCTCTCACACACACACACACACACACACACACACACACACACCAAAGTTCTTTAGAGTCAGTAACTATATAGGAGAACAATGGTGAGTAGCTCCCTTTGATCCCCTTCCCCCACCAGTGTTCTAGAGTTAACTAGTACTGTGAGTAAAGGATTAATCCAGTCATCCATCATTTTCAAAGCTATCTCAAGTGTCTCATGCTAGGTCAGAACTTGTAACAATTGCATTATTTGTGGACCACTCTATCCTCACAGCACGTTTAGTCATGCCCATCACTTCTAAAGGAGAAAACAATATTTTAAAATAGCAATTTCTAAAGATTACTAAACTCATATCTGTCTGCTTGTTAAAAAGAAAATGAAGGATCATTTATAGGCCTCTGATAATCGGCTGAATCCTTTATGTGTCCTCACATTTTATCCTCTTAGAAGCAGTGCTGCTATGAAAGACTGATGCCCTCATTTTTGCCAAAGAGAACAAAATTCAAAGAGGGCAAATAATTACTCAGGAGTCTTCATCTAAAATCTTACTCATTTCCCATGACACCAGTCTCCTCATGGGACTTGGCATTTGGAGCATAGAATAATGTTTATGTCACCTACTGAGACCTTGTCTCACAGGAGATACAGACAGCAAGGATCACCTGAAGCTGTAAGGGATGAGCCCACAACCAGACAAGTGAGGAATGAGAAAAAAGGAAATAGAGTGCTTGACTTGATACAGGGCAGTGCTCTGATTTCCCTTTCTGTACCTGTGATGGAACATTTGGACGGAAACCCACTTAAGAAAGGAAATTATTTATTTAGCTCACACTTCCAGGTCATATTCTATTTTTATGGGAGGCCAAGGCAGGAACTGACACAGAAACCACATGGGAGTACTGCTTGGTGACAAGCTTACAGCTTTGTGCTTAGCTAGCTTTCTTATACAGCCCAGGACATCTGCCTAGGGAAATGTCACTCACAGTGGGATGTGCTCTCTACATCAATTAACAAGACAATTGACTCAGACAAACCCACAGGCCAATAGGATCTAGGCATTCTTCCAGTTGAGTCTCAGGTGATTTGGGCTGATTCAAGTTGACAATTAAAGCCGCATAGGAAAGGCTGTAATTTTAATATATTTAGATTTGTTCTCAAATACCTATGAAAGTACAGATGTATGAATAATAATTCAAGACACACTATATAACTTAAACTTATAATTTATACTAGGCACAAAAAACAGTCTAGAATTATTTGACCTTTGTCATAGCTTTACTTTTGCTCAAATTCAGAGCCTAATTGATGTTTAAGCCAATTTTAGATGTAATAAAGGAGCATTTGAAACCTATGGTAATGATGTCAGTTGTAAAGTAAATCTGCTGTTAATTTACATATGTATATAATTCTTGTGTATATTCTGAATCCTGGAGGAAGTGAATGTCAAAAATATTATTAAAATCATTAAGTTTAATGGGATGCTCAAACTACTGGTGCTTGTGGAAAATCCTGACAAGCTGAGTTTGACTGCTAGAACTCACATAGTAAGAGAGAACCAACTGCCAAAAATTGTATTCTGTCCTCAACATCCAAAGTAAATAAACACAATATAATCATTTGAGGTTAGTTCTAAAAACAGAGAGAGTTCTCCGTAATGTTTGCTCATCATTGCTGGTGTTCCAGACAGAAGCACGTCGCCATCACCCATTCTCGATCTAGATACTTCAGTGAGCATTCCAAATCCTACAAGAGCCCCAATCAGAAAGAATTGTGGGAGTGTCCAAGCTCCAACCACCCCACTCATAAGTGAATAGATGCCCTCTCTAAATGTCTTGGTTTTGGAACTTCCAATTTTGTTGAGGTCATTTCAGTAGTGCAAAGCTGAAGCATATCCTCAAAAAGGTGAGATGAGGGCCTCACTGAAGATTCCAGACAGGCAGCATGGGGATCCCAGAGACTGAGTGGAAGATTTCAGGGTAGCAGCAGGGCTGCACTGAAACATCAACATCCTAGTGACATTAAGGAACTCAGCGTAGTGATGCCCTTTATAAGGGACAGGTTTTTTTTTTTCTTTATCCCAGCTACCTCCCAAATAAATTAGGCAGAACATATAAAATGTTTCATAGGCTTTATATCATAATACATGACAATTTATTAAATTATGCTAGCCCTCTAGGCTAATCTGGCTACCTCTCCACCAAAATTCCTGAGATACTAGCATTTTAGTATTTATTTGGCTCTCTCTGCTCCAAGTACCCATGCTCCGTATGGTAAATCCTAATTGTCCCCTCCCCAACCCCCAACAGACCCCAGGCTAGTGGATGTTCAACTCTTTATTGACAGATCAGATTTTATTGACAAATAAGAGAATAAATGGGGAGCAATATTTATGTAAACTTGAGCTTGAAGATTCTTAGGATAACCATTACAATGCCATATCCATATGGCAACCATATATGGGAGCAGAGAAATCAGCATTTGAATAATACAGGAATAATTTTTACATAGTGAACATCATGATGACATCAGGGTTCACAGCCTTGTCTTCTATTATAAGCCTTAGAATCCAAAGAAATCTTTTTTGGCCAATACATCCAGTAAAGGTCACTGACCAAGCCACACTTTTGTGTCTGGGTCACAAAATTACACATTTTTCAAGAAAGCAAACAAAACCATATTTAGGCCCATGGTAAGAGCTCTACTGTAATTTGTTGCATGATATTGATTCACCACAGTTAGAGAATCGAAGGCAGGCTAAAATGGGATTTCTAAGAGAGTTCAACTTAGTGAGCCCATGACTTAATTGGGATTATTTGTTGAAGGGTGGTGAAGGGTACACATAGGAGCAGGATAGCTCAAAAGAAGCTACATAACCAAAAGCCTATGCCAGCATATGATGAGTCTCGGCATCACTTGCAGATAGCTCAGCATATCTGAGAATCTCATCTCAGGAGATCTGCTGGGCAGGCTTCCCTTCCAGGAGAGAAGGGGATATTCTGTGCTTCCTTCCTGGGTTCTAATGAATTTTGTCTCACCTTTCTCAGCTGTGTTACACTTGATTATGTCTCCAGTCACAGAATTTCCCTTATCCTTCCATTGAAAGGAAACTGCTCTACAACACAGACCTAAACCTACTTTGGAAATAGTTTTTTTCTTAGTGCTGTAGTGAGTTTTCTGCCTTGGTTATAGGAGAAAAGAAGAAAAATGCGGCACCAAACTAAACCAGGTATCAGATTCTTGTCCTAAGATGGAGGCCTAAGTTCAGTCACATATTGCTCTATACACCTTTAAATTCCTTCTCCCGTATGTGATTAAGCACATATAAAGTAGTCCTGCAAATTGGTTGGTTGATTAGTGGAGTCTAGTAATATACTGAATTTTCCATCAGTCATAGAATTAGCCACAAATAAGAGAAGAGAATGAAACATACCCAGGTGCATTGATGAGGATGAGGAGGATGTAGGCTGAAGCTGACTTGAGATTCACAGGAAGTCCCTGATATGATCCTTGCTATGTACCATGTGAAGAGTCTCAAAGCTAAGAGCTGAGAGCTACTGCAAGTTCTTTTGTCATCTTTGTAGCCAACCAGAGAGACTCTATGTGGTCCAAAACTATAGTAGCTCTGAAGATCCTGCTATATATGCTATATATGCTCTCAGGTTGTTCTCAAACCTCTGGACAACAATCCTTATGCATGGCTTGAGGAAGTCTTTCCTGTGAGTCTGTAGCTTTTCCTGGATACAATAAATAAATAAATAAATAAATAAATAAATAATTGATAATTTAACAGTCCTGATGAAAGTGGATATAGAAATTACTTTTTATTTTTCCAGTACTTCAAGTTTGTTTCCAGATTGAGAGCAACTATTTTGAAATGATTTGTATAGTGTGTGCATTAAATTCCTTTAGGAAGGTAACCAAGAAAATTAAGAGTAAGTTATTGGAAGTATTTACGTTGAACCCAGGTTTGTGAACTTGAGCAGTCACTTGAATACTCAAAGCTTTAATTTGTTTATGAAAGCAGAATGATAATGCTTAATCCAGTGGTGACTCCAGTCACTTGTCACAGTGTCCCATCTTCTGAACTCAGTAACTAGTGCATGCAGTCATAATAAGGGAAGTGAATGTAAATGAGCAAGTCAGATGAGGATGGTCATTTTGAGATGGACAGGGATAATTTGGCATGTTGCTAAGGAAAATGTGCCTCTGAACTCCTTTTCAAGAACCACCCCTTTTCTCTTGAGTAAAGGAATGAAATGTATTTTCTCAGCTCTCTGAGTGCTATCCCAAAGGATTGGCAGATGCCAGAGTTCTGAATGAGCCAGGAAGGGTCCTTTGCTCAAGAGATAAGTTAGAAGAAAATGGAGAAAAAAAGATCACCAATGTTGTCGGGCCTTTTAGATCCAAGTTCAATTCATGGGACCATGGAACAGCTTTATCAGTGGCAGTGGGAAACTCCATATGGAGCCAGAATCTGTATATTACCATGACACGACAAATATACTGTCTGTCAATTAGAAGTCATCCCCATCTTAACACTTTGTGTACACTGTATTTACCACTAAATTAAATTTTCATTTAAGGAAATGACTCATACCTAAGTGCTGGGCTGCTATGGCATAAAAAGGATATGGCAGGCTCCAGAATCAGTAGGAGACCCCATCTCAAAAACTAATCTAGGAAGCAACTTGGGAAGACAACCTGATGCTGACCTCTGGCCTCAAAGGTGCACACACACACACATACACACACACATACACACACACACACACACACTGGGTGGGGGAGGGGAGAGAGAGAGGAGGGAGGGGAGAGAGAGAGAGAGAGAGAGAGAGAGAGAGAGACAGAGAGAGAGAGAGAGACAGAGAGAGAGAGAAATGAAGAAGGTAGATTTTATTCTTAAAAAATTTGCACTCTAAGGAAAGTACACTGTGTCTTAGTACATTAACAACTGTCTGGAATTTTTAACCAAGGTTTTTTTTTTTTTTCCTCTCTTTTCCAAACCCACAACTTTAGCTACCTGAGACAGAGCTACAGCTCTTGTAGAAAATATTTTGTATTCTATCCTGGGGAAAGTGCCTCCTGGGAGAATTTTTAACTATTTTGCCATCAATGCTAAACTTAATCTTGTGTGAGAAGGGGTTGAGGGAACACTTAACTGGAAGCACTGGCCATGCAAGTGTTAAGTCAGAAGTTCAGATCTCTAGAGTCTGTGAAAAGTAGAGCAGATGTTGTAGGCCTCTGTAATTCAGGCTCTGCAGAGCTACAGACAGAGTTTCCATGGGTTCACACTGGGCAGCTAAGAGAGCAAATAAGCAATCTCTCAGTTCAGTTGAGGTTTACCAGCTCAGTGAAAGCTAACAGCACATTTGAGCCTCCACGTGTACTGATACACAATTGCACACAGACACGTGATCATACAAACAATTATGTATATGCAGACTATACACACACCTTTAAAAAAAAAAAAAAAAAAAAAAAAAAAAAAACCTTAATTTCAAACCTACTCATAGCCAGGACCATTCAACTTACAAAATAAAATGCTGGAAAGAAAACCAAACAGTAAATGCAGTTATAATTGATGTTGCTGAGGGCTGGTACATCAACATCTCCTGGGTTATGAGGATGTCATCGTGAAATGTACTGCTTCTCAGTTGCCTCTTCCTCCTCCCCAAATATTTGTGCACCATTTTGAAACATTTCAGCCTCTGTACTGAGAAATGACATTTAATATTCCTAGGGCTATAATTGCTTTCCAATGTGTCTTTTTTTTTCCTTTCATGTAATATAACTGCTGAAGAATTTCTGTAAAATGAAAGATATTTAGTGAATATAGTAAGGTATTTTTCCTGCTGTTTTTAATCAAACCATTCATAACTAGAGAGATTAGTGGAGGGTAGAAAAAGAAGGTTGAATTCATCTGACCATAACTCTGGCAACCCAAAAATGTATTAATAGTTTCAAATTATAAAAGAGAATTCATAGACCTGTCTCTGTGATATTAACATTTGTAGCATTTTATTTTCTCATAGCCATGGCCAGAATTACCTCAAGAATCACGGTTGTGATTTGGAAGAAGTAGAACATGCTGAAGCACTTTGCCAGATTTTTATTTTTAGTCTGTTCCTAGAATAATCATTATCTAGAGTCCAGAAATGTCTCAAAAAAGCACTACATTAGAGAAGCAGCCTGTCATTCCACAGAGGCTATAGGACATGGCTGTCAGATGGCTGTATTTTTCCATACAAGAGAACTTTATTTGCAGTGGCTGGGCACTGCTGGGACCAGATCCCCCTTTGTAGTCCAGCAAATCAACTGGCTATGTTAATACTGCTGTAACACAGCACAGCCCACAATCTGGCCAAGTAAATTCACCCAGGGTTTTGACTGTTTTGTTTTAAAATGAGTATTTCCACAAATGAAATCTGGTTTTTCTCTCTAGCATAGATACACTTTTAAAACAATATCATATTAACATTGACAGTGATGGATTGGAAATTCAGCTGTGAGCGCTGTTCTGTCTCCTTTTGAAGTAAGACAAGGGTTTTCTAGGGAGTTGGAGAAATGGCTCCATGAGCTGTAAACATAGGACATGAGTTAGAATCATTAATAACCATTTAAAATCTAAGTCAGGCAATGTGTTCTTATAACTTAACAGTTGAGGGGCAGAGCCTAGAGGATGCCCAGGGACTGCTGACCTGACCAACAAACAAAACCAAATACTGAACTTTGGGGTTAGTGAGAGTTTCTCTCAAAAAGAAAAGTTGAGCAATTTCAGGAATCCCTCTACTTGTTCCTGCTTGGGTGCACACACCCACATGCACCAAACTAAGATGCACACACAAACATGTGACAGCAATAATATAATGTCTTGTCAGAATAAACATTTAGTTTAGAAACACATAAAAATGGTACCAGAGCTTCCAGTTTCCATCTGCACCTGGAGCTGATCCTGTGCCAGAGTGCTCCATACCCAAATAGCCCAAGGATAGAGCTGTTCCCCCAGAAGTGTGAACACACCTGTGAGTATAGGTAAGACCACCACGTCTGCTCTGAGGGACCTGCAGGAAGCCCTCGGGACACAGGAACTGAGAAGCATCTTGGGACAGGATCCTTCTGGTTTCTGTCTGCACAGGGAGCTGATCCTGGGCCACAGTGCCTGAAGCTGGTCCTGTGCCACAAAGCTCCATACTCAAATACCATGGGAAGAAAGCTGGTCTCCCAGGAGTGAGACCACCACTTCTGTTCAAATTCCTGGCCCAAGAGAGAATTGCTCAAAGCCATCAGGACACAGGAACCAAGGAATATCCAGGGACATGATCCTTCCAGTTTCTGTCTAGAGCTGACCCTATGCCAC
This sequence comes from Mus musculus, assembly GCF_000001635.26. Lineage (NCBI taxonomy): Eukaryota > Metazoa > Chordata > Mammalia > Rodentia > Muridae > Mus > Mus musculus. Next base: position 99,914,361 of record NC_000067.6, read on the forward strand.
AACTCTCCATATTCAAATTCTTCCTGAAGAGAACTGTTTTCCCAGAAGTACTGACACACAGGCTTGCAGAAGGAACAAGCCACAGTCTGAGACTGCAAGATCAGCTAACACCAGTGATAAGCATATTGATAGAGGCAAGGACACAAACATAAGCAACAGGAACCAAGGCTACTTGGCATCATCACAACTAAGTTTTCCCACCACAGTGAGCCCTTGAATACCCCAACAAACCAGAAAAGCAAGACTCTGATTTAAAATAATATCTCATGATGATGATAGGGGACTTTATGAAGGACATAAATAACTCTCTTAAAGAAATACAGGACACAGGTAAACAGTTGGAAGACCTTAAAGAGGAAACACAAAAATCCCTTTTAAAATGCCAGGAAAACACAACCAAACAGGTGAAGAAATTGAACAAAACCACCCAAGATATAAGAATAGAATTAGAAACAATAAAGAAATTGCAAAGGGAGACAACGCTGGATATAGAAAACCTAGGAGAGAGATTAGGAGTCATAAATGCAAGCACCACCAATAGAATAGATTGAAAAGAGATAGAAAAGAGAATCTCAGAGGAAGAAAATAACATAGAAAACATTGACACAACAGTCAAAGAAAATGCAAAATGCAAAAAGAATGCCTCTGCATTCTTAATACATTGCCCAAAAGGAGCATCTACAATACTCAATATCAAAGATACTAACCCAAAACATTCAGAAAATTTGAGACATAATGAAAACCCCAAACCTAAGGATAATAGGTATAGAAGAGAGTAAAGATTCCAAACTTTAAAGGGCCAATAAATATCTTCAATAAAATTACAGAAAAAAAAAAAAAAAACTTCCGTAACATAAAGAAGGAGATGCTCATAAACATCCAAGAAGTCTACAGAACTCCAAATAGATTGGACCAGAAAAGAAATTTCTCCTGTAACATAATAGTCAAAACACCAAATGCACAAAACAAAGAAATACTATTAAAAGCAGGAAGGGAAATAAGTCAAGTAACATACAAAGGCAAACCTATCAAAATTACACCATAATTCTCACCAGAGACTATCAAAGCTAGAAGATCCTGGAGAGATGTTATCCAGACCCTAAGAGAACACAAATGTAAGTCCAGGATACTACACCCAGCAAAACTCTTAATTACCACAGATGGAGAACCCATGATATTTCATGACAAAACCAAATTTACAAAATATTTTTCCAGAAATCCAGCCCTACAAAGGATAATAGATGGAAAACTCAAACAAAAGGAGAGAAATTCCACCCTAGGAAAAGCAAGAAATTAATAATGTTTCCATAAACCCAACAGATGATAGCCACACAAACATAAAAATAACATAAAATAACAAAAAGTGTAATTTTTAAAGTATTATTTACCTTTAGTGACTGTCCATCCTCTTTTGTTCCTACTATTCAAATGCAGGATTTGAGATCTTCCCTACTTATATGATACTATTTTTTTCCAGGTAAAATTCTTGCAAGCCTTTTTCCTGTAACACCCTTCATATTTCTGAAACCATCAGCCTCCACATTCTTAATACATTGTCCAAAAGGAGCTACTACAATACTCAATGTCAAAGATACTGTTTCTATAAAAATTTTAGTAACTCAAAACCTTGACATCACATTGACCCACTGATATAGTACTGTATAACTGAATACAGCATATATGTTATGACTTAGTAGCTTGGTGTTCTTATGTAAAAACCTAACAATGTAAAGTCTAAGTGTGTATAAAGATTGTCCCTGACTCTTTTGCCTACTTGTGAGACCATTTTTCTCTTACAGGGTTGCCTTGCCTAGCCTTCATGTTATGGTCTTATTATAGTTTGTTGGGCTGCTTGGTTGATGTCCCTGAGAGACCAGCTTTTTTCAGAGGGGAGGCAGTTGGGGTGTGAATCTGGGGAAAAGCACTGATGGTCATTGGTGGAGGGACTGTGGTCAGGATGTAATATGAGTAAAGAATTAAAAAATATCACTGGCCGGGCATGGTGGAGCACACCTTTAATTCCAGCACTCAGGAGGCAGAGGCAAGCAGATTTCTGAGTTTGAGGCCAGCCTGGTCTACAAAGTGAGTTCCAGGACAGCCAAGGCTACACAGAGAAACCCAAACAACAAAAAACCAAAAACAACAACAACAAAAAATCACTAATGCTACTGCTTCGGTAAAAACTACATGTTGTTGTACACATTACCCAATATGTTCATTATTACAATTATTTGATAAAAGTAAAAAAAAAATCTGAACTTAAATACATAAATCAATTCTAGACTTAAATTGTTTAAGCCAAAGGTAGAGCTATTGTCATTACAGTGAGAACTGGTAAACTTTCTGTCATAATATTGTTCTGTCCAAATATCAGTATCATGGACATCTGCTACTATCATCATTACATCATACAGTTTATAATTCAGCCAGGAATTTCCACATGTGTCTTTTCATAAAACCAGTAATTACTTATTTTGCCAGGTAAGGAGGCCTGCTCCAACCAGAGAGAAAACACACTCTCTTTGAATTCCTGTCCTTGGCTTCTCAAATACAAAATAACTTCCAGGGGATTTCAAGGAATATGCTCCCCAACAAATCTGAGTCCTGTTAGGCCAGTATAATGGTGGCTTCTTCTTTTCTATATAGCACCAGAGAGGCTCAGGGTCTGGAAAAAACCTGGAACTTGGGTTCGAGGATGGCATAAGCACCTGTAGGGATTGCATATGCCAAAAGAAAAGAAACAGATTCTGAGGTCTGCAGGCAGTTGTTACCCCAGATGTCAGCCTCTTAGGCAGGAATTAAAGGAACCCAGTTCTGACCCATATTCCCAAGGATCTGTGTCAATTAGGCCAGTGAGCTGAACTGAAGACTACTATTAATATGAGTCTATAGTCCAGGTCAGGACTGCCTTTCAAGTTCATCAACATTGAAGAAGGAATAATCTAACTGTGGTCACAAATTTCAGAAGAAGTGTCCATATGTTGAATGAGGAATAATGAATAAATTAACCACAAATAAACTGCTCATTTTAATTACTATTTTTGTTTCAAATAAATGAGTCATTTATTGTTACTTTACTTGCTTATAGGCATAATGGTAATAATCAATGAATGATAATGTAATAAGCATTTCCAAAAAATAAATATGATTTTATATAAGTGAAAAAAAAAAGAGGAAGTCGAATATAGACCCAGCTCTTTTGCCTAAATCCTGTTGTACACTATCTGAAGGGAACCAGATCAGCCTCCTACCTACAGCTACCAGTTGCTGCTGCTGGTGTGACCTCTATTTAACAGGAAAAACTTCAACAAGTGGGAGCACAATCAGACTCTGAGGCAGGGCAAATTTAACTATCTGCTCTCTTGTACGTGGATTAGCTCAGCCTAGAGATACTGAGAATCCTGTATTCTTACCTCATTGGGTTTATAGGTGTCAAAGCCCAGGGCAGGAATGAAGTGGCCGTCATTTAGTTTGACACACTGCTGTTTGGAGCTCGTTGACTTTCACTCCCCTGGCTAAGCACATCCTGAGTCTTCCATTGCAGTGAAGGGGAAGTGGGTATCATCATATATCAACTTCCTGTCTATTGGTTAACAAGGAACACTTCCTTTCTGGAAGTTAGCCATGCCTACTCACTGGCTAATGTTTAACTATCTTTGCTCCCCAGCTAATGATTAATCAGTGCTACTGTCTGGTTAATGGTTAACAGTACTGTTTTGTTCCTACTTTTTAAATACTACTATTGTCTGTCTAATGGACAACCAATAGAAGTGAGGAGTCAGGCATGTCAGGCATGTAAGCAGTATTCCACATATAAGGGAAACCACTCATTTTCCTATGAAGGATGGATTTCAAATAAAGTACTATATAATGATAAAAAAAAAATGGTACCAGAGTGTTCATTAAGACCAATAATGTTAGTAGTGGCCATTTCTAGGTAATAAACAGCTCTATCATGAATATAAACTACAAATGCCATGCCCACAAGGGCTCTGGTGTTAAGAGAGAAGTGCTATCACATTACAGCTTTTTGATTCAAACGTCTGCACAATTTACACATCATCTCCTTATTTAGCAGTCTTCACAGTATATTATCACCACAATGCTGTAGTTACTGCTATCTGAGCCATTGCTTTGGACTAGCATTTTTCTCTGCCTGTGGCTGCTGCTGTCTTTGTGTGAAGTTCCCTTGTGGAGAGGAGACATCATCCTTTCTTTCCTGAGAAGACATTGAAGCACAGAGAGGAGATGGATTTGCATAATTACTCAAGCTGGTTGGTTGAGTGGCACCTTTTTAGCAATGGGGTGGAAGTGACAGTTATGAAGTTTAATTTGCTTTGCATAATTTGTACATTATTAAAAATTCTGAGTTCTATATAATCAGATTCTCTTCATTTCAGAGACATTTCTTTCATGTCTGTGTACTAGGAACATATAAGTTATTCTTGGAATAAGTGTCTTATTTCCCAGAAGATCTCATATAACTTTGGATCCTATGCATCATATTTTGTCAGAGAGCGAGTACCATTCTTTGTTCTATAAATCACACATGTTTGGGGAAAGTATTTATTTCTTACCTATCCACCTTAAGAGCCCACACTCCAACCCAATGTGAATTTGGTAAATAGAACTTTTTACTTATACTCAGTGTTATTTTTTATTTGATGAGTTAACGTTCTTGCCATAAAAACACTCAGATCTAAATTTGATCAACAAAATCCACATTGAAAAAAAAAAAAACTCTGCCAGTTATGGTGTTGCAAACTGGTAGCATTTGCTGAAGGAGGCAGAGGCAGGAGGATCAAGGCCAGTCTGGGCTACACATTTGCCAGGCAGTGGCGACTCAAGCCTTTAATCCCAGCACTCGGGAGGTAGATGCAGCCAGATTTCTGAGTTCAAGGCCAGCCTGGTCTACAGAGTGAGTTCCAGGACAGCCAGGACTACAAAGAGAAACCCTGTCTCAAAAAATAAAATAACAACAAGAAAAAAGGCCATGTAATAGCACACTCTTTTAATCCCAAAACTGTATGGGAAAGGGAGAAAAGCAGACCCCCTGGTGCTACCTATCCAGGAAGCCTAATATAATCACTGAGCTATAGTGATATTCTGTAAGTGTTGAGAAAAATCACATGATGTTGTTCTTTCATCACGATGTAGACATGCACATGTATGGAATACCTACATACATGTACCTGTGTGTGCATACATGAATAAGCCTATAGAGATGTATAGTTGCATGTGCATACAGACATATACATACAAACATGTGCAGACACCCAGAAATAGCTGCTCAATACCTAGATTTTGGTTCCATTAAAAGACTGCCTTCAGCATATCTAAAATTTTTGTCATTATTGATGAAATACTTTGTGTTCCTCATTGTAAATAAAGAGGATGACATGGTGTCTGCATGCAAAAAGAAATGTCATAATGTGTTATCAACCAAATAAATGTACATCATTAATTAGGTTCAGTACTGCGGATGCACCATACCCAGAAACTGCCAGTAAACTGGGAAAGAGAGAGCCAAGATGTAAATGACCAATAGTCTGACCAAAAAGGGATATCCAGAAATAAGAAACTAGAATTGTACACAATGGTAGTTCCAGATTAATGCTTCACTTGCAAAGAAAGTTTAAAGAAAGTATTAGAAAATGAAATAGAACCAACATTGGGGCCCCGAGAAAGAAAAAAATTATTAAAGTTATGAAATAAGTTTTGCACAACATGTAAGAGTGGTTCCTGGATAGGCAAATATAGAATATGTAAAATCTTATATTAGTAAATCCAATTAAAAACACTGGGACTTTTAGGAGAGTCATTGTGTGCAATGTGTAGAAGTAGAAAGCTAGCAGAACTATTGAGTTAAGGGTTAACTTGATTCTTTCTGGCCACTGCCTGGCAGCTTTGCCCATGTCATTTATCATTAGAGTTTCACAAGAAAATACAAGTATCTGGCCTCAGAGCTCTGAGCTCTGAAGTATAATAAGTTAAAATTTAAGTTCAAATAATGATAAGTTTGGAATTTTATTATTTTGACTATAGACCTGGGAATAGGTAAGCTAGAAACTTTGGGGAACAATTGTAATTCTTGATTCTTCGTGGTACGTGGTACGTGGTTATTCTTTTGAGTTTGATTGGGCAGTGATTATACAATGTCTTTTTTAAAAATCTGCTTTTAGAGTATCAATAAAAGACTGGGGCAATAAAAAGGTTACAGAGCATGTAGAAAGCAATTGAGGAGCATGTGAGGGGAATGTGGAGAGTGAATGAATAGTGAAAGAGAGAAAGAGAGCTTGAGAAGAGAATGTGAAGAGTGAGTGAATAGAGAATGTGAGGTGTATATGGAAAGTGTGTGTGTGAGTGAAAGAGAGTGCATGTGGTGTGTGTATGAGAGATGTGAGAGACTGAAAGGTGAACACAGAGAGGTGTGTATGAATGTGGTAGTTCAAGAAAAGCAGAGTGCACAGACAGATGCAGAGTGTGTGCAACCTCAAGCTGGGAGGAAGCAAGGGAGAGAAAAAGAAAAGTGATTAAAAGAAAAGAGAAATTTTTTGAAAAATATTTTTCTTTATTACGTATTTTCCTCAATTACATTTCCAATGCTGTCCCAAAAGTCCCCCATACCCCCCCCCCTTCACGGCCCTGCCCACCCATTCCAACTTTTTGGCCCTGGCATTACCCTGTACTGGGGCATATAAAGTTTGCATGTCCAATGGGCCTCTCTTTCCAGTGATGGCCAACTAGGCCATCTTTTGATACATATGCAACTAGAGTCAAGAGCTCAGGGGTACTGGTTAGTTCATAATGTTGTTGCACCTACAGGGTTGCAGATCTCTTTGCTCCTTAGATACTTTCTCTAGCTCCTCCATTGGGGGCCCTGTCCTCCATCCAATAGCTGACTGTGAGCATCCACTTATGTGTTTGCTAGGCCCCAGCATAGTCTCACAAGAGACAGCTATATCAGGGTCCTTTCAGCAAACACTTGCTAGTGTATGCAATGGTGTCATCCTTTGGAGGCTGATTATAGGATGGATCCCTGGATATAGCAGTCTCTAGATGGTCCATCCTTTTGTCTCAGCTCCAAACTTTGTAACTCCTTCCATGGGTGATTGTTTCCAATTCTAAGAAGGGGCAAAGTGTCCACAATTTGGTCTTTGTTCTTCTTCAGTTTCATGTGTTTTGCAAATTGTATCTTATATCTCTGGTATACTAAGTTTCTGGGCTAATACCTACTTATCAGTGAGTACATATCATTTCAGTTCTTTTCTGATTGTGTTACCTCACTCAGGATGATGCCCTCCAGGTCCAACCATTTGCCTAGGAATTTCAAATTTCATTCCTTTTAATAGCTGAGTAGTACTCTATTGTGTAAATGTACCACATTTTTTTGTATCCATTCCTCTGTTGAGGGGCATCTGGGTTCTTTCCAGGTTCTGGCTATTATGAATAAGGCTGCAATGAACATAGTGGAGCATGTGTCTTTCTTACCAGTTGGAACATCTTCTGGATATATGCCCAGAAGAGGTATTGCTGGATCCTCCAGTAGTACTATGTCCAATTTTCTGAGGAACCTCCAGACTGATTTCCAGAGTGATTGTACAAGGTTGCAATCCCACCAACAATGGAGGAGTGTTCCTCTTTCTTCACATCCTCACCAGCATCTGCTGTCACCTGAATTTTTGATCTTAGCCATTTTGACTGGTGTGAGATGTAATCTCAGGGTTGTTTTGATTTGCATTTCTCTGATGATTAAGGATGCTGAACATTTTTTCAGGTGTTTCTCAGCCATTTGTTATTCCTCAGGAGAGAATTCTTTGTTTAGCTCTGAGCCCCATTTTTTAATAGGGTTATTTGATTTTCTGGAGTCTACCTTCAGGAGTTCTTTATATATATTGGAAATAAGTCACCTATTTGATTTAAGATAGGTAAAGATCCTTTCCCAATCTGTTGGTGGTCTTTTTGTCTTATTGATGGTGTCCTTTGCATTGCAGAAGCTTTGCAGTTTCATGAGGTTCCATTTGTCAATTCTCGAATTTACAGCACAATCCACTGCTGTTATATTCAGGAATTTTTCCCCAGTGCCCATATCTTCGAGGGTTTTCCCCACTTTCTTTATAAGTTTCAGTGTCTCTGGTTTTATATGGTCTTCCTTGATCCACTTAGAGTTGACCTTAGTACAAGGAGATAGGAATGGATCAATTCTCATTCTTCTATATGATAACTACCAGTTGTGCCAGCACCATTTGTTGAAAATGCTGTCTTTCTTCCACTGGATGGTTTTAGCTTCCTTGTCGAAGATCAAGTGACCATAGGTGTGTGGGTTCATTTCTGGGTCTTCAATTCTATTCCATTGGTCTACTTGTCTGTCCCTATACCAGTACCATGCCGATTTTATCACAATTGCTCTGTAGTAAAGCCTTAGGTCAGGCATGGTGTTTCCACCAGAGGTTCTTTTATCCTGAGAAGAGTTTTTGCTATCCTAGGTTTTTTGTTATTCCAATGAATTTGCAGATTGCTCTTTCTAATTCGTTGAAGAATTGAATTGGAATTTTGATGGGGATTGCATTGAACCTATAGATTGCTTTTGGCAAGATAGCCATTTTTACAATGTTCATCCTGCCAATCCATGAGCATGGGAGATCTTTCCATCTTCTGAGATCTTCTTTAATTTCTTTCTTCAGAGACTTGAAGTTCTTATCATACAGATCTTTCACTTCCTTAGTTAGAGTCACACCAAGATATTTTATATTATTTGTGACTATTGAGAAGGGTGTTGTTTCCTGAATTTCTTTCTCAGCCTGTTTATTCTTTGTGTAGAGAAAGGCCATTGACTTGTTTGAGTTAATTTTATATCCAGCTACTTCACTGAAGCTGTTTATCAGGCTTAGGAGTTCTCTGGTGGAAAATTTAGGGTCACTTATATATACTATCATATCATCTGCAAAACGTGATATTTTAACTTCATCTTTTCCATCTTTCCTTGACCTCCTTTTGTTGTTGAATTGCTCTGGCTAGGACTTCAAGTACTATGATGAATAGGTAGGGAGAAAGTGGGCAGCCTTGTCTAGTCCCTGATTTTAGTGGGATTGCTTCCAGCTTCTCACCATTTACTTTAATGTTGGCTACTGGTTTGCTGTAGATTGCATTTATCATGTTTAGGTATGTGCCTTGAATTCCTGATCTTTCCAAGACATTTATCATGAATGGGTCTTGGATTTTGTCAAATGCTTTTTCTGCATCTAAGGAGATGATCATGTGGTTTTTGGCTTTGAGTTTTTTTTTTTTAATAATGGATTAGTTGATGGATTTCCATATATTAAACCATTACTACATCCCTGGAATAAAACCTACTTGGTCAGGATGGATGAATGTTTTTATGTGTTCTTGGATTCGGATAGCGAGAGTTTTATTGAGTATTTTTGCATCGATATTCATAAGAGAAATTGGTCTGAAGTTCTCTATCTTTGTTGGATCTTTCTGTGGTTTAGGTATCAGAGTAATTGTGGCTTCATAAAATTAATTGGGTAGAGTACCTTCTACTTCTATTTTGTGGAATAGTTTGTGCAGAACTCAAATTAGATCTTTTTTGAAGGTCTGATAGAACTCAGCACTAAACCCATCTGGTCCTGGGCTTTTTTTGGCTGGGAGATTATTAATGACTGCTTCTATTTCTTTAGGGGATATGGGCCTGTTTAGATGGTTAACTTGATTCTGATTTAACTTTGGTACCTGGTATCTGTCTAGAAATTTGTCCATTCCATCCAGGTTTTCCAGTTTTGTTGAGTATAGCCTTTTGTAGAAGGATCTGATGGTGTTATGGATTTCTTCAAGATCTGTTGTTATGTCTCCCTTTTCATTTCTGATTTTGTTAATTAGGATGCTGTCCCTGTGCCCTCTAGTGAGTCTAGCTAAGGGTTTATCTATCTTGTTGATTTTCTCAAAGAACCAGCTCCTCGTTTCGTTGATTCTTTGAATAGTTCTTCTTGTTTCCACTTGGGTGATTTTGCCCCTGAGTTTGATTATTTTTTGCCCTCTACTCCACTTGGGTGAATTTTCTTCCTTTTAAGAAAAGAGAAATTTTAACCCTTGAAAAATTGCCTGTCAGCTTATATCAAAGATAAATGGAAAGAAAGAGAGAAAGAAAGAAAGAAAGAAAGAAAGAAAGAATAGAAGAAAGGAAGAAAGGAAGAAAGGGAAGGGAAGGGAAGGGAAGGGAAAGGAAGGGAAGGGAAGGGAAAGGAAGAAAAGAAAGAAGGAAAGAAAGAAAGAAAGAAAGAGAGAAAGAAAGAGAGAAAAGGAGAAAAAGAGAGAAAGAAAGAAAGAAAGAAAGAAAGAGAGAAAGAAAGAGAGAAAGAGAAAGAGAGAAAGAGAGAAAGAGAGAAAGAGAGAAAGAAAGAAAGAAAGAAAGAAAGAAAGAAAGAAAGAAAGAAAGAAAGAAAGAAAGGAAGGAAGAAAGGAAGAAAGAAAGGAAGGAAGGAAGGAAGGAAGGAAGGAAGGAAGGAAGGAAGGAAGGAAGGGGAAGGGAAGGGAAGGGAAGGGAAGGGAAGGGAAGGGAAGGGAAGGGAAGGGAAGGGAAGGGAAGGGAAGGGAAAGGAAAGGAAGGGAAGGCAAGGGAAAGGAAAGGAAGAAAAGAAAGAAAGAAGGAAAGAGTGAAAGAGAGAAAGAGAGAGAAAGAGAGAGAAAGAATGAAAGAGAGAGAGAGAAAGAAAGAAAGAAAGAAAGAAAGAAAGAAAGAAAGGAAGGAAGGAAGAAAGGAAGGAAGGAAGGAAGGAAGGAAGGAAGAAGGAAAGAAGGAAAGAAAGAAAAAAGAGACTAGAATCTAGAATTGTATTTTGATGGTGTGGGGACTCACGGTAACATGCACATATGATCTTTCACTTTCCTGACCACATGGCTCATCATTCTCTGTCTTTCGACTATTAGAAATACATTACATTACCTCATCTTTTTTTTTTAAATAGCAAGAAATATAAAATATTTTTTTTTCTTTTTCCATTTTTTTATTAGGTATTTTCTTCATTTACCTTTCAAATGTTATCCCCAAAGTACCCTATACGCCCCCAAAAACCCACTCCTTGGCCCTGGTGTTCCCCTGTACTGGGGTATATAAAGTTTGCAAAACCAAGAGGCCTCTCTTCATAATGATGGCCGACTAGGCCATCTTTGGCTACATATGCAGCTAGAGACACAAGCTCTCGGGGTACTGGTTAGTTCATATTGTTGTTCCACCTATAGGGTTGCAAACCCCTTCAGCTCCTTGGGTACTTTCTCTGGCTCCTCCATTGGCAGCCCTGTGTTCCATTCAATAGCTGACTGTGAATATCCACTTCTGTGTTTCCCAGGCACTGGCATAGCCTCACAAGAAACAGCTATATCAAGATCCTTTCAGCAAAATCTTGCTGGCATATTCAATAGTGTCTGATTTTGGTGGCTGATTATGGCATGGATCTCCAGGTGTGGCAGTCTCTAGATGGTCCATCCTTTTGTCTCAGCTCCAAACTTTGTCTCTGTAACTCCTTCTATGGGTGTTCTGTTCACAATTCTAAGAAGGGGCAAAGTGTCCATACTTTGGTCTTCGTTCTTCTTCAGTTTCATGTGTTTTGCAAATTGTATCTTGGGTATTCTAAGTTTCTGGGCTAATATCCACTTATCAGTGAGTCCATATCATGTGAGTTCTTTTGTGATTGAGTTACCTCACTCAGGATGATACCCTCCAGGTCCATCCACTTGCCTAGGAATTTCATAATTTCATTGTTTTTAATACCTGAGTAGTACTCCATTGTGTAAATGTACCACATTTTCTGTATCCATTACTCTGTTCAGGGACATCTGGATTCTTTCCAGCTTCTGGCTGGAAAAAAATACATAAGGCTGCTATGAACATACTGGAGCATGTGTTCTTATTACCAGTTGGAACATCTTCTGGATATGTGCCCAGGAGAGGTATTGCTGAATCTTCTGGTTATACTATGTCCAATTTTCTGAGGAACCGCCAGACTGATTTCCAGAGTGGTTGTACAAGCTTGCCATCCCATCAACAATGGAGGAATGTTCCTCTTTCTCCACAGACTCATCAGCATCTGCTGTCACCTGAATTTTTGATCTTAGCCATTCTGACTGGTGTGAGGTGGAATATCAGGGTTGTTTTGATTTGCATTTCCCTGATGATTAAGAATTTTGAACATTATTTTTTTCAGGTGCGTCTCAGCCATTCAATATTCCCCAATTGAGAATTCTTTGTATAGATTTGTGGTCCATTTTTAATGGGGTTATTTGATTTTCTGGAGTCCACCTTCATGAGTTCTTTATAGATATTGGATATTAGTCCCCTATCTGATTTAGGATTGGTAAAGATCCTTTCCTAGTCTGTTGGTGGCCTTTTTGTCTTATTGACAGTGTCTTTTGCCTTACAGGAGCTTTACAATTCTCGATCTTGCAGCACAAGCCATTGCTGTTCTATTCAGAATTTTTTCCCTGTGCCCATATCTTTGAGGCTTTTCCCCACATTCTCCTCTATAAGTTTCACTGTCTCTGTTTTTTTTTAATATTTTTTATTATTACGTATTTTCCTCAATTACATTTAGAATGCTATCCCCAAATCCCCCATACCCTCTCCCCCACTTCCCTACCCACCAATTCCTGTTTTTTGGCCCTGGCATTCCCCTGTACTGGGGCATATAAAGTTTGCATGTCTAATGGGCCTCTCTTTCAAGTGATGGCCAACTAGGCCATCTTTTGAAACATATGCAGCTAGAATCAAGAGCTCTGGGGTACTGGTTAGTTCATAATGTTGTTGCACCTACAGGGTTGCAGATCTCTTTGCTCCTTAGATACTTTCTCTAGCTCCTCCATTGGGGGCCCTGTCCTCTATCCAATAGCTGACTGTGAGCATCCACTTATGTGTTTGCTAGGCCCCAGCATAGTCTCACAAGAGACAGCTATATCAGGGTCCTTTCAGCCAACCCTTGCTAGTGTATACAATGGTCTTATCGTTTGGAGGCTAATTATGGGATGGATCCCTGGATATGGCATTCTCTAGACGGTCCATCCTTTTGTCTCAGCTCCAAACTTTGTCTCTGTTACTCCTTCCATGGGTGATTGTTTCCAATTCTAAGAAGGGGCAAAGTGTCCACATTTGTTCTTCGTTCTTCTTCAATTTCATGTGTTTTGCAAATTGTATCTTATATCTCGGGTATACTAAGTTTCTGGGCTAATATCCACTTATCAGTGAGTACATATTGTGCGAGTTCCTTTGTGTTTGGGTTACCTCACTCAGGATGATGCCCTCCAGGTCCAACCATTTACCTAGGAATTTCATAAATTCATTCTTTTTAATAGCTGAGTAGTACTCCATTGTGTAAATGTACCACATTTTCTGTATCCATTCCTCTGTTGAGGGGCATCTGGGTTCTTTCCAGCTTCTGGCTATTATAAATAAGCTTCTATGAACATAGTGGAGCATGTGTCCTTCTTACCGGTTGGGACATCTTCTGGATATATGCCCAGGAGAGGTATTGCTGAATCTTCTGGTTATACTATGTCCAATTTTCTGAAGAACCGCCAGACTGATTTCCAGAGTGGTTGTACAAGCTTGCAATCCCACCAACAATGGAGGAGTGTTCCTCTTTCTCCACATCCTCACCAGCATCTGCTGTCACCTGAATTTTTGATCTTAGCCATTCTGACTGGTGTGAGGTGGAATCTCACGGTTTTGATTTGCATTTCCCTGATGATTAAGGATGTTGAACATTTTTTCAGATGCTTCTCAGGCATTTGGTATTCCTCAGGTGAGAATTCTTTGTTTAGCTCTGAGCCCCATATTTTAATGGGTTTATTTGATTTTATGGAGTCCACCTTCTTGAGTTCTTTATATATATTGGATATTAGTCCCCTCTCTTATTTAGGATAGGTAAAGATCCTTTCCCAATCTGTTGGTGGCCTTTTTGTCTTACTGACAGTGTCTTTTACCTTACAGAAGCTTTGCAATTTTATGAGGTCCCATTTGTAGATTCTCAATCTTACAGCACAAGCCATTGCTGTTCTATTCAGGAATTTTCCTCTGTGCCCATATCTTCAAGGCTTTTCCCCACTTTCTCCTCTATAAGTTTCAGTGTCTCTGGTTTTATGTGGAGTTCCTTGATCCACTTAAATGTGACCTTAGTACAAGGAGATAAGAATGTATCAATTTGCATTCTTCTACATGATAACTACCAGTTGTATCAGCACCATGCTGTCTTTTTTCCACTGGATAGTTTTAGGTTTCTTGTCAAAGATCAAGTGATCATAGGTGCGTGGGTTAATTTCTGGGTCTTCAATTCTATTCCATTGGTCTACCTGTCTGTTGCTATACCAGTACCATGCAGTTTTTATCACAATTGCTCTGTAGTACAGCTTTAGGTCAGGCATGGTGATTCCTCCAGATATTCTTTTATCATTAAAAAGATTTTTTGCTATCCTAAGTTTTTTGTTGTTCCTGATGAATTTTCAAATTGCCCTTTCTAATTCGTTGAAGAATTGAGTTGGAATTTTGATACATTACATCATCTTATGACTTGCTTCTTGACTGTTTACAGTAAAACGCATGTAATCTTCAGTCCCTTGCTATAGTGGTTTGGATATGAATGAAATGCCTGCCATAGGCATTTGATCTCTTGGTCCTTAGTAAATAGCACTGTTTGTGGAACTTTAGGAGTTGTCTTGCCCAAGGAAGCACAGCACTGTGAAAGTGCTTTGAGAGCAAAAATCCTCAAGGCACTTCCAAATCAGTCACACATACTCACAAACACACACAGGCACACAGACACACACATACACACACACACACACACACACACACACACACACACACACACACCTTTATGTTTGGGGTTAAATGTGATCTCTGAGCTTCTTCTCTCAAGGCCTTACCTGACCCTTACCATCATGCTGGCGTTCCATCATAGACTCATTCATCCATTTGGAACATTAAACTAAAATAAACTCCTGGATAAATTGCTCTTTCAGTGGTGTTTTAGCACAGTAACACAAACATATCATCAATTTTACTGCATTGTTTTTCTTCATTTCAGGAGAAGATGAACACTTTATGATTTGGTAGTTGTTAAATGTGTGACCATTGGTCACTTCTCTTTCTCTTGATATAAAGATTTGTTACTTTTAGAAACTGATCCATGGAAAACAAAGAAGACCATCAACTTGTCAAGAAATCTTGAGGTAGTCCTTCATTCTGGCCTCCTTATCTTACCTCATGTCCAGGCTGTTTTGTTTGCATGTAGTTTGGCTCATTCTCCTGTCTCTGCATACAAATGCAATTATTTACTTCAGATTTTTCTGCTTCTTCTGTACTCTCTATATCTTCTAAAAGAAACCTTAAAAAGTTTGCTCATTCCTCTACCATCATACACACATATGCCTTTACATACACACACACACACACACACACACAGAGAGAGAGAGAGAGAGAGAGAGAGAGAGAGATATCAAGGCTACACTTTTCAAACTGAACTCATAACAAACTTTCCCTTTTTTCCTGTTTTTATTATGTTTTGAAAGTTTCACCCAAGATATACCCAAGTGTATCTTGCTCATAACTACCACTACACTCACCTGCCAGACAAGTATGGAGAAGTTGTCCATGGATATAACCCACTGATTTTTTTTAACTGGTTTTATATCCTGCTCCTCAGGTCAGAATTCAGGCCTGGTATGGCAGACTCTGTTGTAGAAGAATATGACCTAGGACAGAAGTTGGTGAAGTTTTTGATAATGGCTGTGTCCTCAAAAACAAATATTTGAAACTTCGAGTTAGTGTCTTTCATCTCCAGTGCAGTGTTTTTACGCGCTAAAGCTTAGTATCTGAAAACACAAACATGTTAGATGTCATTTTAATTGCTACATTTTAAGTAAATTATGTTAGTACTAGAAATACATATAAGCACATCCTTGCTTAAGTGCAATTGTGTATGTTTAAAAGCTAAAAGGAACTTACGTGACTATAATAATGTGCCAATCAGTGGGATGGACCATTCAAGCACAGTCTCTCATCCCATTATACACTGTTGTCTTAATTATTTTCTATTACCATGAAGAGATATCATATCCACTGCATCTGCTTTAAAAGAAAACATTTTAATCTGGGCTTGTTCACAGTTTCAGAGGTTTAATCTGTTGTCATCATGGGGTGAAATATGGCAAAATGCACACAGACATGGTGCTGGAGAAGGAACTGAGAATTCTACATCTGCATCAACAGGCAGCAGGAAGAGACTGCCATACTGCTTGAGCATCTGAGAACTGAAAGCCGGCCCCCAGTTAACACACCTCCTCCAATAAGGCCAAACCTACAGTGAAAAAGCCATTCCTTCTAATAGTGCAACCCTCTATAGGGATGCACCACATTCTACTACCTGGACCCCCATAGGCTTATGGCCATATCTTAATGCAAAATGCATTTAGTCCAACTTCCAAAGTCCCAGTAGTGAATGACCATGGCAAACTCATTTAAAAGTCCACAGTCAAAAGTCACTTCTGAGACTTATGCCATCTCATAACAATAACCCCATGTAAAATCAAAATGAAAGAGAAGATCACATACTTCCAACACACAATGGAACAAGCTATACACTACTATTATAAGACAGGAAAAAGGGAATACAATGAGGAAATGTTGAACCAAATCATTACTGAAAACCAGAGGACAAACTACCAGAACTGATAGGCATACAAGTAGATCAATCATCATGATAGGATGAAGCTATAGAAATGAGGTACTCAGCTATACCTTTGATGTCTCCATGGTATTAGCAATAAGCCATTGATTATTTGCTAATGGCTCTAGACATCTTAATGCTAACTGACTTTTCACTGAGAATTATCAAAATCTAAGCTATCCCATAGGTAATGGGATCAGTTGTAATTAAGTAAGTGTGAGGTCCCCACCCATCATGCCTAGCTCTGCCCAAATTAAACCTCCTGCCACTGAAGCTAGTTCATAGCATGCTTGTTACCAAGGTTTAATTAACATGTTAATTTCAACTGATCACATATGTCTTTTGGTACTTCTGTACCCGCATGCACACACCTACACACACACACACACACACCTACACACACACACACACACACACACACACACACTGTATTGTTTTATTCTCATCCTCCACTTACATTTCTTTACATTTCTCTCCTACTCTCATCATCCCATTACTCTCTAGAGGTTCTTTTTTTTTTTTTTTTTTTTTTTTTTTTTTACATTTGTGTCCTTGTTATTTGTTCTGTGGCCCATTCATATTAATCAGGACTGTCTTGTGACCATGAGTTTGAAATTATCCTCTGGAGCCTAGTTAAGCTCACAGTTAGCTTACACAGTTGAAGACAATGCCTCTTGCTTCCCAAAAGTTTATCAGTAAAATGTGCACATTTTGTCATGTGGAAACCTCTTTATCTCTCTTTATACAACTACTTCTCACTATGGTCTTCCCATTCTGTGAACTCAACATGTTGATGACTGAACATTGTTATTAGATGCCCTGCAAAGTTATTCTATTTTTTTTAATTTAGTTCAGTTCATTTTAATTTTTAATTGTCATACAAAGTGACAGTTTTCTTTAAGGTATTTTCATGCATAGATTGATCATCTCTCTAATGTCTATTGGTCTTCCTTATCTTCTGGGCCCCATCTCTGCATAAGACCACCAGTATTGTCCCTTCCACTTTTATATCATATATTTTCTATTACTATTCCTGCTTCCTATCTGAAACAAGTAAATCATAACCAATAAAGACCTGTACAAAATTAATCCAGTCAAACTTCCAGCAATGGTAGTAGAGAGCTCCCAAGCCTGTACCCCTATTGAAAGAGATGCTGTCAATTGCTCTTAAGGGTGGGAAAGTCACTCTCATGTTTGGAAAGAGTTTCACTGTATTATACTTGCTAAAGTGGATGGCACATAACCCTTGGCCATATGGGAGGCACTAGTTGAACTAGAGATTATAAACAACCAAATAGAAAGTAGATATGAACTTAGGAGGGTGGTGGTATAGAGAATGCTCAAGGGAATAGCAGAGAAGGTAATGGTAGATGGATGTGATAATCTACACTGTACAAAGGTATAGAACATTCAAAAGTTAAAAATTAAAAACCAACAGCAAAATGAAAGCACAACTAGGCTAGGTGTATAATTCAATAAGAAAGCAGTTTAAGGCTTGAATTGTGGTATATCCTTGCACAATCTGAGATAGAAAGAGCTAAATTCATTTGAGGTAGTCAGTCCATAAGTCTTACTACTGTAGTATTGAAGAGCAGATATAAGACTGACAAAGTTTAAAGGCTCATAATGACCTTGGTTGAAAATGCAAACTAGAAAAAAAAGACAGTTTCTGTGTGCATGATGGACATTGCAAGTCCTCATTTTTTAATGAAAGTCTTCCCCATTCTGTTTCTACAACTGTTCT
Organism: Mus musculus; assembly: GCF_000001635.26. Classification (NCBI taxonomy): domain Eukaryota; kingdom Metazoa; phylum Chordata; class Mammalia; order Rodentia; family Muridae; genus Mus; species Mus musculus. The sequence continues at coordinate 99,932,817 of NC_000067.6, forward strand.
TGACATCTCAGAACTCTACTGTTGACAACCCAGGACTTCATCTGGCTAGTCACTCTACAAAATGGAAAACTTACCTAACATCCTGGGAATTGTGCTACTGCTGACCCCAGACAGAGAGGTGCATCGCTACTGATCCTAGACTGAGAATACATCACTCCAGGTCCACAGCCCTGTATCTCAGGACATGTCATCTTCAGTCTTACATGCAATTATTCAATAGCACAAATTTTTAAACACAATTTTTAATTTTAAGCAAATTTTTGTTATTGCTATTAGAAACTGCCCCATGGGCTTTATGCTGGCTAATTAACTGATTACCACTGAGACCCTTGGCTTCACGACCTGTTGTTAAAATAAAAGAAGATCTGCTTATAGTTGACCTCAGGTTTGTGTCAACTTGAGTTGAGTCCAATATCTTCTTGTACCAAATAGTCTGGCTCTGAGTGCCCATAGGCAAGTGATGCAAGGTCATAAGTTTGCATATTGTTACAATGTGAAGACGGAGGGCAGACACAGAAGATGAGTTTCTCTGTACTGTACTGCTGTACTGCTCTACTTTAAAGGACTTTTGTATTCTGGTCTCTTCATTTTGAAGTCCTTCGTCCTTGGATTTTTATGTTTGAGTAATGATACAGGAACATATTTAAGAGCAAAACCAGACTAATTGTTCTCATTGTTTGCTAAGTGAAATTATAGGTTTCAATGTGAAAAATAAATGAAGTCAACATCCTGAGTTATCATCATTAAGTACCAATAAAGACATGTGAGAGAATTCGTCTTTTATTACCTTTTAAACAAAGTAGGTTGTTACATATTCAATCCAAAGAGGAATTTTATCTTGCCAATAAATACAAGTGAATATCTTAAGCTCCAAATCCCCATATGCAGACTATTTACTGTAATAATCAAGAACATACACACAATGCAATTTAACTTTAGTGTTGTCTATAACTCTGTTCATGTTTTAATAACAACAAATAAAATATCTGTTGGCAACAGAAAAAAATGTTACTAAAGCAGCAGCCTCTTAAACATTGAACACTAACTTCTAAAACGCTACGCTAATGGCGCATTTACCCTGCAGTCTGTCTGTGCTGTTCCGTGCTGTGAAAGAAGCTCCTTGGAATTCAGTCTTCTTACTTGTGGAGAGCAAGTCTTCCCCACCTCTGCAATGTGAAGGGTCAATGTTCCTGAGTATACATGCAGATCAGATACTCAGAAACAAAAAGATGAATTTCTTCCATTTTCTGTTCTTACCTGTTTATCCATTCTGTGTCCTCCCGCAAAGAGGAGTGATGCTAGGGGATACTGAAGGAGAAACCAGAAAGCAATGTAGATGTAAAAAACGGAAAACACACTGTTACATGTCAAGGATTTCCACTGTTAAGAAAACAACTTTGTTGTAGCAATAAGACATATTTATTGTCTTAGTTACTTTCCTTATTACTGTGACAAAATACACTGATCCCTGTGTCAGGAGGCACAGGCTTACCAGGAAGTGGAGCTGAGGTGAAACACCTCAAGATGTGCCCTCAATGCTCAATTTCTTGCAAGGAGACTCCAGTATCTGAGGGTTCAACAGTCTTCCAAGACACCACTAACACCATAATTCTCTGAAGACATTTCTCATTCCAAACACATTTCACATTAAATAAATAGTTATGAATTATGTAAATAATGGCAGCATATCACACAGAGGTGGTACCTGCCCAGTGGTCATCACTACACAGTGATATACTATGTCCTGCTCCAGGCTAATACAGTAACAGTCCTGGATGACTTTTTTTCAACTCTTTTGGCCTAAATATCCTCAAACATAAACTGAATTCAGGTGTATTTCTGATTCCATAGACCTAATAATCTTTGAATACTAGAACATGTTATTGGTAGATGTGTCAAATGTTGTGTCAACAAGGTTTGATCTGTAAAAGCAAATGTGCTTTTGGTCTCGCCATGCAGCCTTGGATTTTTATTTATGTGGGGATGGAAAATTGCTAGCATTTTGTTTTTAAGTAATAAAAGAAAACAGTAGAAGACTGGAGAGATGGCTGAGCAATTACGACTACTTGCTGCACTTGCACAGGATTTGGGTTCAATTCCCAGAACTCAAGTCAGGCAGCTCACAGCAGCCTGTTGCTCCTGTTTTAGGGAACCATTTCTGCCTTCCACAGACACCCACATGTGTACATATACACATAGACCACATAGAGACACATACATGCCTAAAATTCAGTTTTAAAAAAAGAGAAACTGCAAAAGAAAATTAGTCATAAACATTATAATTGAAGCTTGAATTTTACTTGCAGCTGAGAGTTGGAAGGAATGCCACGGGAAGGGAGATTTGAGAGCTCATTCTGGAAATAGTTTGTTGTAAATTAAGTTATATCTACTTCACAGTTTTTTGAAGAATCCCTATGGTCTATCTCAGTACAATGCATTAGAACTGCTCATGATGAAAAGCTGGTGTTCACTTCCTGTCCTGGTCAGGAGACTCTGTAGGAAGGCAGCGTAGAATGAATATATATTAAAGTGGAATTTATAATTTGATTCACATGTCATCTGGGTGGGCAACAATGGCTGTTTTCACATTGGAGAAACTTAGAATAGATACCTGCTCAGACAAAAGGTACTACCATCTGGTACAGGATCCTGGTGCTTCAGCATCCCCAATCTGATACAGGACACTAGTGATCCAGCATCTGAAATCTGGTACCAACATCCTGAAGGATTCTTGGAGAACCATTGTCCTGCACTCCACAGTTGATAACCAAAGACATTGAATCATGATATCAATGAAGGATGGCATCAATAGATTCAGCAACAATTGAGTAGACAAACTCTTGGCAAGGTAGATACGCCTGTCACTAAGGTGCAATAAAAAGGCAAGGAGGATAAAAGCAAAAGCTTTTCTATTGGACCTTACATCTAGGTACTACCAGAAAGTGCAGCCTACATTTTGGGTGAGCTTTCCTGTTTCAACTAACCTAACTAAGAGATTCCCTGATAACTGTGCCAAGAGGTTCCACTGCAAGTGATTCACAGTAGTAGTAGTAGTAGTAGTAGTAGTAGTAGTAGTATTTATTCCTTTAAAGTTCAGTCTTTATCTGCCTCCAAGTCCTGCCCCCTGACCGCTCCCCATCCCATACCTCCTTTCCTTTCCCACCCCACCCAAGAGGATGCCCCCAAGCCCACTCCACCAGACCTTCCCACTCCCTGGGGCCTTAAATCTCTTGAGGGTTAGGTGCATCTTCTTTTGCTGAGGCCAGACCAGGCAGTCTTCTGCTGTATATGTGTCAGGGGCCTCTATTAGCTTGTATGTACTCCCTGGTTGTTGGATCAGTGACTCAGAGATCTCAGGGATCCATGTCAGTTGAGACTGCTGACATTCCCATGGGGCTGTTCTCCTTTTCACCTTCTTCCAGCTTTTCCCCTATTCAACCACAGGGGTCCCAGATTTCTGTCCATTGGTTGGGTGTTAGCATCTATACCTGAGTCTTTCAGCTGCTTGTTGAGCCTCTCAGAGGGTAGCCATGCTAAGCTCCTATCAGTTGCCCTGCTTTGATGGACCTATGGGGGTCTGCAGACTGTAGTATTTGCAGAGGAGCAGACAAACTGGTGATCTGCTCAGGCAGAAGACCCCAGCCAGAAGGGCTCTTAGTGATTCTTGATTCAGCCAAGTTGACCACTAATTCCATTCATCAAAGCTCCTCAATTGTTTGATTGTTAGTTTGTTTTTGTTTGTTTGTTTGTTTATGAAACTTAAAAAAAAAAAACCTCTCTTGCACTATAAAGACTGGTACTGTGGATGATGAGGGAGAGGAATTTCAAATTGGAGATTATGAGCTACATAGACACCATCTCACAAACAGGAACTCCCTCCAGATCAGGATTCTTCCTATTTTACAGTCTCTAAACACACACACACACACACACACACACACACACACACACACACACACACGCCACAAACATGGTGGTAGAGGGGTGCCCACCTTTGGTGAAAACTCTAGAAAACTGAAGAAGCAGAGTAGCCTAAATTTGAAAGGCAGTGTAGTAAGTTTGCTGGAAACCCATAGGCGTGACAGAACAGGTGACATTTCCTTTCCTTCCTTTCCAGACATGATAGGTGTGAAGTCAAGCCAGCCTTTATCTGGATGCTGTGTGTTGAGTACACCTTGTTATTTCTTCCTCACACACCTTTACTTCCCTCTCTTCTGTACTCCTGTGCCCTTGGTTCACTCCGAGCCCTTAGCACAGCAAAGCTGTCAGCAACACCTGTTCTTTGGAGGGTTCTCATAGCACAGTAGCAAGATCCTAAGAATAAAACTGTTAGATCTTTTTTAGAAGGCAGCAGATATCCCCAGAAGCCTGTGCTCATGTCTGCTCATGTGGGCTTCATACTGACTGCTTTTCTTCCTCTTATTCTTATTCCATCACATAGTTTATGGCAGGATATGGCTCAGGTCACCTTTTATTTGTCATACATAGAACACAGCTTCTTCCACTTACCTAGATTGTCTTCTGACGATGTCAGGAGGAGCAACAAATCTAGGAATTGGGAACTCCAAGCTCTCATGCCTAGTCTATTTTCTGTCAGAATTATTGGGTAAACATAGAGATGCCAGAAGTAACCACATTCTTCTTCAAAATGGAAGGCAAGATGATCTTTCTTCTTTCTAATTTGAATTTTCCCATTTTCATCATTGGACATGAAATCTTAATTCAGTCAAATTCTTAAAAATCCATTCTTTAAGCATATCAAGTCTGTGAAGACAAGACACTTAAGTTTTTCTCTGGCCTGTCCCTTGACAGAGATTCATAGATTTGCTGTTAGTAAAGTGGAAAGTTTGTTCTTAGAAATGTCATAGGTGGATAAAGCTAGTAAGAAACTTAGCTGTTATTGCTGTGAGGGCAATGGATTCTTGGAGATCAGCTCCTCCTAAAGCTATTGTGAGGGGAGCACAGAGGCTGGAAACATATGGAAGCATCTTGAGCTGTGCTAGTCCCTTATTAAAGCTTACCCTGCAGTATATCTGTTCATACACTTCTATTTGTGAGTGGTCTGTAAGCTCTGATGGATGGCTTTGTCTTGATCAGATTTATTCCCAGTGCCCATCTACAGATGGGCAAAAGCGAAGTGATTAGGTCATACCTATGATTCCACATTTCAGGTATTTTAGCAAAAGGTGAAAAATTATGCACTAGGTCTGTTTTCTAAGCAATGTGTCACTTGACCTGACTTCAGATTTTGAGGGACTACATTCAGTTTTGTTAGAATACAAAATAGCAATGTGTAAAAAATGAAGGGGTGATGATTCTATAAAACCTGATAAGAAAGGCTTAGGGATGGACATAGCCAGGTGCACAGTACTTATCAAGGTCATCTATGACATATGGAAAAGTTATCTGAGCCAGATAAAGAGAAATGCACTCTGTGTGTGTGTGTGTGTGTGTGTGTGTGTGTGTGTGTGTGCATATCCATGTGTGTGTGTGCATTCATGATCTAGTGTGCACTTGTACAAGTTTACAAGTACATATGCATTCTGGTACCTGTCTGTGTCTTTGCAGGTCAGAGGTCAGTCTTGAGCATCATAACTCCAGATGCTGTCTACCTTTTCTTTCAAGACAGAATCTCTTACTGTCCTGGGCTGGAGTACAAAAGAATTTGTTATTCTCAGTGGCAAGCAAGCCCTAGAGATTCATTGTTTCTTCTACCCCACTGCTGGAATTAAAAGAGGGCAACATAGCTCTCAGGATTTTATCTGGGTGGTTGATATCAGGTCCTTGTCGAATAGCAAGCAAAATAAGTTATGCTTCCAGCAATCTCTGTTCTGATGTTTCTTGATGTCAAAAGATTCATAAGCAAATGCAACATCTGCCTTGTATTTTGTGTGTGTGTATGTTTGTGTGTTTGTGTGTAAGAGAGAGAGAGGGAGAGAGAGAGAGAGAGAGAGAGAGAGAGAGAGAGAGAGAGAGAGAGAGAGAGAGAGAGAGAGAAAGAGAGAGAAACAGAAAAGTGGAGAGATAGGGATTAAAAACATGCTGTGTGGTACATATGCAACACTCTACCACCATCCTGTGTTAGAAGTAAGGTAGCCACATGGTCCATGTTTTCTTGCTGGCTTGTCCCATCCCAGAGACCCCAAGCTGCCACTAATGTAATTCTGATAATTTGCTGTTCCAGCTGTAATGGGCCTCTGTTTCATCATTGTCAAACATTTTTAGATGTGTGTATGTGGGAGAAACCTAAAACCCAGTTTACTAGATAATTCTTAAACATACTTATCAAACAAGAATTTAAGTCTCACATTTCTAGTTATTTTTCCTGCAATTACCTGTAAAACAGCTTTGGAAGAACTGGCTGGATAAACAATCAAGATCTTATGTAAATGTTTTTTTCACATGTCAGATCAGTTCCTCCCAAATGACTACATAATAGAAAACTTATCTTGAGTAGCACATTTCAAATCTCTTTTGAATAAGGTCTAGCTAGATGTTATGAAGTCATTTTTCAATGTCTCCGAGAATCAACTGTATACAAAATAAAAACAGGAAAAGAATGGTGAGTTGGTGGGGTTAGCTAATTGGTTGATTGCCTGGTCCTTGTTTGCCTTTATCATTCACCAACCCACTCTTTACAAACATCTTTACTTGAGTTTTATTATACAGTATTCTCATTGCTAAGTAATCCCCATCCCACCCCACCCCCCCCCCCCAAAAAAAAACAAAAAAAACACAGACCAACTTGTGGAAGCACTATAACTCATTGATAACTAAGTAGCCTAACCTGTCTTGAACTGCTATAACAGAATATCTGAGACAGAGTAACTTATAATAAAATATCTTTGGCTAACATTTGTGGAGGATGAGAGGCCTGATATCAAAGTTGCAGTATGCAACAAGACCAACATGATAAATCATTATGTGTCCGAAGGAAAGAGGATGAGAAACTGCACTTCTGAAGCAGTAAAGCCACCAAAAGGCTGGAACTTTCAAAGATCCATCCTCTTAGTTTGGTTTCATGGTAATTAAATCTCAATGATAGTTTTGTTGAGCACAAATGTTCAAACCAGTTATGTATATGGTATGTGTAAATGTGACCAGCAAGTCCCTCCATCTGTAATCCCATAGTTCTTACTTAGTGTGAACTTGAAGGGTATTACTGTCATGTCAAGTCATGTATTGGCCCATGGTCTTATCATATTTAGTATTATCAAAGCAGCCTTAGTATGTAGTTCACCAGAGGAGGCTAGAAAGTTAGCTATTGAAGTTCCTGTCCAGCTCAAGATTGTACAACATCTGAGGCTATTCTCTTTCATATCCTGTAACATATGTAAGTAGCACATTTCCCACTTGATTACACACAAGTTGTAATAAGAAATTTCAAGGTATCCTATTTTGATAAACACATTAATTGCAAAGGTTGTTGGAACCTGGGTTGGAGAAAAAATGTTGCCCTGTATGAATCTCCCTTCTCTTAGACAAACCAGACATGCTATGAGCCTTTGATCAAATGTTCAACTAAAGGAAAGGATGGGAAACTGGGCTTTCAACCCAAGCAATTCTTCCTGAGAGTTTTTGCTTATGCTATTTACTAGAGTTGTGAGCTTAACTGCTTCAGCCTTCATTTTTCTATCAATAAAAAGAAGTCATACCATGTTTGAGGGTTTTGAGAAGTAACTACAAAGACACACACTGAAAAATAATTCCCAACCTTTTCCAGACCAGATGCTTATTAAAAGAGTGTCTACACTGCAAATTTCCTCTTCGTAAAATGTTACTTGCCCATAGAATCTGACCTTTCCTGCTTTCACCATTTTTTTCAGACAATTGTGATGACCCATTGGCCTCTTTCCTCTCACCGAAGGCTTTCTCCAGTTCCTCAGATCTCACTGGAAGTTCCAGCTCAGCTCAACTGAATGGGAGAATGGGTAAGTATTGTGATTAAGCTTGCAATCCAAGTGTTAGATAAAGACATTGTGAGTGCTAAGGAGAAACTTCCTTGTTCTGTCTATACAGGAGTCTCATCCAAAGTCACAGTGCAGAAATAAATCTAGGAGGTTAAGTCTATAGCAGAAATACTTCCCATCATGTAATAAATAATCAACATGTCCCTCTAGCACTACGATCCACTAAGGACTTACCTGTGTATTTTTTCTGTTGTTGTAGTTGTGTGAGGTACTGACTTTGGGACCCATTTTCATGAATATTAGGACATTGCTCTGCCATAGGAGCCGATAGTCATCATATGAAATTCTCTGAGTGTATGAACTTGTGTATAGACTGCAACATGTGAGTGTATATGGATGAAACGTGTGAGTGTATATGGATAACATGTGAGTGTATATGGATGCAACATGTGAGTGTATATGGATGCTTGCATGTATGCAATTGTATGATGTGGAAGGGGCTCAGGACAAACTTGAATGATATTTTTTAGGTGTCATATAACCTTATGAGAAAGGATATCTCATTTTCCTAGAGCTTGACGATTAGGCTGCTGTTTCTGTCCTCCAGAGGTAGTACTATAAGCAGGTACTACCATGCCTGTTTGTTGTTTAACATAGGGACAGTGGGATCAAACTCACATCCTCATGGTTTTATGTAATCATTCCATCCACAGAACCATCCCCAACCCTATGAATTTCTCTTTTGATCATAGTAAGAAATATTAGAGGATGTTATATATTTAAACATTTATTTTATTATGTACATTTTATACATCAGCACAACTAGGTAGCAAAACATGCTTCATGACAAGTTAATAAAATGTTTATTAAAATATTTCAGTATATTTAATTTTATAGTGAGATTAATATTACTATTTAAAGTATATATTAAATGTACTTAATTAATATAAGAATATAAATAATATATAATACTACAATATAGAGAGCATCATGTGTAAGTACTTAGTCTGGTAAAACTAGAGTAGTTACACTTGACTTGTCTGTTATGAAAAGTGTACTTAACTAATATGATGTTTATATATTTAGCTATATTTTGATATTGATTTTGTGATGTAGAGAGATTAATATAGAAACTAATTTGTCTTGTTTTGAAAAGAATTTAACCTCTAAAAATTTAAAATCTGATTATTATAAGCTTATCCTTGATTTAAAATAGTTGAGTGCCCTGGCTAGGGAGATGGCTCAGTGTGAAAAGTACTTGCATGAAGGCAGAGGTCATATCCCTAGAACCCATGTATATGCCAGAAGGGTATGGTAGCTGCCTGCAGTCCTGACACTCAGGATAAATTAACAGATCATGCCTAGAGCAAGATAGCTGGCAAGACTAGCCAAATAGTGACTTCCTCATCTCTAAGACAGCTTGCTGCAACATATCAGGTGAAGAGCAACTAAGTACTACCTCTAGAGTTTTCTTTCTGTTCCCTTGATTAAAAACACTCTGAACAAAGCAACTTAGGGGAGGAAGTGTTTATTTAAGCTTCTGGATTCCAACTCATAATTGAAAGAACCCTGGACAAGAATTCACAAAGAAATCTGAAGATAGGCTGCTTGCTGTTGCATTACCTCTAACCAAAGATTTCACTTTCTGCCAAAGAAGTATAGTAGAAATCGTGGAGGAGTAGACTGTTGCCTGATGATTTGGTTACAGCCTTAACAAGCTTTTTAGTACAGCATGAAACCACCTGTCCAGAAGTGTGGTGTCCTTCCTACATCTATTAATGATTAAGAAAATCCCCATAGACATGCCCTTAGGCAAATCTGGTCTCTTAGTCAAGAAGCTTTTCTTGGGTGCTTCGAGACTATATTAGGTTGATAATTAAAGCTATCTAGGGCAATGCTGATGTCAACTTTGGGCCTCCTTATATATAAATTAGTACATGTGCATCCACATACATTCACACGCACACATACACACACACACACACCCTCTCCTGTGCACACATTTAAACATACCATACACAAATGTATATAAAATTTTGTTGGCAAGTATGCAGTATTCATTGGTCTTTTTTAATTTATGCCTCTCTACTGTACATAAAATAGGTGTATTAGGATGACTATTTTGTATTTCCCCTATTTTGATTTACCTTTGAGTTCTAAAATGTATTGTAGTTAATTATTGATTATTGCTATTGATGTATCAAACTTCAAAGGATTAATTTGTTAACACCTTATGATTTTTGAATATCAATTCTGATTTATAGATATGTTTTTACTCTTGTAGTTTAGTTCATGATAGATGTTACAAGGTTACTATTATAATGTTATTTATAACAAAAAAAAACAGAGTCAGAATTTATTTGAAAATTCATCTAAGAATACAGATTTTTCTCCTTAATTTTTTTTGGAGAAAATGGAAGAAAAAATGCTTAAGCACTGAACATGAGTGTTTTTCTTGCCATGGTTCCCAAACAATACTGTACAGCAGTTATTTATTTAGCATTTACAACATATTAGATGTTATAGAGAGTCACTGTTCTGTCATTTTATACCAAAAATATTGAACATCTGTAGGTGCTATGAATGTTTCTGGAACTGAAGCTTTAAGATGCCAACAGGCTGTAAAATGCTAAAAGGAAAATAAAAAAAAGGCTCATTATAGCACAGTGGAGAGATTATTGATGTAATTACTGTTATGATACTGGTATGTGATTAGTCATATAAATTAATACCAAATTGTATTAGTTGTTTTAGGTATATTATTTTATTAATCCATAAAAAAACTACAGTCAGTCATTAATTACAACTTTTTCACACTAAATAAAGTTGTTGAACTTCAGAGTAGTTACATAGTTTTCCCAACATCACACAGTAGTAAAATATTTGGGTCCAAACCCAAATCAAATGAATTCAGGATTTAGCATGCTCACTACTGCTGTAACAGCAGATTGGTTCATTAACAAAGCTGTGAGCAGAATGGAGCAGTACAAAAAGGGATGGCAGAGAAACAATTCAGCTGGGGCTCACATACTAGCTATGACACTGTGGAGTTCCATGGGTATAAACAAACCACTTAATAAGCTCAGATTCATATTCATATTAGTAAGTTCATATTCAGACATCTCTGGATGATACCTGTCTTGCAGTATCACCTGGAAAAACAGACTGCATATCCATGTTGAGAAGAGCTTCCCCACTACAGGACTGAAAGCTAAGAGTCAGGCACTGAGATCCCATTTTGATTTCAGGAAAAAACATATGTTGAGACATTTTAATACAGTTCTAAATGTGCTTCCCAAGACAGTTTGTCTCATCTTTATTCAAATTGTGGGATACCCAATCATCACACTCTGGGAACTCCTTATCCACTTACAGGGATTCTAAGGGTCTAATTTTAGGCCAGTAACCTCTGTACTGGACTGATATTTACTGGAGAGAGTATCTCTGTTAATGACTATTTATACCTGCCCTTTTCTGATTTGGTGAGAGAGAAGACTGCCTCCTAGCTTATCCTTGTTAGACTCTAAACAGATATGATTGAACAGAAACTTCAGTCATGAAAATGGGATGCACAGATTAGAACTCCCCCCTCTAGCTCAGTGTACAATATACTGTTAGGAAGTTTTGTTTACAGTGCCTCATTTTTCCTTAGGGAATAGCAAACGATGGATCCAGGAAAATTAGAACCCACCCCCACCCCCATGTGTGTGTCTGAATCACCTGGCCATTTGCTAGTGACATTGCCCAAAACATCATGCAGATGTTTTGTGAGGCTATTGATAAAGTGAATATACAAAATGTTTCTGGAAGGTTTCAAAACGCAAGCAGAGGTACAAGCCAATAGTTTATGCCAATTAAGAAATAGACAGTGCTTCTGTGATTATTCAAGAGTACCTCTTATGTGTTAGTCACTGCACTAGAACCCCCACGCATCATTGCTCAAAACAAACAGGAAGGCTATTTGTAAAAAGTTGATGGTTTGAGACATGGCTCAGTTGGCTAAGTGCTCTCTTCACAAACATGATGATCTGACTCCATCAACCATACAAAAATCCAGGAATAGTAGTATTTATAGGAACCCAAGAGTTGTGAGGGGTAAATAAAGTCAGAAGGAACACTGGGCCATGCTGATTGCATACTATAACCAGACCAGTGTGCTACCATTTCAATGAGAGACTTTGCATCAAAAGGAAAAAAAATGATATGGTGGAGGTGATGGAAAAATGGTTAAGAATACTTGTTTACTCTTCCTGAAGACCCCAGCTATCATAACTGGTGGCTACAAACACTTGCTACTTCACTTTCAGTGACTATGTCATCTTCAGACCCACACGGGCATGTCACACACATGCAAATAGCCACACATAGACACAAAGACACAAATATTAAAATAATAAAATAAATATTTTAATAGTTAGTTTGCAACATGTTGTATAATTATTTAATCTCAATTTTGGGTTTCTACCTGCCATTGATCATTCAGTTCCCAAACAAAAGACGCACACTTTTATTTTTATAATAAACCCTAATCAGCACTGGAGCCAGGCATGTATCTATCCTCTTTGTTATTACCATTCCCCATCAATAACCCCAAATTATAATTTGCTAAGATCCATCTAGGCTGTTCTTAACTCCAGTTGTCCAGCTCTCATGACCATGTATTCATAACTCACCCCATGGCAGCTTCTTCCTCTCTCGCCCTTCTCTCTCCCTAGTGGTCTCCCCTAACCACAAGCCTGGAAACCAAAGATCTCTCTCACTGTCTCCTTATTCACCAATCAGAAATAGCTTGTGTGTATGTGGGCGGGGGGGGGGGCAAGTTTATATCACTTACCTATGTCACTTGGGTATATGGAGACTTTCCTGTCCCTGGAAGCATCTAGGTCTTGGGGGCCAATATTTAGCATTATAAATACAAGCAAAAGACCAAAGCTCAGCAGTATCTCTTTTGGGAATGTAAACACATAATTTAAGAACTCAAATTTTTTAAACTGTATGCACATATAAATGGATAAAGTAATAAATATGTGTGCATTCAAATATATATCTAACATAGGGAATATGTGCACACTTGTTATAAAAGATGAAAGTATGGTAACGTTATAAAGAACAAATTTTGTCCTGTAGCTAGGAGGTAGTGGCGCACACCTTCAATACTAGCACTTGGGAGGCAGAGACATGGAGATTTCCAAGTTTGAGGCCAGCCTGGACTACAAAGTGAGTTCCAGGACAGCCAGAGCTATACAGAGAAACCCTGTCTCGAAAAAACCAAATCCAAAACCAAAACAAACAAACAAAAATTTGTCCTGTGAATGGACAGGCAAGTATACAATTTAGCAACCCAAGAATATACCACTTAGCATTAATTTATATTGAAAATTACACCAAAATGATTTCTTTTTCTTCTTCTCAGACTAGATTTATGACCTGTCTATAAACTATCAAGGCTCAAAACAAATGAGAGCCTGACCGTCCCATTTCTACATGGAGTTTTTAAATTTCTTTGTTTTAATAATGGACAGACATCAAATAAAACCCACTAGAGCAAAGAGTTCCACAGTACAAAATGCTCAATGCTCTGAGAGCCACAAAGGTATCAAAGAACTTCATTAGTACTAAATTGTGTGTCTAGAAATTTAGTCTTGTTGCTAGCTTATGTAATGTACAATTGAAAAATCAGGGGAGAAATATCTACTTATGGTGTAGAAAACCTTACTGCTTCACTTCTTAGAACAGTGGCCACTTCCATATCCAAGATGCAGAGCTTCAGCACAGGGTGAAATGCCATGGCTATACCAGAAATTTACCAGTAATTCACCTTCCACATCCTCACTCCATACAGGGGCACCCTCTATATGTCTCTGTCAAAAGGATTCACTTAACTTTGCTAATGTACGGGTAAATAGATGTGCATGATTCTTATTAGCTCAGTTACTTCCCCCAGTGGTGTTACTGAAGCATAAGTAATAAAATAAGTGTGTTATATGTCATGCTGTGATGATTTGACATCTACACACATTATAAAGTGGTTAAGACAATCAGATTAGTTGATACCTCCTTCTCTTCCCATACTCCCTTTTGGGCATGTTCAATCTTGTCAGATTTGAAGTGTGCAGAAGCAGATTGTCATTAATAGTTAACTATGATGTGTCACTGTAGTGTCAGAATTCTTCTGCTGTTTCAGCAATTGAATTTTTAGTTCAGGCTGGCCTGAACCTCACTTTGCAGCACAAGATGAACTTGAACTTCTGATCCTCCATGTGCTGTGTCCTCAGTGCTGTGAATCCACAAATTTAGGGACATACATGGATTATACAGTGCTGGTGAACCATCCCTGGCAAGCACTTTATCAATAGAGCTCCATCTCCAGCCTCTCAGACATAGTGTTTCCATAACAGTATACAATTTCAGCATTCTATTTTAGTTTTCAACATTCCATTCTCTCCTTCTTATCTCCATCTATTACAAAATCACTGCCTCTTCTAAATATCTACACACCAATTTTGCCACAGGCATATATACAAACACATACACTCAAACATATCCATCTCCTCTAAACTAAATTTAAACTCTCAGAGATTGGGGATTAAGGTTCACATGCAGGGGATCATGAACTTGACAGCCAGTCCCACAGCCCCCACAGGAGGCTCCACTCCCAGGTGCTCTAGTAATCCCAGGATCTTAGGATCAGGGATGAGTAGAATACAACATCAATTCCAATACCAATAGTGACTGGGACCAGTAGGATCCAGGGACACAGGATCCCTGCCTGACCAGTGGCTTGGTTTCCTTCTGGACTGTGCCAGTTTACCATGGGCTCGAACTCAGCAGTCAGTCCCACAGCCCACAAAGGAGGTTCCACTCTCAGGCACTCTAGCACACTCAGGATCCTGGGATCACATGTTTCCAGTATCCAGGAGCTTGGTCACACAAGGACCTCAGGGTCTCACAGGCAGCTTGACTCCTAAAAACTCTGACACACCAAGAATTTCAGGATCACAGGATCCAAGAATCATAGGATCACAGAAACAGCTGGACTCTGAGGCGTTCTGACTCAACAGCATTAGAGGAATGAGAGGCACCAGTAAGATATAGGAAGGGAACAGAGCACTAGAAATAATAAGATGGTAGGAAGCAAGCATAAATACATAAGCAACAGATACCAAGGTTAGTTGGCATCATCAAAACCCAGTTCTCCCACCATAGCAAGTCCTGGATACACTATCACACCAGAAAAGCAAGACTTGGATCTAAAGTCACTTCTCATGACAATGACACAGGGCTTTAAGAAAGACAAAAATAAATACCTTAAAGAAATACAGGAGAACACAGGTAAACAGGTAGAAAACCTTAAAGAGGAAACACAAAAATCCCTTAAAGAATTATAAGAAAGCCAGGTGTGGTGGTGCAAGCCTTTAATCCCAGCACTGGGGAGGCAGAGGCAGGCAGATTTCTGAGTTTGAGGTTAGCCTGGTCTACAGAGTGAGTTCCAGGACAGCCAGGGCTACACAGAGAAACCCTGTCTCAAAAAACAAAAGCAAAACAAAACAAGACAAAACACAAACAAACAAACAAAAAACAAACAAACAAACAATAAACAATCAAACAGGCAAAGGAAATGAGCAAAACCTCCAAGATCTAGAAATGGAAATAGAGACAATAAAGAAATCACAAAGGGAGACAACCCTGGAGTTAAGCAACCTAGGAAAGAGATCAGGAGTCATAGATGCAAACATCACCAAAAGAATGCAAGAGATAGAAGAGAGAATCTCAGAGGCAGAAGATAACATAGAAAACATTGACACAACAGTTAAAGAACATGCAAAAATGCAAAAATCCCAAAAGATCCAGGAAATCAACGACACAAAGAGAAGACCAAACCTAAAGATAATAGGTATAGAAGAGAGTGAAAATTCCAAACTTAAAGGGCCAGTAAATATCTTCAACAAATTTATAGAAGAAAATTTCCCTAATCTAAAGAAAGAGATGCCCATGAACATACAAGAAGTGTACAGAACTCCAAATAGATTGGACCAGAAAAGAAATATCTCCTGTCACATACTATTCAAACCACCAAATGCATTAAATTCTTTGTTTACAAGGAAAGGATATTAAAATCAGTAAGGGAAAAAGGTCAAATAACATATAAAGGCAAACCTATCAGAAATACACCAGACTTCTCATCAGAGAGTAAGAAAGCTAGAAGATCCTGAGCATATGCTCTAAAGACCCTAAGAGAACATAAACACCAGCCCAGATTATTATACACGGCAAAACTCTTACTTACCATATATGGAGAAAATAAGATATTTCACAACAAAACCAAATTAAAAATATAAATAATATTTTTCCACAAATCCAGCTCTACAAAGAATATTGAAAAACACCAATACAAAGAGTGAAACTACTCACTAGAAAAAACAAGAATGTCATCTTTCAACAAACCCAAAAGAAGATAGGCACACAAACATAATTCCACAACTAACAACAAAAATAACAGGGAGTATCAATCACTTTTCCTTAATAACAATATCAATCCCAATATCAATGGACTCAATTTCCCAATAAAAAGACATAGACTAACAGACTCGATATATAAATAGGAACTAGCATTTTGCTGCATACAGGAAATGCACCTCAGTGACAAGGACAGACACTACCTCAGATTTAAAGGTTGGAATACAATTTTCCAAGCAAATAGTCCCAAGAGACAAGCTGGATTAGCTATTCTAAAACAAATAAAATCTAGTTTCAACCAAAAGTTATCAAAAACAATAAGGAAGGACACTTCATACTCATCAAAGGAAAAATCTACCAAGATGAACTCTCATTTCTGAACATTTATGCTCCAAATGCAAGGTCATCCACATTGATAAAAGAAACTTTATTAAGCTCAAAGCATACATTGCACCTCACACAATAATAGTGGGAGTCTTTAGCACCCTACTTGCAGCAATGGACAGATCATGGAGAAAGAAACTGAACAGTCACAGAATGAAACTAACAGAAGTTATGGAACAAATGGATCTAATAGATATTTATAGAACATTTCATCCTAAAGCCAAAAAATATACTTTCTTCTCAGCACCTCATTGTGTCTTTTCCAAAACTGGCCACAAAACAAGGCTCAACAGACAAAAGAGGATTGAAATAATCCCATGCACCCTATCAGATCACAACAAACTAAGGCTGGTTTTAAATTCCAAAAACAAAACAAAACAAAACAAAGCAAAAAACAATGGAAAACACATATACACATGGAACTGAGCAATGCTCTTCTCAATGATAATTTGGGCAAGGACAAAATAAAGGAAGAAATTAAAGACTTTTTAGATTTTAGTGAAAATGAAGACACATCATTCCAAAATTTATTTACTTACACAATGAAAGTAGTAGGAGGAGGAAACTCATAGCTCTAAGTGCCTCCAAAAAGAAACTGGAGAGAGATTACACTAGCAGCTTAACAGCGTACCTGAAAACTTTATTACAAAAAGAAGGAAATACTACCAACTGTAGTATACAGCAGAAAATAATCAAACTCAGGGCTGAAACCAACCTATAGAAGCAAAAAGAACTATACAAAGAATTAACAAAACCAGGAGCTGGCTTGTTGAGAAAATCAATGAGATAGGCAAACCCTTAGCCAGACAAACCAGAGGGCAAACAGACAGTATCCAAATTAATAAAATCAGAAATGAAAAGGAAGACCTAACAATGGAAACCATGAAAATTCAAAAAAAATCATCAGATCCTACTGCAAAAGTTTATATTCAAGTAAATTGGAAAATCTGGGTGAAATGGAAAATTTTCTAGACACGTACAAGGTGCCAAAAAAAACCAAGATCAGATAAACCATCTAAACAGTCCTATAGTCCCTAAAGAAATAGAAGGAGTCATCAGTATTCTCCCAACCAAAAAAAGCCCATAACCAGGTGGGTTTAGTGGAGAATTCCATCAGACCTTTAAAAAAGACCTAATACCAATACTCTTCAAATGATTCCACAAAATAGAAACAGAATTTACACTACCCAATTCATTCTATGAAAACTACAATGTTTATACCTACGCCACACAAAGACAAAACAAGGAAAGTAAACTTCAGACCAATTTCGCTTATGAATGTTGATACAAAAATACTCAAAAAAAAATTCTTGCCAACCCAATCCAAGAACACATCAAAATGATCATTCACCATGATCAAGTAGACTTCATCCCACGATGCAGGGATAGTTCAATATTCAGAAATCCATCAATTTAATCCACTACATAAACAAACCCAAAGAAAGAAAACACATGATCGTTTCATTAGATGCTAAAAAAGCTTTTGACACAATTCAGCATCCATTCATGTTAAAAGTCCTAGAAAGATCAGGAATTCAAGGCTCATATGTAAACATAGTAAAAGCAATATAGAGCAAACCAATAGCCAACATCAAACTAAATGGAGACAAATTTGAAGCAATCCCTCTAAAATGATTTACTAGACAAGGCTGCCCACTCTCTCCCTATCTATTCAACATAGTACCTGAAGTTCTAGCTAGGTCAATTACACAACAAAAGGAAATCTAATGGATACAAATTTGAAAGGAAGAAGTCAAAATATCACTATTTGCAGAAGATATGATAGTATACTTAAATGACCCCAAAAATTCCACCAGAGAAGTTCTAAAGCTGATAAACAACTTGAACAAAGTGGCTGGATATAAAATTAACTCAAACAAATGAGTAGTCTTCCTCTACACAAAGTATAAAGACCACCAGTTGAAATAGCACCATTTGTTAAAAGTGACATCTTTTTTCCACTGGTTGGTTTTAGTTCCTTTGTCAAAGATCAAGAGACCACATGTGTGTGGGTTCATTTCTGGGTCTTCACTTCTATTCCACTGACAGAAATCAGGAAAATGACATCCTTCACAATAGTCACAAATAATATTATATACCTTGGTGTGACTCTAACCAAGCAAGTGAAAGGTCTGTATGACAAGGACTTCAAGTCTCTGAAAAAAGAAATCAAAGAAGATCTCAGAAGATGGAAATATCTCACATGTTCATGAATTTGCAGGATTAATATAGTAAAAATGGCTATCTTGCCAAAAGCAATCTTCAGATTGAATGCAATCCCCACCAAAATTGCAATTCATACAGTTAACTTCATATTATATTCTATATTCATATATTCTAATGTCATAGATTTAGAAAGAAAAATTTGCAAATTCATTTGGAATAACAAAAAAACAAGATAGTGAAAACTATTTTCATCAATAAAGTAACTTCTGAGGTAATAAGCATCCCTGACCTCAAGCTGTATTACAGAGCAATAGTGATAAAAACGGCATGGTATTCTTACAAAGACAGGCAGGGATATCTGTGGATATCTGCCTTCTCAGAGGCAAAGGGAAGTGGGTAGAGAGGGTGAAGAACTCAAAGAAGAGGGTCTGGGAAAGGAGGGCAAAATTTGGTATGTAAATAAGTAAAATATTTTTTTTAAAAATTAATTTAAATTTCCTTTTAATAAAAAGGAAAAAGAGAAATACAATGAATAGATAGGCACATAATAGATGATACAGGTATTCAAGAAGAGACTCATTGTGGAACTTGGTCATGTGGTCATGGAAGCTGAGAAAGACCCCTTTAGCTTTCTACAAAGTATAGAACCAAAGGTACATCCCAGTGAGCCCAGAGATCTGAGGACAGAGATGATTGTTAGAGTAACTCTTAAATTGGAGCTTTAAAATGAGCAACTTCCTCTATATTTCTTCAAGCCCTAATATGTTTGAGCCTAGACTCCTGCTAGCTATGAACAGGAGAGAACAGATGTAGCAGCCCCAGAAGAGGGGGCAAGTGCTCTTATTTTATCTGATTGTTCCAGGGATTTCATGGAATCTTCTCACAGGAATGAGGATAGATCTACCCCACTAAGTATAAAAATTAAAATGCCAGTCTCACCCAGAGATATCCTTACAGACAGAACCAAGGACAATATTTTTTCAGCTGTCTTGGTGTCCTTTATCCAAGTCAGACTGACACTTGTAACTAGCCACCATCTTCTCTTAAGTGATGCCAAAACTCTAAAAGGCAGATTTTCATTAGCTAACATGCAATTTCATGGTATCTGAAATCTAATCAGTCCTCAAATAGAAGAAAGAAAGAAAGAAAGAAAGAAAGAAAGAAAGAAAGAAAGAAAGAAAGAAAGAAAGGAAAAAAGAAAGAGAGAGAAAGAGGGAGAGAGAGAGAAAGAGGGAGAGAAAGAAAGAGGGAGAGAGAAAGAAAGGGAGAGAGAAAGAAAGAAAGAGAAAGAGGGAGAGAGAGAGAGAAAGAAAGAAAAGAGAAAGAAAGAAAGGAAGGAAGAAAGAAAGAAAGAAAGAAAGAAAGAAAGAAAGAGGGAGAGAGAAATAATGAAAGAAAGAAAGAGAGAGAGAGAAAGAGGGAGAGAGAGAGAGAAAGAAAGAGAAAAGAAAGAAAGAAAGAAAGAAAGAAAGAAAGAAAGAAGAAAGAAAGAAAGGGAGAGAGAGAAAGGGAGAGAGAAAGAATGAAAGAGAGAAAGAAAGAAAAAGAAAGAAAGAAGAAAGAAAGAAAGAAGGAAGAAAGAAAGAAAGAAAGAAAGAAAGAAAGAAAGAAAGAAAGGGAAAGAGAGAAAGAGGGAGAGAGAAAGAATGAAAGAGAGAAAGAAAGAAAAAGAAAGAAAGAAGTAAGAAAGAAAGAAAGAAAGAAAGAAAGAAAGAAAGAAAGAAAGAAAGAAAGAAAGAAAAAGAAAGAAAGAAAGAAAAAAAGAAAGAAAGAAAGCCAACAACTTGTGATTTGCAAGGAGAGCTGACATGGCCTAGCAAACTGAATAAGAGGAAAGGATGTATGTTATAAAGGAGCCCTGTGTGCCCCTGAAAGGACATAGAGTTCTTCCTTACATGTCTGAGATTTGTTTAGGTTTTCTAAACATAGTCTATTCTTAACTTTTGCTCCTGTCACAGCAATTAACAAATTTCTTCTGTGTTGTGCCACCCAGCTTTACACACAAGTGTTAGGGTCTGTTCCTTTATTTTCCAAAGATGAACTCCAAATTGTAAAAATCTTTCAATGAAGTTCTGGCCCATTAGACTTGCAAACTTTATATGCCCCAGTACAGGGGAACACCAGGGCCAAAAAGTGGGGGTGGGTGGGTGGGAGGGTATGGGAGACTTTTGGGATAGCATTGGAAATGTAAATGAGGAAAATACCTAATTAAAAAAAAGAAAGAAAGAAAGAAGAAAGGAAAAAGAAAAATGAAAAAGAAAAATTGCTTTGGGAGCAAATAAAGATTTCTCAAAGAAGAAGAAGAAAAAAAAAGTTCTGTTTTCAGGCCTAGGGGTGCTCAGTAGCTGTGTCTGGCATTTTCTAGAATGATATAAAGAAACATCTGTTTATTCTAGACATGGCACTTATGACATCCCAAGCAAGGAGTCCACTCGAGTCTAGCTCTAGCTCAATACTTGCAGGGGTGTGGCTGAAAGGCCACTTATAGCAACATGGATGTCTCATTAGCAGTGAAGCATTGAAAAGCACTGTCCATCCTTCAGACAGCTTAGATGATTCCAAAGTTGTCTCTCTCCAAATGATTATTATTGGTGTAACATCTGAGAGGGACCTTGTAAAAACTGGTGGTTTATGGGACTTTATGAGACATATGAGTTTTGTTTACTTCTTGAGATTCGTAAACTTGCCTTCTATATCCAAAAAGGAAATTTTAATTCAGTGTTTTCTATTCTTGCACTCAACCTGCTAAGACATTTCAAAGGGAGGAAGGAATTTTCCTGCTAGTCTTGGGAATCACTCAAGTCCCCTGAGGACCACATTAAATCCACTATGTACAGAACATGTGTAAAATAGTTTACTTCCAGTGTATAAGAGATCATTGAATATATTCATGTCTGACTACATACAAGAAGAAAATATATTGCAGATAAATATATACCAGCACACAATAATTGTCCAAAATGAGAGGGAAAATCCAAGAAGGCTGTGATCCAACCCCAAGCAATACCAGTATAATGTGTACTATTGATGCCAAAATATTTTTTAAACATAAAATTAAAATAAAGTAGAAATACCACCCTTAATGCTGCTATTATATAAATCAAGATCCAGCAACCACGCTCAGGAGTTGAGAACTAGGTGGTTAATGTCTCCCTTAACTCCTCAACGTTGCTTTCTCATCAGTGGAGGGGATATAGCAAACTGACTTTATTTCTTTCCTTCCATGTGCCCTCCAACCTCCATCTCATCTCACACAAGAAAGTTGAAAAGCAAGAAAGAACACTAATCCCTCCTGAAAAGACCTGGAAACTGCACTAAGCTGATGTCAGTGGCCATTAACTCAATCAGCCAAGCTATTCTATGCAATTATGGCTTAGGAAGCATCTTTGTGTGTCAGATGTGATGCATTTATGGCAAGAAAACTGTGAGTTAGGGGATTAATTCAGCTGGGTTTTCACAAACACTGTCAACAGGAAATTCAAGAGCTGAGGGGCAAAGATCAAACTGCCCAGATGTGGCTTAGATCTTGACGATTAGGGGAAGAATTTAAGTTACTCTGATTAAAACACAAATGAACATAGAGCTCTTTGTATCCGTAAGAGGAAGAAAATTCAAGGCTCTCCATTCAGTGAAACGGAGTTTATCAGTAATAATCTTTAACATTATTACTTGAAATTTTAAGTCTTCTTCCTCATATCTTTTTTTTGTTTTGTTTTCTTTTTGTCTTCTTCCTCCCTTAAATACATATTTTGAGGTGTTTACATTTAGAAGTTCAGAACATACACCTCTGCTGCAACAATTGTTTTTGTTTGTTTGGTTGGTTGGTTTTTGTTGTTGTTGTTTTGTTTTGTTTTATTTTTTGTTTTTTGTTTTTTGGGTTTTTTTTTTTTTTTTGGTTTTTTGAAACAGGGTTTCTCTGTATAGCCCTGGCAGTCCTGGAACTCACTTTGTAGACCAGGCTGGCCTCAAACTCAGAAATTTGCCTGCCTCTGCCTCCTGAGTACTGGGATTAAAGGCGTGTGTCACCACGCCCAGCTGACAATTTTGATTAGATGAAGAGTTTGATTATTTTATATGAATATATTGTAGAGTTCTAAAATCTCTTTTTGGATACAGAATACAGACATACACACATGCACGCACACAAATATGCACATACTAAGCAAAACATATTATGTGCCACATACACACCAGATACAGAAAAAAAAATACTAGACTATACTACCCCTACACACATACACACAAAACACATTCACACCTACAACACATACACACACACACATACATACATATACTTACAAACACACTAAAACTGCATACAGACGACACCATACCAGAACACACACACACACACACACAAACACACACACACAAAATCTTTCTCTGGCAATACTAATCACCCATGACTAGTACTCGTCCTTAGAAGTGGCTTTTCATTTTGTACCATTTGACTATGAAGAGATGGAACTGGAACAAATTTGTGGATCAGAGTAAATTGTAAATTAGTGTGGACACCATAATGGTATGATTGTTTAATGAAAACTCTAGGCTCCCATATAATCTGACTGATGCTGTGTTTTTTCTATTTAATATGTTTAAACAGGTTTAGGGCTCGGGATGTAGGTCAGTTGTTAAAGGACTTATAACATGACAAAAGTGTAATGTCATTTTCCAGTACTGAATAAATGAAATGTGTTAGTATGCCTGTAATTCTAGCTCTTAACATGGAGATAGAATCTATAGGATCAGAAATTCTAAGTCATGATCAATAACACAGACAGATTGAGGATGCCTTGCACTAAAGATCTTGTCTCAAAAACTGATAAACAAAAAATAATGATGTAAGTCATGTTTGTAGAAATTGGCCAACCCATTTCCTCTTTTACCATTCATCTCTCCCAACTTCATTTTTGTCAGTACTTTCCTATCTTCATATTCTTGCTGTCCCAGGTTGTGCAGACACTTGTACAATGTCTTCCTTTTGTGGCTTCATATTGCATTCTACTGGGAAGTCCTCACAGTGGAAACAAGTGCATCTTGAGTAGTGTGGCTTCAAGAGGGACAATGTGGTGGGTCATTGTGGTTCACCACATTGTGGTTATTAGAAGTTCTTAATGTTGTGGACAGATGGGAAAATAGACATACATCAGCATGGAAATATTCTGAAGAGTAAAGTAGAACCTATGTGGTGACTTGGGTGTCTCTCCTAACTCTCTGAGGATGGAGGGGCTTTCACAGCACTAACCTGCATACAGCCAGGATCTGCAGTTCCAAGGCAGAATCCTGATGTGTGGTCTTCAATAACCACTTTACACATGAACTCACTTCTGTAGGGATGAGATCTCAGCATCTAGGGACCCACATGCAATGTCTCAGTACGGTGCTTGTGGGTATCTGGGAGAAAGGAAGCCTGTTACAGATATTGTGGCCTGAACAAGAGATAGATTCAAATATCACATTCTTACAGTCTCCTGATTGGCTGGGTCAACAGTTTTCATAGTGATTTTGTTTATTCCAGTGTGGGAAACACTTTTCTAGAATACTTCTGAAATGCCTGCCTTTTCAATTCTTACTTCTATATTTTATTCACAGTAGATTTAAGTGACTAAGGAGCTTGTGAGATATTGAAGTTGACCAAGATTTTAAGAACACGAAAATGTGTGAGAAACTTTAGTGCTATCTCTCTCTCTCTCTCTCTCTCTCTCTCTCTCTCTCTCTCTCTCTCTCTCTCTCAATGAAATCAGTATCCTAAAATATTTCTTCTGTTTTTTCTATTTCTCTTCCCCCATTCCATTTCCTCACTCTTTTCCTCCTTTCTGTTCTTTTCCCTCTGCCTCCTTTCCTTCCTTTCTATGTTGCTTTGACATACAATTTTACTCTGCAGCTTAGGTTAGTCTTGAATTTGTGACAATGCTCCTGCCTCTGCCTCTAGAGAGCCAGTATTACAGGCCTGAACAGAATCCCCAGAGATGAACTAAAGATTTAAACAGTAATATCAACAAGATTTCCATTCAAATGACTAAGATTTCACATCTCTTATTTCATCCCAAAGATACTGATTAAGTGAATTATTTTTACTGTATATGTCAGAAATCAGGAATAGTGTCTTACTCTGATGTTAAATTTTCTAAATTGTTTAACTTATAGACAGAACTTAATAATTATAAATAAAACAAATAAGTAGTAAAGAATTCACTAAAATCTATCAAAAGATCCCCTAGCATGACCTGTAGGTGCCCATTAGTACATACATGTACTAAATTAAAATGAAGCTAAACATCAAGTCACTATATGAAGATAGACCTTCTGCAAGTTCAGAAATATCTTATTGTGACAAAGAATACAGTAGTCAGTAACCACATAAATCTACTGAGTATTGTGACTGAAAAATAGCTCATTTGGTAAGGTGTTTGCTTTGCAAACTTAAGCACATATATTTATTTCCCAGAGCCCACGTTAAAAAAAACAACAAGGGCTGGTGAGATGGCTCAGTGGGTAAGAGCACCCGACTGCTCTTCCGAAGGTCCAGAGTTCAAATCCCAGCAACCACATGGTGGCTCACAACCATCTGTAATGAGATCTGACTCCCTCTTCTGGTGTGTCTGAAGACAGCTACAGTGTACTTACATGTAATAAATAAATAAATCTTTAAAAAAAAAAAACGAGTATGGTAGAACATACATATAATCCCAGAATTGGAGAGGTGAAGACAGGAAAATTCCTAGGGCTTGCTGGCTATCAAACTATACAAATGGTGAGCTACAGACCAATGAAAGACCCTGATGCAAAGGAAAAAACGTGGACAGCTTCTTAGAAATGATTTACAACATTGTAATATTTACCTCTGATCTCTCTGATCTTCATACCGGTATGAATAAAACTGTACCTGTACACATACAGAGAGAGAGAGAGAGAGAGAGAGAGAGAGAGAGAGCAAAATCAAAGAAGTCCAGTCATTTTAATTTAGCTTGAATGTAGGTATCCAGTATCATATTGAACCATTTATAAGTCTTCAAGCTTTTAAATGCATCAGCACTCAACATAATCTATAAACGACTGGCTGTTTTATGTGTGTACGAAGCAATTCTTGATCTGGAAAAGATACCACTGTGTGGCATTCTCACTTAGAATTAAGATGCAAACTGTCTTAGCCTCAATGAATTCCTGTTTGCCACATCATTTCATGAGTAACCCCAGGCCTGTGAAATAGAGAGATGGGTATTTACAACATCCAATGCCCTTGATAGCTCCATTTTTTCAAGGGTGAAAAACCTTGCTATGGGGTTCCATAGTGAGCACTTAAGTAGACTGTCCTTTGGGGTAGTAAATTTCATAGTAGAGGTATTAATGTTGTATGCAGACAGCAGGAGAATATATCTCTGAGAGAGTTCAGGCCCACCTACAAAACCAGGTGTTCTTTCTTACAGATTTCAGATGAAAGAGGAAGATTCCCATGATGTGGTTGTTCTGTATTCCACAGCACAGTCTGTAGCCAAGCTGTTATACCTTCATAGGCAGCATGGAGAAGTGAGGGCTGCTGCATTATAGGAAATAAACCACACAATTCTGAGCATGTGGTAGAAGTGTGCAGGAGGGTCACATCTATTAAAGGTACTCATTTATTACCATCATCCTTTTGATGCCCCAAAGTCCAGCAGTTGAACCCTATAAATACCCTGCAGGAACTGAGACTAAAATTAGAATCCTGGCCAGGCTTCTGATTTCCTGGTACCTGGAGGTGCTGTTAAAGGGTTAAAGACTCAGAAACAGAGCCAAGATATGTTTTCTTCCCAGGTGCTATGAGAAAAAGGCTGCTGTCAATGGCTGATTACTCCCTAACCCCACTTGACAGAAACTATTCACTGAAGGTCATCACAGTACAGAGCTTTGGTGTTCAGCTAGCTCTCACAGCTTTGCTCCCTGTCAGGGAATATTCAGAGGCAAAGAATGCCCCAGCAGAAAAGCTCCACATCATGGCAACATCAAGGTCTTTTTCTCTTTGCTCAGCAAGGCCTTTGACTCTGCCTATCCTGATGCATTCCTTAATCACTTCCTGTCAGAGTCAGTCTTCAAATCCCCCAGCTTATTCCCACTATGCTGTGATGACTGTGGGCACCCCCTGTGATGGTAGAACCGACCTCTCATTTACACCCAGATGTAGAGTTCCATGAGAAAGGGCTGCCTTTCACACAGTTTCTTTACCTTCAATAGTCTCCTGGTGTCATGCACGAATGAATTACTTGCACTGAAGTCTTTGTTTCATAATTGATACCCAGAAGAACTGAAGTAACAGGACCCCCAAAATAGTCTTCCAACATTGCACCAGTGGCTCGCATCTCTTGAATACAACTGAGTCTGATTCAGACACAAAGTTGTCCTCCCTCTCCAAGAATCTCCTGTTATGAATTACTTTGCTTTTCTTTGCAAATTTGTCTCAATCAGCCCCACCCCAGGTATGTATATGTATATATATATATATATATATATATATATATATATATATATATTCCCTATATCTGTATCTCTCTCTTTTTTTCTCTCAGTAGATAGATAGATAGATAGATAGATAGATACATGTTTCTTATATCTCTCTGTGTATGTGCCACTTATTTGCAGAAGCCAGAATAGGTAATGGGATACCATGTACCTAGATTTATAGATAGTTGTGAGCTTGCCTGATAAAGGTGCTAGGAACCCACCTTGATTCCTCCAGATGAATGTTAATTAAGCTATCATTCTAGGCCTATCCTATAGAATTTTATTCTTTTTTAAAAATCACATTGAATAATTTTGAAGTTGCTGTTTAGTTTTCCTCTTGAAAATTTTTATTCCTTAAACTGGAACTTTGGTAAATGAGTAACAGTCACCTGTAGCATCCTGTCATGCTGTACGTGCCTGGTGTCACTAGAAGTGTATATATGTTTCATCCAATTATGTTCCAGCCGTAAGAGTTTTTGCTCAGCACAGACCCAGTTTCATATGGGTGAGAGTGTTCTACAAAGAAGAGCAGGTGTCCTGCTAAATGTTGCAGATGCAGGCACATATGAGCATAATGTTATTCCTCTTACATACATGATGCAGTGTCATGTTCATAGAAGAGCCTCTCATGAGGGTTAAGTATGTGTATTTATGTGTGTGTGTATGTCAAAAGACAATCTCGTGTAATTTATAGACTCTACCCACCTTACTACTACTACTACTGCTACTGCTGCTTATCATAATAATAATAGTAATTATTATTATTATTATTATTATTATTACTATTACTATTAGTAGTAGTAACAGCAACAACAATAATAGGAGACAGGTTTTACAAAGGCCTGAAACTTCTGAAACTCACCAAGTAGGCTTGTCAGTAAGCCTCAGCCTCAGTGTTCTATTTGTCTCCTCCTTCCTAAAACTAAGATAGCAGCTATGAACCATTATGTTCTTTATGTTACTATGGGTGTTTGGGTTTGAACTCTAGATTTATGTTTGCAAGGCAAATGATGTCTCTATTGAATGAGCCAGCTTACCAGCCATGAGTTCTCTGTTTACTCTTTACAGTGTTTTACTCACTTAGTATATCTGTCTATAAAATAATTTTGTATACTGGCTTACTGGGTCACCAAGTGTGTCATAACTGAGGTTACAGCTTGTCCTTCCTGCTAGCTCCCCCTTCATTTGTGAAAAAATGTTTGCTCTTCATAGACTTCTGTGTGATGTGTGGGGAGACATGGGACTTGGAAACATGTTAATTATAAGATTTATTTTATGGTTAAAAAAGAGTCAAGACCTGGGTTAGTAGGTAAGTTTTTAAAGTGCTTATTGTAGAAGCATAGAGGCTTGTGTTAGGATGCTCGACATCATGAAATAGCCAGACCTGGTTGGCCCAGTAAAGAGAGTCTGCAACTAGGCTCAAGAACACTAAATGACCTTGCCCACAAGTTATTTCAGATTTGTAAATAATGATGCTAACAGCCAATATCTGGGCAGAAGATATATTGGTTTAGGGTTCCTAGATTTTGTGTCAGAGGAAAATAACTACAGGCAGAAAAAGGTAGAGAAAGGAGAAAGCCACCATGGCTTAGGTGAGTCAAATGACCATGTGCATTAGCAAATACAAATTAAGAGCAGCCCAGACAAAACATGGCAAAATATATAATGGGATTATTGGCTGGGAAATAGATACAACAGCATAGAGGGTAGATATCTGCCCAGTTCTTATGCTGACTAAGGCTTATTGTAATTTAAAAGTTGTGTGTATCTTTTATCTAGTAAATAAAGAGAAAAAGGTGAGGTAGAAACCCGGGATTGACCTTAATATTCCTACAACAAAGCCTGAATGTCAGAAATTACTGCACTGGGAAGGAGGAGAAAAGTTATGCGTGGCTATTCCTTGGCAAGTATAGCTGAATCATTTTATCCCAATGTTTGAGTTCGCCTTCTGGTGCTATGATAAAACACTGGTAAAGCAACTTAGCAGAGGAAAAGTTTTCTTTGGCTTACACTTACAAGTCACTTCCATCTTTGAGAGTATTTAATGCAGGAACTCAAGCAGGAACCTGGAGGCTGAAAACATTGAACACCACACTTTGTTGGCTTAATTACAGGCTTCTACTTTGTTAGCGTCCTTATAAAACCCACCATCTCCTGTCAAAGGAAGGGAGTTGTCCACTGTGGATCTGGGCCTCCAAATCGATTAATAGTCAAGATCATCCCTACAGGCTTATCTGAGCAATCTTTCAATTGATCAGAGCTTAGATGGCTCTGGGCTATGTTAGGGTGAAGTTAAATAGGACATCAGGGAGAGACCTTGCCTCAAAACCAAAATGGAGTGCAATACAGATACACAGTAGACACTTGACTCTGACTTTCAGACACATTTGCACAAGAACCCAAATCATATATGCAGATTCATACAAGTACACACATGGCCATATAAATGCGTCATCGATGCACAAAATAAAAAGAAATAAAATAAAATAAGCCATTGTGCTTATAACTTATTATGTGTGAAAGTATTGGATGTCACATCTGACTTGTTCAGTTGGCCTTGTACAGATGGAGACTATTTTGGAATGCCTGCTATTTAGTTTCCCTGAAAAGAAAGTATGTTCTTTTCTCTGTGTTCCATTTTCAATGTGGGACATGCATCAATTCTCATTTCCATTTTTGAGGAGGAAAAGAAAAACAGGTAGAATGGAAAGAGTTCTGACTTCCCCATGAGTTATTCTGTTTCACAATCAGAATCTTCTCAGCCTGCATTCAAGCTGACTATCAGCAAGGTGGCATAGAAGGCTGAGAGAGAGGCTTGCCAAGGTAAAAAGACGAGTTTTTTATTTGTTTTATTAAAAGTTTGATTGTGCTTTATACGAGTGGTTTGTACATGCTTACGATTTTTAGTCACTGCTAAAACCTATGGCATAAACCTGAAATCAGAAAAATGGAGTTAAAGTCTCTAGTTACATTCTCAACACTGGTGCTAGGCCTGGTTTGTTTCCTGATACATGGGTAATAAAATAGCAGTTTGGGAATAGATCATCAGGAAGAGGCACTTGCTGCTAAGCTGAATGTCCTAGGTGCAATCCACATGGCCTACATGACGAAAGGATAGAATCAACTCCCACAGTTGTCCTCTCACCTACATGTGGACACCATGGGACACTCCTACCAACCCACATGCACAAACATGCACATACTAATACAATAAGTAATGTTTTCATGAAATGCAATGACTGATTTCCCTGAAAAGCTAGAGAAACACTGGAGTGAATTTGAGTTATGGCTTAGGTGGGAACAAGGATTATGAGTGAGAGAGGGTGACTTAGCGTGGTTAGGAACATAGAACTTTGTTGCAGGATTCAGAATCTCCTGCTTGGTCACATATAGGTTCCATGAGGTTGGATAAACTGACTGACTTCCTGGCATTGGGTCTGAACACAGTTGGGAAAACCACCACTAATCTAACCCTGGGAGAAGAACTCGGTACTGAACCTGACTTCTATTTTTTGTACTCAGATCTAGACGCACCAAATTTTCTGAAAGAACAAGAAAAAAATGAAAAAAACCCTGAAGTTAGCTATACAGTGGGGAGCATACTCATATATTGCTAAATTGGTAATTAGCTAATATACACAAAGCACTGGTTAGATTCCCAACATTATGTAAAATCAGGCACCATGGCACTAACCTGTAATCCCAACATCCTGTAGATGTAAGCCGGGGATTCATAGTTCAATATCATCCTTAGCTACATAAGGAACTTTAGGTCACCCTGGACTCCATGGGATCTGGCCTAAAAGAAAGAAAAAATAATATCAACAGCCCAGTATGCAGTTAGTAATGCTTATAGGGTGTTAGAAACCAAATCAGACATAGTCTTAAAATCATCCCTGGTTTTATGAAAAACTGTCATTTAATTCTGGATGCTGTACCTATCTAAGGTGAGATCTTATTTTCTCTTTTCATTTGCAACTTAAAAGATGGCTCAGCAGGTAAAGACATCTACATCCAAGGCTAATTCCCTGATTTTAATCCCTCAGGTTCACATTACAGAAGAAGAAAACCAAATCCCACAAAATGTTTCCTGATTTTTACATGCAGGCATTGACACACACACATGTCCAAAGGTGGACAGACAAACACACACTGAATAAATAGATAAATGAATAAATGAATAAATGTCATACATGCAGATGTGCAAATACCTATGTAATGTCAGGGACTCAATTAACATAATACAAGCAATAAACCAAATCTATAAAATTTGCATCCACTTACTATCAAGTTTTAGTGTTGCTGAGGTGACACTGTTTAAAATCACTTTGAATTTTTTTACCTTTTAAAATCAGTGAAATCTCTAAAATGAGCATCAATAGAGATTGCACATGATGAATGCTTCAAGAATTAGCTTGAATTTCCTAGGAAAATAAAATCTGCACCTCTTTCAGTTCTAAGGAGTAAGCAGAGAGGCAGGAGTAGTAGTTGGGACTTTTGAGCATGGTGAGTAGTAGTGATAGTAGTAACAGAAAATGTATATTTCTTGGGCTGATATCTCAGGAGACTCAACGGCTTCCTCCCATGACTATTAACCTATTGAATTTGTTTTTCTCTATTATTTATTGAGAAATACATGGATATATATATATAATATGTTTTAATCAAGCCTACCCATTTTCCCTCCTCTCCTATTCCTCTTCTATGGCCTCTACTACTTATTCCTCCCATCTTCATTTGTTTTACATTTTCTGTTTTTGTTTCTGTTGTTTTTGTGGGTGGTGGAGGTGTTTGGGTTCATGTGAAAACACTTAATGAAATAGTCCCCTCTTTGTGCCACATGGTTCTGAGGATTTGAGTCAGGTGGCCAGGCTTGGGAACAAACCTTTTTCACAATGAGATGTCTCCTCAACCTGAGATTCCCTGGGGATGAGCCACGTGACTTCCTCTTACAAGGGAATCTCAGGGAGCTGCATTTCTCTTAACTGTATCTGAATCCTGGCTGTCTGGATGTTTAAACTGTTTTGACCTCTTCCTTCCACTATGTCAAGAGATGTATGTTACTTCTTTCATAGGGCATTGTGCAGGGAGTCAAAGCATACTGAACACAGTAAATTCCAGTATAAAATAGCTGAGTCACAATAAGCATTGATTCTTATCCCAACTCTGGATTTGTTCAGTCTAACAAGTACATGGGAGGGTCCCTCCAAGTAATGGTGCAGACACCCAACATCTTCCCCAGTAATTATTCCAGCACCATCTAGACCTTGTGTGCTGTATGTGTTATAGGAATATGAAAACAGGGGGGAAGACATAACCAAAAGTCTACTTATAGCTTTATTCTTGAGAACTTGGTCTTGTAGGTATAGCTGGATTACTATAAAAAAAATGAAAAAAGAAAAAAGAAAATCAGTCATCCCTTCCCCCACACCCCCACATCACAAACACACACACACACACACACATACACACACACACACACAACTCATACTAGAACAAGAGTGGAGAGTATCAGCATACCATTGGGCCTATCTTGTTTGTGGCATACTAACTACTAAGAAGAACACATTTCAAAGTAGATGACAATTATGGGCCTTTCGCCATCCCAGTTTCAAATCTTATTTAGTTGGTAGAACTGAAAAGAATCTTATCAAACAAGATAAGATGATGCTGGAAGACAATCTCTGCAGCAGAAGCCAGAATGCAGAGTGTCCCTGAGCTATTAAGTCAGATCTGAATGGAGACCAGAAATAGAAAGTACCTGAGCTACCAAGCTGAGGTCTGAGTAAATTCTCTTTCATTTGGTAGGAGGTAAACTAGAGCATCAGGAGAGTGTGCATGCAAGTTTAAGGAAATGGCAAAACTATTACGCTATATTTAGAAGCACTTTTCCATCCAGATCTCAGCAAAGGAGCCAGCAAGATGGTTGATTTTTACCACACACCTGTCCATCTCAAAAGACACTGCAACATCCCTCAGCCCAAGTTCCAGAGTACTTGAGCATTAAGCAGTCATTAGAAGTTTATATTGATTTACTTTTTCCTTACTTAAGGTGGAGACAAAACTTAAGGCATAGGTTTTCCAATTCCAAGAAAATGAATATTGATTATCTTCAAAGTTCAAATTTCATGATTAGTCTAGGAGCCAAGCAGCTGTTGCAAAGCCCTTCTGAGTACAGTGGGTTATATGTGAGATGTGACAGATGTCCTCAAGTACTGCAGCTGCATATGTATCAATTCCTCTTTTGTTCCTAGCACGTGGATGATTACAGAACTATCTGCTTCCCACCTTTCCAGGCATGGCTACCCTGGACTCAGGTTTCAGCTTTACTGTCTCTGTCTTAGAAAGGCCTTTATAAGGCATATAAAATTTGCAAGACCAAGGGGCCTCTCTTCCCAGTGATGTCCGACTAGGCCATCTTCTGATACATATGCAGCTAGAGACATGAGCTCTGGGCGGAAAAAAAAAAGGCCTTTCTAAGCACCTGCTAAGACATTCTGTCTCCTGTACCAGCATTGTAACTTCTGTCTTTCTCTTGTGAAGGTTCCTCACAGGCTTTCTTTGAACCTTTCATTTCCCTTCACCAAGCATTCTCCTCATAGAGAATAAAGCTTAAAGTAATCAATGATGCCCATGGAATGCTTAATGAAATCCGTCTTTCAGCTCTGCATCCACACTGAGATATGAGTCCACTAGTAGGTTCATTTTACAGATTTGGACAGAGAAAGGAAAAAAATGGAGCTAAAGAGAGATGATTATTAGAAGGAAAGAAAGAGGAATGAAGTTGGCTCCAATAAACACTGACCTTTCCCTGGACCAGGTGCCCTGGGATATAAGTTAGAAAATTGGTTCTGAAACTAGGAGCTTAATTTCAGAAACAAAAACTGTGCCATAATTGAACATAGTTTCATTGATCTTTGGCATATGAAATGGTGACTTCCTAAGGCATTATTACAAGTCTTTCTTTCATTATATTCCAGGAACTGGTGGTTGGTCTCCAGAAAATTCCAGTGCCCATCAGTGGCTGCAGTTGGACCTGGGAAACAGAGTAGAGATTACAGCAGTGGCCACACAGGGAAGATATGGGAGCTCTGACTGGGTGACAAGCTATTGCCTGATATTCAGCGACACAGGGCACAACTGGCAACAGTACAAGCAAGGAGACAGCATCTGGGTAGGAAATACTTCCTTTTCAAGTGAATAAAGATAAGATATGCTAATGCTAACCAGTGAGAGTCTCTGCCATCTCACTGTAACCAGACTGTGTAGCCTAATAACTGTACTGTATCTATTCAGAAATAATGAGATCACATCTAGGCCCTGGTTCAAGTGTAGTTCTATTTCAAGGGAAATTGGACTACCAGCTGTAGAGAGATTGGTGTGTTACTTCCTTTATTGAAATTTCAATGTTTTTAAACACAGAATCTTCTATGCCAACTATAAAAATAGGAAAACATGGTAATAAAATATGATTGTCAGTAAGATTGTGTCATTGGCTATCTTACTTTCTTATGTTCAGTGTCTGAGGTAAAATTCTGCCAAGAAAAGTCACATAACTGTGAAATGGCTCATTTTGGCTTAATGTTCAAGTTTACATTCCATCTTGGCAGGGAATTCACAGTTGTTGGAGATTAAAGTGGCTGGTCACATGACATCAATAATCAGAAGGAGCAGTGAATGTTGTTAGGTCAGTGCTCAACTCACTTTCTTCACTATTATCTAGTTCAGGATCTTAGCCAGGGAATGCTGCTGCCCAGTGCTGGCAAGTGTTCCCATGTAAATAAGCACAAACAAGAAAGTTCGCTACAGACATGCTCAGAGGCTCATCTCTCAACTGATTTTAGATTTTGTCAAATTGACATTCACCATCATATTGGCTGAGGATATGTCTGCATATATATCAGACACTTTTCATAACTTGTCTAAATAACTCAACTATGTCACTTGTCCAACATTGCTATTTGTAGGATTACATCTGAGGAATCTGTACTCTATTCTGAGTATGCTGAACAGTCAGCCACCACTCACAGTTCTAAAAACATTCAAATATATATGACAATGTTTAGATTTAGCCCAGGGTTGAGGGGGAAAGGTGGGGATAACCCCTGTTGGGTCCTGAGAGGAGGAGAGTCCTTGGCTTGTCCAGAGGGTGGCTTAGATTGGTGGAGGCCATAGCTGGGAGCCTGAGAGGCCTTCTGCGAGAGATTAGTGGCTGACTCTTTAGAAGAAGGCCTGTTCCATTGCTCCTCATGGTGGATCCTGATGAAAAGAGACAGTCTATGGTTTTAAGGAATTTATTGTCATGGTGGAGAGTAGCAATGAGTAAAACCATACACCACTTTCTCAAGAAGGGCCTGGGGTTAAATATCTTTTGCAAGGAGGAGTGCCTGGGAAGGGAGTTTATTGGCTAAACCTCCAGGCCTTTAGGTACCTCATTAAAATGAAGATCTGTCTTGAGACTACATGACCTGTGGTCATGTCCTCTACCTATGGAGGGGCTTCCGGCATTGCCCTTACTTGATTGATAGCCACAAAATTATGGAGGACTGTGGCCTCCTATCAAGAGCCTGTTGCCAATCTGTTTTTCTTTCTTAAGTGAAAATTTGCAGTGATGTTTCAGGGTATTGCCTGCTTTGAGTATAGCCTCTTCAGTAAGCTAGTGCTTTTCTACATTTACCTGTGTACACACATGGTGCTTAATAACATTCCTTCGACATGGAGTCAGCATATAGACTTCAGTATTAATACTCATGGACACTGTGTGTAAACAAGCAGATAATTGTAGTCACTACCATGCTTGCATTGGCAGTTGGATATAATCCAGCAGTTGATATCAAATGATCAGGATGATCTGTTTAAAATGAATGTTAGACCTAGTAGGGAAACCCCCACCCAATTCCCAATTCAGCATGCACCCAAAAAAATCACGAAGGACCATCTCTTGATGTAATTACGTGAGGACATTTAATGACGGAGCTCTGGACCGACATGCATCCCACACAGGAGATAACAGATATCGGCCACGAGGCTCGAAAGCTAAGGGTTTTTATGAGGTAAGGGGATTATGGGTGTAGAATTCAGGGTGTAATGTTATTCAAACATTAACACAAAGATTACATGTTAACAAAAGGGCATCAGGACTTTGTTCCTGTAGGTTGGGGGCTTATCTTGTTCGCATAGCATCCAGTTGATGTATGACTTTACCCGGAGTCAAGGGGCAGTAGACAGAGGGGAGGTTCCGGCCAGGTGGTGTTGACCCAGACAAGATAGCCCTGCTTGTACAATCAAGCTTTTCTTAGGAATGTCTTAACAACAGCCCTGTCCTGCTTTGTTCTCGGCCCCAGGCTGTGGCTCATAGACAACTCTTTTACATGAATCACAAGATACAAAATCTCATTTTCTTTCATGAACTCTTCTAAATCCACTGCTATAAAATGGATCTTGTCACAGTACTCTAAGATTTTTAGGAAGTTCAACTCATAATGGTATGCTTAATATATATAAACCAAATATGTTCTGAACACTTTCTCTTTAGAAGTCAGAGTTAATATTTCAATTTTAACACTTTTTGCCTCTTTAAAATTACTGTATCACGTGAAGTATTATAGTGTCTGCAAAAGTGAGAGTTATTTCTAATTGCCTCTTCTTTACTGAGATATGTGTTTGTGTGTTTGTGTCTGTGTGTGTAATGATGTGCATGCACATGTGTGTGATTGCATTTGGAGCCCTGACCTAACATGTGTCTGTCCTCTATGCATTTTTGAAGTCAGGTTTTCTCAGTAGCCTGGCTCCCTTGAATTTGGCTCTGCTGGTTAACCCGCAGATCCTAGGAATCCACTTGTCTCTACCTGTCCAATGCTTGGATTATAAAGGTACACCCAAAACCCCAAATTTTCTCTTGGTTCAGATCCTTATTTTGCATATCAAGCACTTTACCAACCAAGAAATCTCAGTACTGAGAATTTACTACTATATATGCAGCAATTTCTGTTTCATCTTTAAGCTGTTGCTTTCTCTATATATTTTGTCTCTGTTTTGGAGTTTAAAATAATCTGTGGCTCTGATCAGTAAATCCCTAGGAAGCTTAACTTCCTCTCTTGAAGAGCAAGTGTAATGAGGATCCTGACCTCATATGACCTGTAAAAGGGATTTTCAAAAATGAGCATGTTTCAAAATAGCCCCACAGGGCTTGTTAAGGTGCAGTGTACTGAGCTCTGCTTGGAGAATATCCAAGCCAGTATGTCAGAGTAGGTTTAAGAATTTACATTTCTAAAAAAGTATCAGGTAATTTCGGGGGCATCTGGTCCAGCCCTTGCTTTGTGAAGCTCTGTGTAAGTGTAAACCATAAGTAATTGACTCATGCATGTGATGAGCATTGACCAGAGCTAAAGTGGTGAGAGCCATGACTACTGCTTTTAAAGCCAGTGCGTGGCAAACACTTAGAGAAGATACCCAGTGTACACAGGCTGTCAGCTTCTGTGTTTTGAGCTTTGAATACAAAAGAAAGAACAATATTTCAGTGCTTTTTGAGTAAACTGAAAACTCAGTGGGACAGGTAAGCTCTCCTTAGGTTATGGGCTATTTCCCAGACAGGCTCATTAAGAACAATTGGCTCAGAGGCCTTTCAGCAGACAAAGAGGCGCTATAGCTGAACCTAGGGGAGTTGCTGACGCCTAAAGAAAAGAACTCTAGGCCAAAATCTGA
The DNA here is from genome assembly GCF_000001635.26 of Mus musculus. Taxonomy (NCBI): domain Eukaryota; kingdom Metazoa; phylum Chordata; class Mammalia; order Rodentia; family Muridae; genus Mus; species Mus musculus. Next base: position 99,970,916 of record NC_000067.6, read on the forward strand.
AGCCCCAGGTGTCTACATGCCCTGCAGTCAAATGGAAAGCATCCAGACCTGGAAGGGTTCCTGGAAACAAAAGACTCCCTCTGGCTTAAAAACAAAGAAAAGAAGCTCAAAGGAAATTCATCTCAATAAGATTATTAAGCCCATTATCACAATAGCAGTCAGTGCCAAGGAGAGAATGTGACATAAGAACCAGAAAGCAAAATCTGTTAAGGAGGGCTATATTGTTGTTGGCTCAGTGTGAAATGCGAGCAAGAGGGATAATGGAAAATTGATGGATGCAGGGTTTAATAAATGACCCACCCCACAAGATAAATGTGAAGTAGTGCTGGAGTTGATTTGTTTCATGATTGTTGATTTGTTTTCTATGCCTGGTTACAGTTATTCATATGGGGAAAATATTTCTCTATGTCTGAGAGTATCAAAATACTTTAAATACTGTTCTGAACTACAGGAAAATACCAAATGGACCCACAATATGTGTTTAACATCTCCCATTTCCATTGAAAATAGTTCTTTCATTTTGTAACCCGAGAATGTATCAGAAACTTAGCTACAGTCTACAGATGAAGGTAATAGCGATTTTTTTCCTTCAAAGTTATCTCAGAAAAGAGATCCCCAAAGATGAAGAGAATGCGCATTAGTTAAGATCTCAGAGACCTGAGTTCAGTTCAGTTTTCCTCATCAATGTATGGTAGGTCACAACCACCTATAAGTCTAATTCTAGTAGATCCAATATTCATGGCCTTCACCTCATTCATTTACACACACACACACACACACACACACACACACACACACAGAAAAACAAACACACACACACACACACACACACACACACACACACACACACACACACACACACACCTACAAACAAAACATGACTACCACAAAAAATTTAAAAACAAGGGTCCTTTAGAGCTATGCGGGAGTTTTCAAAGAATCCTGGGTCTCTCATTTCCTGTCTTGTTTGAGTATATTTTAGTATATCAAGCATGTCTGACACTATAGATTAAGTTGGTTTTAAAAGTAAGACGTGTCAGTCTTCTGTAAGAGACAGATAAATGTAAAGAAGGACACTGTAAAGCTCTATGTGAGGCTGGGGAGATATGTGTTTCAGGCTTGTCAGTAGATCAAGTTGTATGGTACCTTTTCCCTAGAAGCGATTTTGACTTTATAAATATTTGGCTACATTTTTGTGTCATCTTTCTTTTTTATGACAAGCTGCAATGATAGATGTCCAGACTTCTATTAAAAGAGTGATAAACTGAGTATCTATAAGGGACAAGGACTTAGCCGGATAAGCATCTTTGCTGACTGAGGATCTGCTTGAGATGGACATAGAAATATTGAGTGCATAATCTCCTGGCCATGGACTTACTCTAAGGTAGCTGCTTCTGTGATGTGCTGCTGTTTCAGACATTGTGTCTATGTGAATGCTGTATGTTAAAGAGAACAGAAGGTATACACATAAGGCTCACATGGCTACATTACATAAAAAGGTAACTTGCTGCATTAGCATTAAGATCTGAGTTCAAATACCAGGTGTGGTTCCACACATTTGTAAACCCAGAGCTGTGCAGGACTGAGATTGAAAGACCGATGAACATTCTGGCTGCCAGGTAGCTCAAGGACCAGTCAGAGACCCTGTATCAAGAGAATAAGTCAAAGACTGTCAGAGCAGAGTACCTTCTGTCTTTCTCTGGACTCTGCTCATATGCACAAGATACATGTACCCACACATACATGTGCACACACACTCCCAAATCAAGAAACAAAGATGTTTGCACATGCACAGAAGAAATGCATATAGTGTATAAGAAAGATAACCCAAGCCACCTTAGTGAAGAGATAACAGGGAATCTGTGCTTGACAAAAAACTCCACTTAGAGGTTAGATCTGGGTGTCCCTTCCATTGAGATAGCTTTCCCCACACCTGCAAACACTAAGACTGTATTGCTAATGTGGTTGGACACATGCAAGTGACTGTACTTCCAGGGATTCCTGAGTGATCACTAGCTACTCTGCCAAGCAAATGTAGTGCTGCTTCTCTCCCAGACCAGAAAAGGCTTGATCTAGGAGCCCCAGTGCTCTTGTATTTTGCTTCTCTTTCCCTGCTGGGTATCTAGTTACAGTTCCGGCATATTCTTTATGCACCTCCTTCATCACACTAATATGTCATCCTGTCAGTGTTCTCCTTTGAGACAGATTTGTCACTTAATAACTTCTGAAACAATTAGATGACAATTCAGTAAGTGGATTTGTCAGTTCTGTGTAATGAAAAAGAAAAATTATTTTGTAAGAACATGCAAAATCTTCAAGTAACATTGTAGAGATTTTAAAAATAGAGTCAGAAAACTCAAAATTTGAAGTTTTTTTTAAATTTTTGTAAACTTCTTGAGGATGTTTATAAAACCATTCCTTCAGGAACCTGAAGTCTTCCAGAGAGCTATATTTAAATATACAGATGTAAGTGAAAAAAATATTATTCTTTAGAATGTGACCCTAGTATTTAAACAAGAGTTGGGAAATTTTCTCAAAACACACACACACACACACACACACACACACACACGTATACGTATACGTATACGTATATCACTTCCTCCCATGAGAAATCTTCCCAATTGTCAATCATTCCAATACTCAGTCTTTCCAACTTGCAATTTTTTTAAACAGCACTATTAGCTAGGATCCAAGGGTTCAATCATATGATCCTTTAGAAGATATTTCATATTTAAACTGTGACAGATGGGTTGGAGAGATGGGTCAGAGCTTAAGAGCACTGACTGCTTTTCTAATAATAATTTCTGAAACAATTAGATAAGTCTCCTGTTCAATTCCCAGAAAATACATGGTGGCTCATAACCATCTATAATTAGATCTGGTGCTCTCTTCTGGTATGCAGGAATACATACAGGCAGAATTCTGTGTGTGTGTGTGTTCTGAAAAATAGCTACAACACTCAATAAAAGACATGAAAAGTGCCTGAATTAATTCTTTTTCAGATGTAACATATGCTAATAAGTTTGTTTCCTGGCTGGTCTATCAATGAACCACAGACACTACTTGACAGTTTCAAGCCTTTACATTTTAGTGCCTTTAACTGTGGAAGCTTTTCTGTGTGCTGGTGCAGGGAAGTAGGCAGGGCAGAGGACAACTTAACTAGAACTTCTTGGGTGTTGTCTGTCTTAATTATTTTGAGACAAGACCTCTCATTAGCCTGGTGCTCATTAAGCTAGACTAACTTGAAAATAAGCCCTAGAAATCTGCCTTTCAAAGCATGTACCACTAATATCTTGATTTTGCAAAACAGATTCTGTGGATTGAATTCAGGTCCTTATGCCTATAAGGAAAGAATTTATCAACTGAACTATTACTGCGCATACAAGTAGGTTTTGTTTATTTGGTTTTGATTGGCCATTTTCCCCTCTCGATTTCTTCTGTTCAAGCCATTTAGAAGGAAGTATATTAGCAATATGTATGTAGTAGGTATCTTCCCCTGAGTGACATTTGTACTCTTCTAAACTCATCTCAAAGTACAGGAGAGATAGGTGGTCCACATGTAGAGATGAACCATTAAGGAGTATGGCTGTAGCTCAGTTGTAGTTGAGAGAAAGCTAGGTTTCTTCCATGACAGACTTCAAATTGGCAGTTAAGGAGAGTAGACCTAAATACTGGGCAAGTTTAGGCAATCCTAGGCAAGTCAATTATTAATAGAATAAACCCCAGAATCCAGCCTTCACACCCAGATAATAGACAGCCCTAGTCAGTTGGTTTGAAGCAAGGACAATAGGTCAGCAGCAGATTCCAGATGTCCTTAGCTACTTCCTTGGCAACAGTTCCTAGACATCTCCAGCAAGTTCCTGGCCACCACACCCCAATAATAGAATGCCCATATATGGACCAAACAGATTAACATAGAGGCCACCTTCCCCAGAATTCCTTTGACTGCTTTCCAGTGAACTTGTTTTGCAATTTGACTCATTGGTTAGATAAATTATAAATAAAATATAAAATAAAAATATTTCTTATCTCTCAAGTTGGCCTTGCAGTTGCTCTATGGTCAAGGATCACATTGAAATTCTGATCTTATCTTCAAGAATGTTAGTATTTTAGTCATGTACCATAAGGCTAAGCTTGTACAGTGATGGGGTTACATTCAGCATTGAGTACATGCTACTACACTATATAGTAGCATGTATAGTATAGTACTATCATACCAGTACACTGAGCTACTCGAGGTCTGCTGATAGAAATTCTCTAGATTCCTCTCAGAAAATGAACACACTATCTAGGAGGAATCTCTATAAGAAACTACAATGTTACTGTTACTCATGGTGAGAGGATTGAGACAGTCTGACTTCATAACAGGCTTCAAACTGACTGTTCAGGAGGCTAGGTCTAGATCTCAGTTTCCCAAAACTGGTCAAGTCCAAACTAGTCATTTACTGAAAAAAAAAAAAAAAAAAAAAAAAAAGAAGAAGAAGAAAAGAAAAGAAAAATCCAGGCCTCACACTGTCAATAAGAATCTGAGATAAGGGCAAAGAATCAAAAAGTTTTCAGGCTTCCCTAGCAACAGTTTCTAGCCTCCCATCCCTAGCAATGGTTCTGGAATGTTCTTAGAGATTGAACAAACTAATTAAGATAAAGGTCACCTAACCTTCACAGGAATTCCCCTAATGTGTTTTAAATTAGGCCTTCGACCTTGCATGGATGTCTACATATGGTAGATCCCCAAAATGCTGGAATTCAGTAGAATAAAAGACTTTTTGCTTTTGCATACTATTTGAGACTGGGACATCATTCTTCAGCAAATCATGGACACTAACAAGGGAACATCAGGCACATAGCCTAGATATCAGAGTCCCTAAATGGGGAAGGAGAACTCAAGGAATTACCAGATTCTGGACCAGGGAGATACTGGCTCAAGAAAGATCTCGGGATTATGAAGACTGGAAACAAATCTCTTCAGACAGGCAGAAAAAAAAATCTCTTACATGGGTATTGAAATTAGGCATCTAATACCGAATGGCAGAGAAGCACCTGAAAAAATGTTCAACATCCTTAATCATCAGGGAAATGCAAATCAAAACAACACTGAGATTCCACTTCACTCCAGTCAGAATGGCTAAGATCAAAAACTCAGGTGACAGCAGATGCTGGCGAGGATGTGGAGAAAGGGGAACACTCCTCCATTGTTGGTGGGATTGCAAGCTTGTACAACCACTCTTGGAAATCAGTCTGGCGTTTCCTCAGAAAATTTGACATAGTACTACCAGAGGATCCCGCAATACCTCTCCTGGGCATATATCCAGAAGATGTCCCAACCAGTAAGAAGAACACATGCTCCACTATGTTCATAGAAGCCTTATTTATAATAGCCAGAAGCTGGAAAGAACCCAGATGCCCCTCAACAGAGGAATGGATACAGAAAATGTGGTACATTTACACAATGGAATACTACTCAGCTATAAAAAAAATGAATTTATGAAATTCCTAGGCAAATGGATGGACCTGGAGGGCATCATCCTGAGTGAAGTAACCTAATCACAAAGGAACTCGCACAATATGTACTCACTGATAAGTGGATATTAGCCCAGAAACTTAGGATACCCAAGATATAAGATACAAGTTGCCAAACACATGAAATTCAAGAAGAACGAAGACAAAGTGTGGACACTTTACCCTTTCTTAGAAATGGGAACAAAACACCCATAGAAGGAGTTACAGAGACAAAATTTGGAGTTGTGACGAAAGGATGGACCATCTAGTGATTGCCATATGCAGGGATCCATCCCATAATCAGCTTCCAAATGCTGACACCATTGCATACACTAGCAAGATTTTGCTGAAAGGACCCAGATATAGCTCTCTCTTGTGAGACTATGCCGGGGCCTAGCAAACACAGAAGTGGATGATCACAGTCAGCTATTGGATGGGTCACATGGCCCCTAATGGAGGAGCTAGAGAAATTACCCAAGGAGCTAAAGGGAACTTCAACCCTATAGGTGGAACAACAATATGAACTAACCAGTACCCGGGAGCTCTTGTCTTTAGCTGCATATGTATCAAAAGATGGCCTAGTCGGCCATCACTGCAAAGAGAGGCCCATTGGACTTGCAAACTTTATATGCCCCAGTACAGGGGAACTCCAGGGCCAAAAAGGGGCAGTGGGTGGGTAGGGGATAGGGGGGGGTGGGTATGGAGGACCTTTGGGATAGCATTGAAAATGTAAACGAGGAAAATACCTAATAAAAAAAAAGAAAGAAATTAGGCATCTATATTCTGTTGTTGACTTTGTCCTGTATTGGCATATTTTCAAGCCCACTTTAAGCCTTTCAGGTTGAATATTGACAAATACACAGCAGTCTTGCAATGAATGTTGGCTGTAAAAATTGAATCATATGTCATTTTTCTGTTTGCTTGGAATCCCTAGCTTGCCATGCTTCCTCCCACACATGACCCAGCAAATTTAATTTCCTCCCTCTTCCTCCAACCCCACACACTCTGAAAGCCTCAGGAGCAGAAAATGTACCAAAAAGGCCCAGTCCAGCAGTTCTAACATTCCAGAGTGGTGTCCCAATCCCCCTCACCTTAAGTCACACTGCCCCTGCTCCGCAATCTATAAGAGGCTTCCACAAAGTAGTCTGATTACCATTAATTCTAATATCATCCCCTGAGACTGGTGAACTTACCCAGTAGCCTGTTCTCAAGTAAACCTGCCTTTTTCTTTTAATTTGTCTGTGCTAGCTCATTTCTTCAGAAGAGAAAACCTATCATTTCACTAAAGAGCAGATAAATATTATGATTAATCACAGAATTAACTAGTGAGAAATATATTTACTTGCCATTGACTGCCTAGGAGTTAACAATAATGTCATCAGTTGGAGGCATTTCCCCAACTGAAGCTCCTTTCTCTGTGATAACTCCAGCTGTGTCAAGTTGACACAAAACTAGCCAGTACAATTGATCCCTTGTCAACTTGAGACACAAACACATCACTAGTAAGCCTCAACCCTTGCATTCTTATTCATCCCCAAGATCTAAATAACTTTAGAAGACCAACAGTTTTTACATATTAAAAGTTAAATCCTTTCAAAATATCCAATATATTTTAAAATCCAAAGTCTTTTTACAATTAAAAGCCTCTTAACTGTGGGATCCACTAAAATACTTTCTTCCTTCAAGAGGGAATAATATCTGGGCACAGTTACAATCAAAAGCAAAATTTAAATTCCAACTGTCCAATGTCTGGGATCCAACTCACGATCTTCTGGGCTCCTCCAAGGGCTTGGGTCACTTCTCCAGCTCTGCCCTTTGTAGCACACACCTTGTCTTCTAGGCTCCAGCTGCCTGTACTCCACTCCTGCTGCTGTTCTTGGTGGTCATCTCATGGTACTGGCATCTCCAAAACACTGCATGACCCCTTTAGTCCCTGGCTGTCCATTGCAACTGAGGCTGCACCTTCAACAATGGCCTTCCATGGCCACTCACAGTGCCAAGCCTCAGCTGCTCTGCATGACCCCTTCATGCCTTTAAAATCAGTACCACCTGGGTGACCCTTACACATTACCAAGTCCAGCCACAGCACAAAGTACAACTTTGGCTATCTCTGGAACACAGCCTCTGTGCTCTCAGAAAACACATCCCAGAAGATGTCACCTCAATGATGCTGGTCTCTCCTTAATCACTGATAATTTCTTAGCTCCAGCTAACCAGCATCAATAGTCCCGGTAATGCCAAGGTTTTGCTTTAGTAGTTCTGGTATCTTGTTAATCACAGCTGATTCTTCAGCCCCAGCTAACCAGAACCACAGAATCTTCACAGTCCAAAATAACAATGGCCCTGAATAGAGTCTTTACTTTTACCTCTGAAATTTCACAAGCCAGGCCTCCATCTTCTGCACTGTTTTCAACATTATCTTCCAATCTCCTATACAATGTCTGAGAGAGCACTTAACGCTTAATGGATCTTCTATCCCAAAGTTCCAAAGTCCTTCCACAGTCCTCCACAAAACATGGTTAGGTTGTCACAGGAATACCCTACTATGCTGGTACCAATTTGCCTTATCCAGGGTTTCTATTCCTGCACAAGCATCATGACCAAGAAGCAAGTTGAGGAGGAAAGGGTTTATTCGGCTTACACTTCCATACTGATTTTCATCACCAAGGTAGTCAGGACTGGAACTCAAGCAGGTCAGAAAGCAGGAGCTGATGTAGAAGCCATGGAGGGATGTTCTTTATTGGCTTGCTTCCCCTGGCTTGCTCAGCCTACTCTCTTATAGAATCCAAGACTACCAGTGCAGAGATGTTTCCACCCACAAGGGGACTTTCCCCCTTGATCACTAATCAAGAAAATACTTTACAGTTGGATCTCATGGAGGCATTTCCTCAACTGAAGCTCCTTTCTCTGTGATATCTCCAGCTGTGTCAAGTTGACACAAAATTAGCCAGTACAATTACCTTGTGTGCATATTGTGATGAACTTACGTTTTTCCCCACAAACTCATTAGCACCCAGACTCTCAAAATAATACCTTTTTGAAAACAGCTTGTTTGCTGATGTATCTACTCTTCATGTAAACTGTTTCTAAAATTAGAAGAGCCTCTAAATTAGTTGACTAGTGTCTTTATCAGTCTAGAGGTTGGGCTGGGAGGTGCTGTGTAGGTGAGTATTTGAATTCTGAGTTCCATCCTTAGAACACAAGTACATGAGGCTTTCTTTAGTGATGTGCACTTGTAATCCCAGTGATGGTGATACAGAAACAGATGGATCTCTCCAAAGCACTGTTAGCCCAGGTTAGCCTAAACAGCAAATTCCTGACAAAAGAAGACGTGAGACTAGGCCAGTGCCTGGCAAATACAGAAGTAGATGCTCACAGTTATCTGTCCTATGGAACACAGGGCTCCCAATGGAGGAGCTAGAGAAAGTACCTAAGGAGCTGAAGGGGTCTGCAACTCTATAGATGGAACAAGAATATGAACTAACCAGTACCCCCAGAGTTCATGTCTCTAGCTGCATATGTAGCAGAAGATGGCCTAGTTGGCCATCATTGGGAAGAGAGGCCCCTTGGTATTGCAAACTTTATATGCCCCAGCACAGGGGAATGCCAAGGCCAAGAAGTGGGAGTGGGTGAATATGGCAGCAGGGTGGGGGGAGGCTATAGGGGACTTTTGGGACAGCATTTGAAATGTAAATGAAGAAAATATCTAATAAAAAATTGAAAAAAAAAGAAATTTCTACCTGGATTCTAAGTCATATCAGAGGGAGATCATTCTTTCTTCTGGGCAATGTAAAAACTGAAAAGGATGGAGGGCTATGTACTGACTTTTTCAAGTCTCAGATTTTACAGAAAAATCCAAGGAGAAAAAGAAAGAGCAAATCATTGGAATCCAAATACACCCTTCACCTTTCATTTTTTAACAACCTTGTTAGAAAGAGAATGCATGCCAGATACACACAGACACACACAGACACACACACATACACAGAAAAAAAAAAGAAGATACTTTGTCTCAACAAACAATGTCAAGGTAGACAGCAAAAGAATTGCAGCCAACTTTAATCTCTTGCCTCCACACATCCTGCTGTATTTATATTTACCTACAAGAGGATAGAAAAAATGTATATGGAGTGAGTCATAGACAAAATGTGGCTGCAGCTGGTCTGATACATTTGGAGGCAATCAAAGCTGGGAGGAAACTAGGTAAAATACTCCCTTAGAATATTCAGACAACATATAGTCAGTCCTATAAATATCAGTTGAATTTGTGAATTTCTGATCTCCATAATAATGACATATTCTTGGTTTTATTAATAACCTAGATACTGAGAAGTTGTCAAAGCAAACTAATCTAATCTACGTTTGTACCGACTGTTTTTTGCTTTACACCTCATTTAACTTGGACTCCTACAGAAGACAAGTCACTAAACACTGGCCAGCAAGTCCTGTCTACATGGCAAAGCAATGTCAATTAAAACTGCTCAAGAACAGCAATTGTTCCTTGGTCTCCACACACACAGCACATATGCATGCATTAGGTTAAACACTAACTTGCCCAACTCAAGAACATTACAGGTCCTTCTCCACCCTCAAAAGAGCTCTAGCTCATGGTAACACCATCTATAGAACTCAGGATTCGCTCCTATGTGCTTCTTGACACTCATCTCTATTGCTGGAACCTTTTTATAGACCTGATTCAAATGCATTCAGCCATACTTGTTCTGATTAAGATGGGGCTCAAGTTTTTAAAATGGACACATGTTATGCATAGCTACTCCTGGTAAAAATGTTTTCACACCTATCACTGATTCATTTTTGTTTGAGATTTAGTCTTTCCTGCCCTGTAGTCTGAGATGTTGTAGAATTCTGTGAAGTCCCTTCCTAGAAGACAAGCTAGCACTAGAATTCCAACCATTTGCCTATACCAACAAGAAGTTTCAGGAGAAATTTCAATTATTTGGACTCCATCATTTCAATAGTCTGATAGACTTAGAAAAGGCACAATGACTCTAGAATATCCTCATTCCTTCCAAGATAACATAAGATGACTCTTCTAACCCATCACTGGTATCCCTTAAACACTGAAGTATTCCTTAAGAATTTTTAGTCAGGGGCATGAAACCTTAATTTTTGGGAAAGATAAATTTTACTTAAAGACTATAATAAACACCTTTTTATAAAAAAAAACACTTTTTTTCTGGAACCCATAAAGTTCCAGGAAAACACAACCATTTCCCTGACTCTTAGGCACAAAAGCACACTTATAATAAAGTGTCCTTTATTAAAACTCCCATAGTGTATGTCATTGGTCTATGGAATATCTTAAGTAAGAATGATGTCTTTTCAGTGTAGCTCATCGATGCTTGTCATCTTCTGTATCTATTAAAGTATGAGTGAATGGCAAAGCCTTTCTGCACATTGTGATCATTGTGGTCCTGGCTTTCTCATTCATTTCATTAATGGACTCACCATTCCTTGAGCTTATTGGGTTAAACTGCCACTTGACCATCATCCCTCCACCCTTAATCAATTGGCATAAATTATTGAAACCAAGAAATTTTCACTGAACAAGACTCTTCCGAGGGTCTCGGGAAAGTATTGTGGGAGGCAAGAACAACACACCTGAATAAGATGATTGCATTCAGGAAGAGAGAAAGACCTACTGGCAAGGTTTTGTGTTGCACCCAATGCAACTAGCTCATGGAAAAGGAAGCATTACAGGACACTGGTATCTGTTCAGGGTGTGTGGCCACTCTGGCTGCTCTAGGTGGTAGCTGGCTGGTCTAGGAGCCCAGTATTTTGTCTTCTGGTTCCATAGCCCCAGCTAGACTACACACAATTAAGGAGCATTCACCTTTACATGTGTAGCATGAGAATTATAAAAAAGAGTTGTTTCTTTGTGTGATGTTCTGGCTCAATGTCACAATGAGACAAAGAGCCAAACTTCAGCTTTTTGTTATATAGCCAGTTTTCTGGCCACTCACAAGACATAGATGATATATATATATATCCATACTCTGGGCCTCAATCAAGTTCCCAGCATTCGTAGCTGTATAATTTTGAGCAACCTCCTTAATTTCACCTATAAAAGTCAGGGTTTCCTAACTGAAAGAATTGATAACAGCTTATAGATGGATTCCTTGTTGCCATAAGACTAAAAGACAGAATAACAGAATATAGTGTTAACAAAACTTATTGGCAATTCAATAATAGAACATTGGTAGTACTCAAGAGACCATCAACTTCAACAGGGGTAAAATTTCTTTGGTGGGTTTATGGTATCCTCTTTCCTGACGTCCCCTTCCTATCTTCATTGGTCTGAAAGTATCTATGTACCCCTTCTACATCAGGGAATATGTCTCTGTCTTCATTGACAAGCATGAAATAACTGACTCGTTGGTTGGCTGGAGTAAGAATGAGGTCCCAACTTCCTCTTCTCTTTGTGATATATCAGACACAGAGACACACAGGATGTGCAGGACTTGCTTCAGAAAGATGGAAGCTTAAGTCTGGGGAGCAAAATGACACAAAGAAATTGTGACTCACTGACTATTGCTAGGGCAAAGAACCATGACAACCTTAAACTGAGATTATTAAATTCCATTTTATCCCAATGTACAGCCAATCTAGAGCCTCCAAGGGAATATGTATTGCATGAAGATTTATTACATTGCTTTCAATGTTGGCTGTTGGATAGTCCAACATTAGCTGTTTTATACCAGAAAGACTGAGAACTGAATAAATGCTTAGTCTTCAAGGCTGGATATCTCAGAAATCTCAGTCTGGTGTTGAAAGCCTGGATCTCTGGGCGAAGTTAAATTTCCCCTTATTAAAAAAAAAAAAAAAAAAAAAAAAAAAAAAAGGTTTGGCAGCCCCTTAGAATGATTTATGCATGGCACTCTGGTGCATAAAATCTCATTTTCTTCAGTGCATTTGACAAGAACTTTCCAGGCATGTGCCTCCTGTAGGACAAATTGCTGTCCTTTTTTTTTTTTTTTTAAAGATTTATTTTTTTATTTCTATGAGTACACTGTAGCTGTCTTCAGACACACCAGGAGAGGGCAAAGGATCCCATTACAGATGGTTGTGAGCCACCATGTGGTTGCTGGGAATTGAACTCAGGACCTCTGGAAGAGCAGTCAGTGCTCTTAACCGCTGAGCCATCTCTCCAGTGACACCTTAGTGGAAAAGGACAATTCTGTTTGAAAGTTTCTCTTGACACACATTGGTCCTCTTGTCTTTGACTGATGTTCTGCTCTTCTTCCTTTAACTCCTGCACTGTGAAGTTTATATCCAGTCTTACCCTCCTGTATATTAATACCTGAGTTTTCATGGCCAGATGAAGTGAAGCCATAAAAGTCAGACTCTATAGCCAATTAGGTTTGCATCTGATAAACTTGGCTTTGTCTTTTGTGTACTATCCCCTGGACAATGAAGAGATTGCACCTTGTTCCTTTTTACAAAACACCCCACACACACACCATAGAATAGAAATTGCTTGCATGTTTGCTGGCTTAAGCATAATATTGATTTATTACACCAAAGATAGGTCAGGGATTTTTTTTAACATGCGTGCAATGCTTTAAAATTATTTGTTGTCCTCATCATTAGGAAGCAGGCATTATCTGATCTCTCTCTCTCTCTCTCTCTCTCTCTCTCTCTCTCTTTCTCTCTCTGCAGTGTTTTATGATGAGGCTCTATTTTAAGATTCATAATTTTAAAGCATCTTCTGCTTCTGCATGGAAGATGCATGCAGCATGGGGAAGAATGAGGGCTGACTAATGTTAATTGGCCATCTGTATTAGCTAAGGTCCTCTAGAGGAGCAATACTTAAAGATTGAATACCTAGCACACAGGGAATTCATTGGATTGCCTTACTTGATAACAGCAGTGTAATTTACCAATGACCATAAGCAGGCTGGAGAGGTTGAGTACCAAATATCTGCTCAGTCTGCAAGGCTGGATGGTGCAGCGTTCCTAGTCTGCTGCTGGGGAACCAAGAAGACTCCTGGAGTATCACTGGTCCTCAGAAAAAAGCTACAGAAGTCATACTCTTCTGTAAGTGGAGCAGGGCAACAGTTTCCATAACATGAAATGGCTTTACTTGCCTGCAGACCATGAAGCTACAGAGGCAGAAGCTGCCACTTTCCTCTACCATATATTTTTGTTTCTCCAAAGTTGCTGCATACTCTGGGAAAAGGACTTGCCTCCTCAGTTAGTCCTTCCAGGATGCACCTTTACACACTCACCCAGAGGTATATCTCTTAGCTGCTAGTCAAGATGAACCACAACATTATCCCAGAAGCATATTCAGAAAGGGGCAAAACTGAGTCCTGAACAAAGTGGACACTTCATAGAGTTTTTAGAAAAAGACTGACTGGAATTTATAATACGGACATTTAAAATCTTGAACAGCTAAATCTTCATGTTTGGGGCCATGGTTATTAATTCCCACTATAAAAGTAACTCTCCATATAGACTAGAAATCAAGTTAACAGTCTTCTGTGACCAACAACCCCATGAATGAATGCAGAATTATTAAAGTTGTAGGGATCTTGGAGACATATCCCTTCTATTTGTATGCTACTTAATTGTAAGGTATAAATATACACGTTGTACAAGATGGCCACATATGTCAGATGTTAGGGGTTCAGCTTCTATTTCTATTATCAATTTCAATTAAATTAGAGAAAAGAATTCTGATACAGAAATAAATAAAGTTTATGACAATTTTTTTCTAGGAAAAATACTTGAATTTTTTATACAGCATGAATATCCTGGGAGAAATTTTTATTACTCTAATATACATCTTTGGATAAATATAAGATGTTCTGTATATAAGAAAACAGCTTGGCAGAATTTGAGAGTGAATGTTTCTATCAAGCAAACTGTTTTCATGAAGAAAATGCAGAAAGTCTTTGAGCAAAGACAAAACAGCATAGCCTTGTTTCTCATACTTTAAAATATGTGGCTTGAAGAGCTGAAAATTCTCTCCTGGGGATGTGTGCTTGATGCACATGGAGGGAGAGGCATGGAGCATGAATACTAATCTGCCATCTGTGTGAAAATCAGGTCTTCAGAGCAGGGTTTGAGCAGTTTAAAACACACTGAAAAGGAGAAAGTCCTGAGCATTCATGGAGGACGTTGGGATGTGACTGCCATATATGACTAAGCTCTCTGTCTTTAGACAGATATATACTGGCAAAATCAGAAACATGATGGTGCTTTGTAACCATCCCCACTGTGTTTGGTTTGAAATATTAAGAAAATGACTCTTATTCAGAAGAATATAAAACTGTCTACATAGCTGGGAAGTTCGCTCAGGAGGTAAGGGCATGTTGCACATGAGTATGAGTCCAAATCCCAGAACTCACATATGGATATGGCCACACAGAGCAGTTGTGGGTGGAAACACTAGGATGGCAAGTTTGTGCTCACTGCCAGGTCAGTCCCAGATTCTGTGAGAGAATCAGTGTCAATAAAATAAGGTATAGAATGACAGAACAGAATACTTCACATGCTTCACTGACCTCCGCGTACACATGTGCAATAGGGACACAACACACACACACACACACACACACACACACACACACACACACATTAAAATATTCATTCCCTTGTTCGCCTTTCTTATTGTGCTCACTTCTGCCAATCACCTTTTATGTGTCAAATGGTCCCATGAAGACTTTCATGTCTTTTATTTTAAGAGAGTGACTCAATATGCATCATGAGAGTTACTTATAGGAGCATGGATTAGGCATTATAACAGGAACATGAGAGCCTTGCCAGGGACTATTTCATTCAAGAAAATGTCTTTTACTCCCCTTCAACTATTAACTGCCAGTAGTTCCTAAGAGGGAGTGTGGCCAGGTTTGCTTTTCTTCTGTGAAAGGATATTGGGGGCTAGATATTTCATAAATTTTGTGCAGGTAATCACAGCTGCCATGAGTTGAAAATGCAATGGCCATATTTATTCTATATGTTGGTGTCACACATACTCCCCACCTTCCTCTTACATCCTTAACACATAGGGGATATATTGGAAGAAGTATACAGAATCATCATAATTATTTAACTCAACTACTGTGAGGATTATTATTATTATTATTATTATTATTATTATCATTATTATCATCTTTTCTACCCTCTGAGACCTACAAGCTCTATGGATAGAAAGCTTGTAAACTTTATGACTGACCTTTTTTATTGCTACTGATACAGATTCTATGGAATTAAGTGCAAGAAATGGCTGTTGATCAGTGTGTTTGTGTATGTCTAAGTATGTGTGTATATATTTCCATGTATATGTTCACATCAGTGTGAGGATCTATGTACATATGTGCATGTGTGCGTGCATGTGTGTGTGTGAGAGTGCATGCATGTGAATATGTAGGTCACTAGTCCACTCAGGTACCCTTCCATCCATCTGGTTTAGTGAGACCTCACCAGGGACATATCAAGGAGGCTGACTAGTGAGCTCCAGAGATAGGCTTATCTCAACTTTCCTATGGTAAGATTCAAATAATCCACCATATAACCTTTTTTTTTTTTTTCCAAGAGCCTGAGGATCAAACTCAGGTCTTCATGCAAATGTGAGAAGCACCTTGTTGACTGAACTATCACCCCACCCTCAAATTCCCTTGTATTACTATCTTCATTTTGTAGATGTGATTGTAAAGATGTATTTGACAGATACTAAGAACTACACCCCTGTGGACATAGGGTGGTCACATTCTCCCAGCAACATGGGGCCTGGTCATTTTCACAATTATATTGACTCTAAGTGGCTATAACATAAAGTTTGTGAATGATTTTACCACGAACATTTGAGATGGTAGGTATATCAAGTAGTCCCAATTGATGTTTACATAATCCATACACGTGTCTAGTTACCACAGTATTGTAAGTAGCTGGCTATCACATGCCTCATAAAGTGATGACATTAATGGGGCAATAGAGATGGCTTTCACATAGCCCATGAAACTGGCCATGATAGTACGCATTTCTAATTCCAGGGGTGGGAGGTAATGACAAGCAGATGCCTTGAGCTCATTGGTAGTCAGTGAGCTCCATATTCAATAAAAGAGTATCGCTGTGAAGAGATCATGACCAAGACAACTCATAAAATGGACAACAATTAATGAGGGCTAGCTTACAAGTTCAGAGTTCAGTCCCTTATCATCAAGGCAAAAAGCATGGCCGTGTCCAGGAAGACATGGTGCTGGAGAAATTACTGAGAATTCAACATCTTGTTCTGAAAACAAGCAGGAGAATACTGGCTTCCAGGCAGCGAATGAGGATGGCCTCAAATCCCACCCTCACAATGGCACACATTCTCCAACAAAGTCACATCTAATAGTGCCACTTCCTTGGCTAAACATATTTAAATGACCACAGAGATCATTTCACAAAAAATGAAGTGGAGAGCAGTCAGTGAACAAGGATGCACCTGCTGCTGACCTTCAGCTTCCAAATATAATTTACACCACACACACACACACACACACACACACACACACACACACACACACACACACACTCACACATACATACAAAACACAGCACATACACATGAAAGATGAAATTATAAATGAAGTTCTATGTATGTAGCAATTGTAAATTATATTTTAAAAACTGAAATAACAATTTTGGAATTTCCTTCCTTGCACACAAGTATGCTTTCATACCACAGAAGTTCAAGTCCCAATCAGAGCATGTTCTATTTGTGAAGCAACACTGTACTTAAAATACCTGACTCACATTTCCAACTACCCCACCTGTTTCTCCTGCATTTATCCTGCAGGTACCCATGATGCTTATCGTCTTCAGGCCTAGCATTCTTATATTCTCTAGCATCTCTGAAAATCACTTTCAGTTGAGGGAAGGCAGAAGGAGTAATTGTTGGACACCCAGATAAGTAGTCTTATCACCTGTCAAACCCCAAATAGTAGGAAGTGAAAGAGATGATCAAGAAAAAGAGTACATAGCAAATTTGCTTGGAATCTGAAGAGCTAGAAGAGAGGCCTACTATCAGCAAAAAATGGCTAAAGGAAATGAAATGCTAATAAAGACTTTGAATTTGAAACTTGCTGCCTCATCCAGTGTTTCTGGCAAAATTTCTAGTATTTTAAGTGAAAAACTAAGAAAAATTAAATCACTATAGTAGATACCTGGTCTGTTGAGTAATATTTCCAAAATAAAAAATTTCTAGAGAAGTGCTACAAAGTCATTTGGGTCTCATGTTGCCATCAAGAAGGCCACTGTATACTTAGCCTGCCTTCTTTCTTTGTGATATACCTGAATTGTGAATTTGGAGTATCCTGGTCCATTTATCTGCTAGTTGAGCTTACGATAAGACATGCAGGGCTCACAGTGAATGATAGGAGCTTTGGGCTTCTTCCTCTGCTCAGTCAACAGGAACCAGAGGCCAAGATAAGCACCTGTGAGAGGGATTTTTCTTGCTCGTCCTCTGAATGCAGAATGTGATAAAAGAGGGAGGTCTCTGTACACTGACCCAGAAAGCAAATGCAAGTTGAATAAAACAGTGCTGTGGCTGCCAGAAGATGAGATGGTCACAAAATTGAACCTGGCTGGAGGTTATCTGTTTATTCCAGGCACAATTCAAGCTGACAACATAGACAGGAACAGAAATAAAAATATTGTTTAAAATACAGATGACAAGAAAAGGTCTCATTTCATAGTTTGCTTTATTTAGCACCTCAAAAGTGCAAGTCAGAGAGAGGTTAGAACATGGAAAGTATTGGATCCCACTGAAAATCCAGATGTGTGTGTGTATGTGTGTGTGTGTGTGTGTGTGTATGTGTAATATGTGTATATTTGTATACACACAGGCACTTAGGTGTGGTTGATGTTGAGTGCATACATATAGGGGTGATTGTATGTGCACACATCTGTGTGTGTTTATGTGTGTGGGTGTGTAGTAATGTGTGTACACATGCATATCCACATTCACCTGCATATAAGTGATATTGCATGCATACATGTAGGAGTGCATGCACGCACGCATGCACGTGTGTGTGTGTGTGTGTGTGTGGTGTGGTGTGGTGTAGTATGTGAGTGTGGAAATGTGTATATGCACCGTAACTTGTATCTGGTTGATGCTGAATGCATCCATGTAGGGGTGTGTGTGGAGTCCAAGGCTGACATCGGCTGTCTTCTTTTATCAGTCTACCTTATACAATGTCACAGGGTTTCTCTTTGTAACTAGAGTTGATTTCTGTAGCTAATTTGAACAGCAAACTTCCTGTGGTGATTTATTGTTTTTGCCTCCTGTATTCAGGGATTAGAGACAGGCTACCTCATTCATCCTATTTTTATATGGTTTCTTTTCATGCAAACTATGATTTATATAACTCTATGGCAAGCACTTTACCTGATGAGCCATCACCTAAGGCTTGAAACCTGCACATCATTGTGGAGACATTTTCTGCATACTCAGGTAGTCTATAGGTGCTACCAAAGACAGACTAGGAAAAGAATCAGATTACATTTCATGTTTACAAATGACCTGGAAGTATAAATGCTCTACCTATAAATAATTTTCAAAAGCCAATATCTGATCATCCTATAGTAACTCTGTAGTGACCCCAAATAGAATTGAAACATCTCAGATTATAGGCTCATGTCTCCTGTGAGAGGCAGAGCAGATGACATACATACCTGTTCTGTATTATTTAATTTTCTTGTTATTGCAAAAAAGTATCAGAGACAAATTAAGAAAAAAAAGCATTTCTGTGGTTTAAAGTTTGTGAATATAGTCCTTCTTGGTGGAAGAGACATGGAAGCAGGGTCATAAATAGGCTGATCTCATCGTACTGTAGTCAGGTAGTAGAAAGAGGTGTACTCAGTTGTGTGGTGCCACTCACATTTAGGATGATTCTTTCCATCTCAATTAACACAATCTGGAAACTGAGAGGCCGGTCAGAAGATTTGTCTAAATCCAGTTAAATCGACTAGAAAATTAAATATCTCATGTCTAACTTCACATACAACTGGAAACACCATGCTCTAACAGGCATTTCTTGTTTGTCCAACCATTATAGGAGGTAATAAAAATGCTTTTTGTGCCTGTGATCTGAAAACTATTGTGTTTGTAAACTTGATGAAGTTAGTTGTGTAAAGTGTTTTATAACCAAAACATCATGACTTAAACAAAAATGTCAATATGAAATGTCACATTCTTATTTCAATTGCTATGCCAGTAATCACATGGAAGAGGTCTATGAGAAGCGGAAGTTGCTCTTCCTCCTCCTCAATTATCTTGCCATTAGAATACGAGTATAAGTATCACATTTTCTACATCTATATTCAGGTCGCTGCTTAGAGACTTTAGCCCTGCAACTGCAAAGTTTTACTTCTGGATTAACGCACAGAAGAAATTGTTTATAGAGTCATCAAATGTCATAGCTCTGGACAGTAAAGGTGTATTTGCATGATTACCAAAGTCTTTGTTCCTATGACCATTGACCTTGCATCTGTGTTAATACCCACATGTAAATTCTGAGTATTATGATCCCAGAACAGTTGAAAATCACTCCTATGGAAAGTCTAGAGAAGATGGAAGTGGGAATAGATTCAATGAATCAGGAAAATATTACGAGTAAGTGGTATTTACATGTGTATCGAACAGAGGCGCACAACTTAAAATTAGAGTATAAAGATAATGGACTTCACAGGGGAAGAAAGACTTATACCATAGGAAAAGGACACATCTGACCTTCTGGAAAGCAAATTAAGGATATTAGACACTTGTCAAGGCATCTGTGGATGTGATAAGTGAAAGACCAGGAAGAGAAGATCAGAGACAGAGATGTGACATGGTATTCCAGTTTACATTCTGTTTCTATCCTAAAGCACTGGCCAGAAAATCATTGTGAGGAGAGAAAGTGTTTATCTTGTATCCAAGAATCTTTGAATGAAGCTGAGGAATTTATGGCAGAAACCTGGAAGTAGGAACTGAAACAGAGATCACAGAGGAAAGTTGCTTTCTGGCTTGGTTGATCTAGCTCCTGCTCAGCCATTTTATTATATATTTCAGTCCCATCTGCTCAGTGCATGGCAACACCATGTTAGATTATTTGCTCTTATATCATTATCAATTAAGAAAATGGCCTGCAGCAATGCCACAGGCCAATCTGATTGAGGCAATTCTTCAGTAGAGTTTGTTAGGTTGACAGTCAAGATTTGCTATAGTAAAAGGTAAAGGCAGAGCTTACAAAATACAGTACTTAACAGCATGCATGACTTAGAGAAGTCAGAGGAAGTGTAGTTAGGGAATTGGAACAACGATCCTCCTGAAAATATCTTTTGAACTTTAAAATATCATTGGGAGTTGAAAGATACACAGGCTTAGGGGTTGGAGAGATGGTTCAGTTGGAAAAGTCCTTCTCTTTTCAGCCTGAGAACCTAATGTTAGTTCTCAAACATCCATATTAAAATGAATGAATGAATGAATGAATGAATGAGAGAGAGAAAGAAAGAAAGAAAGAAAGAAAGAAAGAAAGAAAGAAAGAGAGAGAGAGAGAAAGAAAGAAAGAAAGAAAGAAAGAAAGAAAGAAAGAAAGAAAGAAAGAAAGGAGGAAAGAAAGAGAGAAAGAAAGGAGGAAAGAAAGAAAGAAAGAAAGAAAGAAAGAAAGAAAGAAAGAAAGAAAGAAAGAAAGAAAGGAAGGAAGGAAGGAAGGAAGGAAGGAAGGAAGGAAGGAAGGAAGAAAGAAAGAAAGAAAGAAAGAAAGAAAGAAAGAAAGAAAGAAAGAAAGAAAGAAAGAAAGAAAGAAAGAATAAAGTTCCAGGTAGAGCAGTTTTGTTTAATCCTAGTACTGGGGAAGTGGAGACAGTAGGATTCCTGAAGCTTACTTAGGTAAAAAAGTGAGCTTCATGTTCTGTGAGTTATTTCATCTCACAAAATAATGTAGAGAACAATGTTTGGCCTCCACACATATGCACATATAGTTCCCTGCATACATAATCACCTGCACACACAGTCACCTGCACACACATGCACACAGTCACCTTTATGCACACACCCATAACTAATCACCTGCACACACACATATATACAGAGTTATTTGCACACACAGATATACACAGTTACCTACACACATATGTGTACCCACATACTACCTGAACAGACATGTGCATAAACACAAACATACCATACATAAAAAGTAGAATTGTTTATTTTCAAAATTTTTATAGTTGATTTTATACATGTTTTTGAGAAATAGTTTGTACTTGAGAAATTCCTATTTATATCTTTAAATTTTCTGTACTTGCCACTTAGAAAATTTTCTTGTGCTGTACATTTGAGACATCAATATTGATAGTTATCATTAAAAACTAAGCAGCAGCAGAGTTTATTTATAAGATAGTTTTAGTTTTCCCAATCTCTGATTTGCACTTCTGGTTTTCATTTATTTTCTTTAATTTGGATACGATGGATTGTTTTGGCTTATGAAAGGGATATTTTTTCTGTTACTCAACTCTACTTTGAAGTATGTTATGAAAGTGGATTGAAATAGTATTTTACAGAAACTAGCTAGAGTATACACATATATTCATATGTATATATACAACCAGACACTCAGCCCAAGTGTGTATAAAGAAAAGTAAATACAGAAGCCATCTGGTCTTTCCTCTATCTTTTTGGAGGAAAGCAGGGAAAAAAGCAGTGAGAGAATGCTTCACTCTAGAATTTTAGAGTCAAAGTAATAAGCCTAGAATTACCAATGCAAACATCGTAAAATTTTAATAGCGGTTTTAGAAATTTTCTGGCTACGTTTTAGTTAAAACCTTCAAGTGCCTGAGTCTGTTCCCTTATCTGTAAAATTACATATATCTACATGACTTAATGGAATTTGGGGATGATTAAATAAGGCACTATGTGATGTGTAACATTGGCAATCATCTCAACAGAAATGATGTAGAGTTAGATCTACCCTAGATCTGTTTTATTGATATCAAGTGCTCAATATAGACAGAGCAATTCCACCCACATAGTGAGTGATCAGTGTGTATTGACTCTTTATCCTTAGTGTATCTTAGAATGTTACTAGATTCACCTACATTGCAAGGTTATTTTTTCAAAGGATAGGTAAATGATATAGCAGAAACTTGAAATGAATAAGTAGTGAAAGAAAAAAAAATCCTCCTTTAGTATCTATTTCTCATAGTTTCTGACAAGATCAGGTTACAAATCGTACTACTAAACTGTACATACTACTAATATAGCTTTAAATCATTTCACTCTTTTGGTTACACTCATAGGGTTTTTAATTAATTAATTAATTAGTTAATTAGTTAATTAATTAATTCACTTTACATCCTGATGGCAGCACCCCCTCCTATCCTCCTATCCCCACTCCTACCACCCTGCTTTTATTCCAATCTTCACTCCTACTCAGAGAAAAGGAGCCCCTCACAATACCAAATCACTCTGGTACATCAAGTCTCATCAGGACTAAGCAACAGCTGATGGAAACAGATGTAGAGATCCACAGTCAAATACTAGACAGAGTTCTGGAGTCTTGTTGAAGTGTGTTGTGGGGTGAGGAGGGAGGGTGTTGAGGAAGAGAGAGGGACCAAGGACAGCACAAGAAGATCTATAGAGCCAATTAACAGGGGTCAATGGAGAGACCAACTCCCAGAGACCAACCATCAACCAAAGAGCATGCATGCACTGGACCTGGGTCCTCTACATATATGAACCAAATGTACAGCTTGGTCTTTATCTGTGTCTCCCAAGAATTGGAGTGGGGGCTGTCTTTGACTCAGACTCTGTTGTGTGCCTTTGGATCTCTTTCCTTTAGTTGGACTGCCTTCTCTGTCCTCAGCAGGAGAAGTTGTGCATAATGGATTTTTAAATAATGTGTGAAATGTTGTATTCTATATGACTATATGGTGAATGTGACTGTCATAGTGCACATGAGGAGGGCAGACATAATCTTGGAAATCATGAAAGTTTATCTTTACCTAGCACCTTGCTTGAGATAGGGATTCATGTTGTTCTCTGCTATGTATCCCAGGCTAGCTCACTCATAAACTACTAGGATTCTCCTATTTCTGTCTTCCAACTTCTCTTAGGAGCACAGGGATTAGGTGTGTGCTCTACTGTGTCAAGCTTACAAATATGTGTTCAGTCTGAGAAAATATATTCATACTTCCATGGCAGTGCTATTACCACCCATCCCCTTCCTCAGATTCAGTTAATTTGGATTTTACCAATTGGTCTGAATATTCTTATTTTATCTCTGCTCTATTTTCAAATCACACACACACACACACGCACACACACACACACACACACACACACACACACACACACACACCTAACACACACACACCTAACACACATGCCCAGCATGGTTCTAGAATCTTCCTCATTATCTACTTCACTGTATCATCTCTTACCTCTCAGTACTTCCTTCACACTTAGCACTACAGAATTCAGTTTCTGACATTACTTCAAATGTTATCCAGAGTGTAATCCATTATACCTCATTCCATGGCAGACTTACTTCTTTCTAGCTTTCTCTTTTGAGGCTATGCCTGTGCTTGGCAAATACAGAAGTGGATGCTCATAGTCATCCATTGGATGGAACACAGGGCCCCCAATGAAGGAGTTAGGGAAATTACCCAAGGAGCTAAAGGGGTCTGCAACCCTATTGGAGGAACAACAATATGAACTAACCAGTACCCCCCAAAGATTGTCTCTAGTTATATATGTAGCAGAGGATGGCCTAGTAGGTCATCAATAGGAGAAGAGGACTTTGGTCTTGCGAAGATTATATACCCCAGTACATGGGGAATGCCAGGGCCAGGAAACAGGAGTGAGTGGGTTGGGGAGCAGGGCGGGGGGGGGGTATAGGGGACTATCAAAATAACATTTGAAATGTAAATGACCAAAATATCTTATAAAACTGTTTTTCAATAAAGTTTAAAGTAATTTTTCTCAGAATATACTTTTAATTCTTTTTTTTTTTTGTATGTGGAGATATTTAAAAGACTCTTGTTAGTATATGAGCAATTTTACTGTGAATGTCTACCCCAAGGAAATGACAGCTAATCCAGGATGCTTGGCAAATTTGTATTCTCTTGAGACTAGTTAGGTAAGGATAAGAAATGAGTTTCACCTTGTTGTTTCTGTGGTGGCTTCCCAGAATGGGTACTAGGTTGCTTCTGATCAGTACAGAAGCCAGATTGGACCTTTCAAGGAAATAAGTGAAAGGATTCTCTCATAGCTCTAATTCCCAGACTGAAGCAGAAGATCAGAGTGTGGCCTGACACACCTGCAGGAACATAACACTGCACACTCAGAATTCACTTGTCCTCTCCCCTTATCTTTGTTCCCAGATGAATCAACCGTTCTTAAGTTTGATTAAATTAGGTTCAAAATAATATAGGTGCCAGGTGTACTTCAGAGCTTTCTTAATGCTTCCAAAGTTCCAAAGACCATATGTAGAAAATTCAAATAGGACTTGACTCACAATAAAGGCAAACCGCATTACTGGTGACAAAAGAAAGGATTTGAAATACAATGATCTTGTACTAGAATTTCAGCATTTGGTATGGTAGATATATGCTTTGTACTTAATGTGTAGACATAATAAGCTTTCACATGCTTAATGAAAGTATCGATTTATAAAAGAGTTCAGTAAACAATTTCCATGTGGATGAAGTAAAATGTTATTAGTACCTGCTGTTACCTCTTACCCCCATTTGTCTTTGGAGTCAGCAATCATGGATAATAATCTAAATGAAAAGACAGTTCACACAGGATTGGATGGGGTTCAGCGAGTAATTAAGATGCTATTGCAAACATTAAGACCAAGTTAGATGCCCAGATTCCATTTGCAAAGTCAGGCACATTTAACACACTTAAATGTCAGGACTGAGGAGGCAGAGACAGGCTGATCCCTGCGACTCACTAGTTTACTTAGTGAGCTAAAGGCTAATAGGAACTGGCTTAATAAGTGAAGTGAGTAGTTGTTGAGGAAGGACACTTTTGATTACCCTCTGGCCTCTCTACCTCTCCATGCATTTCTATACACATGCATAAACACCTACACACACACACACACACACACACACACACACACACACACACACACACAATGCACACACACACTCATGCTCACACATACACTGTAAGTGCTCAATACTCAAGTGCAAGATTGTTCATAGTTAGCCTCCTCTGCCTGACAAAAATAGCTGCAGCTTGCTTAAGCATAGAGCACCTCTACAGAACTGGTCACAGTTGAAGTTTACTTACTCGTGCATCCAGGCAAAATATATTTTCTAAAAGGCTGAAAACTTTCATTCATTGCACCACTCCTGACACAGCATGGGCCAATGCCTGGTCCACATTTACCACACAACATATACTGAACAATTTGAAGTCCAAGAGAAGAATTTGCTAAAATGTTTCCCATTTTGCAGCGAAGCAATATGAGACTCCAGAAGAACACTTTCCTAAGATGGAATAGAGAATAAATGATGGGATGATGGTGGTAGACTGAGGAGTCAGTAGTTTCCACCAAGATACATACCTTCTCATTAACATCACCTTGGCATAAGAATGAATAGTGATCAGACAATGATACATAGCTTTCCTAAATAGCTACTCCCAGACTTGGGCTCAAATTCAGGCATGTTGTTAGGTGTCCCTTACACCTATACTGTCTGGTCTCCTACTCTCTCACTAATTAAATATTTGGGTTGGATGCTTTCCCTCTCCAGTGTTTGTTATTGTTGTTGTTTTGTTTTGTTTTTAGATAAGATCTTCCTCTGGGTCTTGAGCTCATCAATTAGTTAAGCTGGCATAGATTCCCGTGTATGAACCATCCTTCTATTTTTGTTGGTTTGTTTGTTGGTTGGTTGGTTTTATTTCACATGCCTGGAAATCTCCACAAAGGTGAGACTATCTGGCCATATAACCACACATTCTCAAGAAATGAGAAGACACAGTTATCATGATTTTCAATACTGGCAGATCCTTAACCATGTTAGCCATGGAATATTCAGAGCGGTCCCAAAACCCTACAGCGTGGCACACTTTCCTTTTACACTAGGGGTCACTTCTATTGATTTTAGATTGACATGCTCCAATCACTTTCTTCTTTGCTATTATCCATGTACTTTTATAGCAATTGTGTCAGTACAGTTTCACAAGAGATTCAGAATAATTCTATCTATGTGCTTGGATTGTTTTGGCAGCTTGAATTAGCACCCCCGGGAACAGCTGGGACAAATTATGACCTCCTAGCTTTATGCTATGTAAAATATATAATAAACAGAATGTAATGAAATTTTGTACAGTTGTACTAAACTGTGAACTAGCTTCCATGTTCTAACTATAATTCCTCTCTAGATTTCCCATACCCAGGTCCCCATTTAGTGCAATGCCAGAGTGCAGATTGTTCAAAAAGAGCCATATTTTTAGAGACTTATGATATACAATGAGTTAAATACCAATTAACTCATTCTTTCTAATATCTTTACATTTAGAATGGAATTTTAAAAATCCTGACTGGAGAGAAAGCTCAATTGGTAACCAGGAAGACTTAAATTCAGTTCCAAGATCCCATGTGAAAAAGCCAGCCTTGCCGAGATGTGGTTCAGTGGTTAAGAGCATATACTGCCTTTGTAGAGAACCAGAGTTAGATTCCTTCACTCATGTTGGGCAGCTCACGCCTGCCTGTAACCCCAGCTCAAGATGACCACTCATCTTTTACCTTTGTCAGTCCAAAGCATCACACACACACACACACACACACACACACACCCCTAAATCTAAAGCTAAATATGCTTTTAAAAGGTCAGATCACTCTTCTATGTATATGTTGTGGCTGTTACTTGGTGTTTTCTATGGGAATCATAACATTAGGAATGAATATGTTTCTGAATCCTTTTCCTCGTTTTTGGATCCTTTCCCTCCTGTTAGGTTGCCTTGTCTAGTTTTAGTCTGAGGGCATTTGCCTTATTGCATTTTGTTTTGTTGTTTTGCTAGTATCTAGGTATATGACAATGATACTCTGGACTCAATTAGTATGCAAAAGCAGAGTGTTTCTTCAGCTGAATTTCCTGCATGCAGGGGTCTCCCAATTTGGGAATGGAGAACCCTAGTGGATTCACAGACCCAGCTGTTATTGCCAGTTAGGGGAATCCCAGAGAGTGTTGTGGTCCCCTTTACCTTGATTGGTGAGCTCTATCTATACGGGTATAACTGATTCTATAATTAGTTAGGCTCCAAAGATTTCAATCCTGGGGTTGTTTATCCATTCTAACTACCTTTTCTTACTTCAGGCCAGATGATAAGGTGTCCTGTAATTAGCTGCCTGCAGCTGTGGTTGGCTTACCACAGCTTCCTGTATCTGGGTTTTCATTTCTAGGAAATAAAAACTAAGACCAAGTCTCCCAAACTGATAGTTTGCAGACTGTCATGGAGTCAGCCTGGCTCTGGCTAACTCAGTCCTCTTAGTGTATGGTTGTTGTCCATTTGAGGCCTGCTGTTTTCTGTTGGGAGATAGAGGAGGCATGGATCTAGGGAAAACAGAAGATGGGGGTGGGTCTGGGAGAAATGAATATTGTGGTCAGGTGGTAATTTATTAGAAAATCATATATATATATATATATATATATATATATATATATATATATATATATATATATATATGGCATATCTCAGCCTTGTGGAAATGAAGATAGAAGGATCCTTAGGGCTCATTGAAAAGCCAATTAGATGAGGTCCTCTATTGTGACAAGCTCAATCTCAAAAGTCTACGGTGGATGGTGCCATCCAAAGAATGAGATCCAAGGATGTCCTCTAGCCTCCAGATTGAAATGCATTGATGTGTGTCTATACACATATGTTAGCATATGTATCCAAATATAGTATTAATAATTATATTTTAATAGTGTGATAAGGTAATACTTATTATTTACTGATTACACAAGTAGGTGGAGCTTTCAATAGATGCCCTCATGTTTCTCATGTTTTAGTAATACCTTTCTAAATTGAATATTTTTATCTTCATTTTTACCAATAAGAAAAGTAAAAGGTAGAGGTTACATGATTTTCCCTGTGTTGTAAAACTCTCTAATTGGTGACTCAGAATTCATGTTTGGTCTGGCTCTCTTTTAATCTCATTAGGCTTCCCCTTACCTCTATCCCCTTCTTTTTCCCCACCCCTGAGGACCAGTCTCAAGTTCAGCATCTCACAGAGGGCATAAATGACTCTAATGGATGGAAGCATCACCCACACCCAGCAGCATTCTCACCAGGACAGTATTCATTGCCAGATTCCTTTGCACATGGAAGACCATAGCACCATCAGGATTGGAAATACATAATGCACAAAGGGGGCAGAGAAATAATAGCCTCCACACTATCCTGCGTGGAATCTGCTACCCTTGGCCTTGTAGAGTAGATGACAAACTATGCTGAAGGACATTACCTTCTGAAAGCTTCATTCTGTAAGAAAGTAAGGACTCAGTTTGGGAGGGGCAGAGTGGGAACTAGGATGGCAGCTGATTGCAACCTTGAGCTTATAAACTTCACAGGTAATTCATCCTTATCACCCCATCCCTGATCCTTCACTGGGTCCTCTAATTCATTATGATAACGAGTCCTTTGCTGATACCCTGTGGTTTTAAGCCCGTTTAAATACCAAATGAAACACTTAACAGTCCAAATTTAACAATATTGAACTGCACCCACCAAGAGCAGTCAGTGTGCCTGCTCATTGAACGACCCGTAAATGGGTCTAATCATCATTTCCTCTGTCTTCTGATTTGTCACAGGTTTAAAAGCTAACCTTTCTAAGCTAGAACTTGGGATAAGTTCTATTTATTCACATATATCTGGGTCTCATGCAAACTTCCCTCTTGTTAGCATGTTATATACTATGCTCAGATTTTACATGTTTACAAGAGTTTTAGTAACACTAATTTTGATAAAATCATTTTAATTTATTTTTATTCTTTATTTTTCAGATTTTTTCAATCATATGATTTTTCTGTATCTATTCTATGCCATGGACCGGGCCTAGTAGACCCCCCTCAATCCATGGGAATCAGGGGTTCAGACAGATGGGCATGGAGTCAGTGAGAATTGACAGACAGATGCAGACATGAGAGAATGTGTTGGATCTGAATGTAATTTGTCAAATCAAGCATCAAACTTTCTATACAGAAGAAAATAGGGAAGTTAGGTGACACATCGGCAAGGTACAACGAGGTTACCAGATGCTTAATGACTCTTACACAAAACAGAGGAATGCAAACACAAAGACTGACAGGAACTGGGCAGTGAAACAACTGAGACAAAGTCAGTTCTATTAAAGGTCAGCTATAGTCTTATAATCCAGGTGTGAGGTCTTTACACTCCCAGCGCAAGGGCTTTCATGCCCAAGTCATGGTTCTAATTAGGGAGTTCCACTCTAGCTAACCTTCTCATGAATAATGCAATACTCTAAAACCACAGCCCGATCTACTTCCTAAACTATTGTAAATTCCTGTATATAGGAGTGACTTGGATTTTATTCTAAGTGATAGTGTGGGGGGACTTTCTACTAATAAGTAATGTAGTCTGCCATATATAACTATAATAAGAATTCTAAACTTACTTTGCTAAGCTTGCCTTGAGATTTCTAACTCTGTGTAGTAGATAGTAATGCCTGTTTTCTTTCACTATCTCGCTTAGAATATTAGATGCAATTCTGAATGTTATTAAATAGGCAACATTCTTACTGAATTCCAAGCCCATGGTCGGGTCAAGGACTACCTATGACATTGATGAAGGCCAGGAAGCAAAGTTCGATTTTGCTTAGGTATTTGGCAAGTCATTGCTTGGAGGCACCTATAACAAAACAATACTGAAAGGAAGCACACAGATCCATTCGCAAGGACAAAATTGGAGTGTATGTGCTATGGAATGTCACAATACCAGGAGACTAAGTTTCCGTGAAACTCTTCATCTTGGGACTGCTTCCAGGTTTCTCAACCTGTCAAGCAAGTCACTACTGGAGTGGATGTAGCAATTCTATCCTCCAAACTTTCCCATATACGCCTACCTGCTCTCCTTCAAATATTTTGCCTTGTTTTTTCCCATCAATTATTATTGCATATATATATGTATATAAATATTATTAAATATAAAGTATTTATTCCATATAATGTTACTTGTAGTATATGTTTTCAGGAATGGCACTTTGATACTGGAAAACCAATTATTGTGCTCCTCCCTGGGAAGACTACCAGTACTGCACCCAGCTTTATTTGATTGTCAGTATTTCTTTATATAATGGGATTAAGGCCTCATGAGCTTTGGAAAAAATATTTTGATCAAAACCATTAGGGGTTAAGGGCTGAAGAAATGGCTCAATGGTTAAGAGCATTGATTGCTCTTCCAGAGGTTCTAAGTTTAATTCTATGTGGTGTCTCACAACTATCTGTAACGGGGTCCAATGCCATCTTCTAGTGTGTCTGAAGACAGCTACAGTGTATTCATATACATAAAATAAATTAACCTAAAAAAAGAAAAAAAACTAAAAATTAAATAAAAAATCAGAACTTGATATGTAGTTCACTAGGTAAAGTGCTTACCTAGCATGAAGCCTTATGTACCATCCCCATCACCTCATGAACTGAGCATGATAGCTCACTCCTAATTCACAGAAGCAAGAAAATCAGGATGAACTATAGAGCAAATAAGAGCCCAATTTGGTCATGAGACTCTGTATCATAAATCAACCAAACTTCTAAGAAGAAGCTACAACTGTCTTGATTCAGTTCTGCAATACTAGTGCTGGGGAGACAAGAGGATACCTGGTGCTGCTGGCCAGGCCGCATCACTGAATCTATGAACTTCAGATTCACCAAGAGACCCCCATGTCAACAAAAATAGGGAGGTCTTAGTTTTTTTTTTCTTTTTAAAATTAATTTTATTTGTAATTCATTTCTTACAAACCTTATTTCATTCCCCTCCTCCCCTCCCACCCTCCAACTGCTCCACATCCCACACCTCCTCCCCAGTATACCCAGTCTCCACATGGATGCCCCCACCCTCTACCCCATTTGACCTCTAAACTCCCTGAGGCCTCCAGTCTCTTGATGGTTAGGTGCATCATTTCTGAATGGACATAGATCTGGCAGTCCTTTACTGTATGTGTGTTGGGGGCCTCATATCAGCTGGTATATACTGTCTGTTTGGTGGTCTAGTGTTTGAAAGATCTCGGGGGTCCAGATTAATTAAGACTACTGGTCCTCCTATAGGACCATCCTTTTCCTCAGCTACTTTCATCCTTCCCTAATTCAACAACAGGACTCAGCTGCTTCTGCCCATTGGTTGGGTACAAATATCTGCATTTGACTCCTTTAGCTACTTGTTGGGTCTTTCAGAGGGCAGTCTTTGTGAGTGCTCCATAGCCTCAATAATAGTGTCAGGCCTTGGGATCCTCCCTTGAGCAGTATCCCACTTTGGGCCTGTCACTGGACCTTCTTTTCCTCAGGCTCTACTCCATTTCCATCCCTGTAATTCTTTCAGACAGAAATAATTATGGGTCAGAGATGTGACTGTGGTATGGCAACCCTATCCCTCACTTAATGTCTTCCTGCTGGAGGTTTGCTCTATAAGTTCCCTCTCTCTACTGTTGTGCATTACATTAAAGGTCCCTTGATTTGAGTCCTGGGAGTCTCTCACCTCCCAGGTCTCTGGTGCACTCTGGGGTGTGGGGGGTCCCCCACCCCCTTATTTGCTGAGGTTGCCTGTTTACATTCTTTCTGCAGGTCCTCAGGGCTTCAGTCCTTTTCCCATTCCCAATACCAGCTCAGGTTCCCCTCTTCCCACCTCCACCATCCTTCCACCCTGTCCACTTTCCCTCCCAAGTCCTTCCCTCCCTCCCCACTTATGATTGCTTTCTTCTCTCTCCCAAGTGGGACCAAGGCATCTTTACTTGGACCCTTTAGCTTGTTGAACCTTGAATTCTGTGGACTGTGTCTTGTGTATTCTGTATGTTTGTTGTTGTTGTTGTTGTTGTTGTTTTTGTTTTTTGCTAATATCCACTTATTAGTGAGTGCATAACATGCATGTCCTCTTGCATCTGAGTTACCTCACTCAGGTAACTCAGGATATTTCCATTTGCCTGCAAAAGTCAGGATGTCTTCATTCTTAATAGCTGAGTAGTATTCCATTGTGTAAATTAACCACATTTTCTGTATCCATTCTTCTGTCCTGGAACATCTTCTTATTGTTGTGAAATTATACTATGAACACAGCAGCTCTTATATAGGAAAACATTTCATTGAGCTTGGCTTACAATTTAGAGTCCATTTAATCAGAACAGGAAGCGTGAAGTCATGCAGGAAGACATGGTGCTAGAGAGGTAACTGAGTGTTCTATATCTGGATTTACAGGCAGTAGAAAAAGTGTGAACTAATGGACATAAATTACAAGGTCAGTTGTCAAAGTCTGTAGTTAACAGAGTTCACAATGGGTAAGACTATTGATTACATTTCTGCCTTGAAAGGTCATAAAAAAGTAAAGAATGCATCCAGTTTTAACGAGTAATATAAGTTTAATTTTTTCTGCCTATACATGTAGTATTTTTCTATAAATCATTTTATAATAATAGGATCATGAGTAGATTTCTCAATGGACAAAGGGCTTACTCTGCAATCTTGAACACAGGAATTTGGATGCCTAGAATTCATGTAAATGATATGTGGGCAGCCTTGTATTATTATTATTATTTGGGGGGGGGGCGGTTCGAGACAGGATTGATTGCTCTGTGCAGTCCTGGCTGTCCTGGAACTCACTCTGTAGGCCAAGCTGGCCTCAAACTCAGAAATCTGCCTATCTCTGCCTACCAAGTGCTGGGATTAAAGGCATGTGTCAACACTGCCTGGCAGGCAGCCTTGTATTTCTAGCCTTAGAGGATGGAGATAGGGGATTCTCTTAGTAGCATCACTGGATGCCTCATATTAATAATCTTTGGGTTTAAATGAGATATACTGCCTCAGTAAATAAAGTAGAAAAGTAATGGGTGACAATGCCTAACATCAATCTTACAATGTATCCATATTGAATGAAAAAAATGGAAAATTTGTTTATGGTGTGTGTGTGTGTGTGTGTGTGTGTGTGTGTGTGTGTGTGTGTGTAGCTATCACATATAAAGGCTAGCAGAGAGCCTTGGATGTAATTACTCTAGTATTGTTTTAAAATAAACATTCAAACTGACATGGAGTTTGTGAAGTCATCCAGACTTTCTGATCCATAAGCCCCACTAATATGAATGTTTTCTCTGTGTCAGAACTGGGATTAAAAGCATGCACTATTGTATGCAGTTCTCTTTCTTTACATGGGGGTTCTGGGTTACCAACTCATGTCCTTATTCTTTCTAGGCAAGGACTGTACTAACTGAGTAATCTCCCCAGTGTTTATTTTTCATTCAAAAATTTACAAGAAATATAAAGAAAGTTTTTCTCTACTGGCATTTAAAAATCTTCTTAGATTTGTTAGAAAGTATAACTCTTTAAAATCTAGTTAAAGAGTATTCTAGTGATGCTACCCCCAGCTATTGGAATTCTTGTAGGAAGTAGAGTCCCTGGTTGGAAGGATCATCATTCTAGTTTAACAAGCCCAGTCTGAAGAGAAACTTTTGATCATGACAAACTCAGTTTGTCTTCTTGTGTTACACTCTTGAAACAAACAAGTGACAGAGTTCTATATTGAAATGGCATGGGACTGCTTACTATTCTTTCCCCAGTGCTTAGAGTTTGGGGATCACCAGGTAAGTTATTACTATAATTATACAAATGAATGAATAAGAATTTCTTGTTCTCCCAAAAATTTAATCTTGTATAAATTGAAGTGATCCTTCCAACAACTAAGCCAAACTTTCCATCAAAATATACTTAGAAAACAAATAGATACGATTGAAACTGGCCATGATATTTCAAAACTCAGAGTTTTGAAATCTCCTGGGGTTTCTCTTGGGTTATCCATGTGTGGGGACCACAACAATGTAAGCCTCTGAACTGTTATTCCATGTAAGCCATGATTTTTTTCAATGTTGAACTAAAATACATTGCCTTACAACCATTTAAATAGCAACTAAACTAAATATTGGTATTAAAAACAATAAGGTGTAATTGTGAGGATGGTCTCTGTGAAAATCTATGAATCCTTTATAACCAAGCACATTGGCAGGTTTATGTTATCAGTGAGAAACTACAGCTCACTCTCAGGCATGTATCAGTGTAAAGACTATATGCACATTTTGTGTAATTTTTCTTTTAGTGAGATTTATTTAATTTTAATCTTATTATTCAATCTTAAATTGGTGACATTTTTCAGTATCTTTTGTTTTCTCTCACTAAACTTGTTTTAATGTGTCTCAAGATTCTGTGACAGATTTTTGGTCAAGTTGTTTCCATTCAAAAGTACTGTTTTTGTAAACTAATAATTTAAAACTGACACACCCACCCACACACACACACACACACACACACACACACACACACACACACACAAATGGTTCACAAAACATTCTTTCCTACTGAAGGTTTTATAATGCACTGTTATCAAAGAAGTCAGCACCTACATTAAGAAAATTGGCTACAACCTTATCACAGTATCCTTTGTGCCAATTTCTGGTTGGAATGGTGACATGCTAGAGCCAAGTGCTAATATGCCTTGGTTCAAGGGATGGAAAGTCACCAGCATGGATGACAGTGCCAGTGGCACCACACTGCTTGAAGCTTTGGACTATATCCTGCCACGAACTGGTCCAACGGATAAGCCTCTGCAACTGCCCCTTCAGGTTGTTTATACAATTTGGAGAATTGGCACTGTCCCCGTGTGCCGAGTGGAGACTGTTGTTCTCAAACCCAGAATGGTGGTTACCTTTGCTCCAGTCAATGTAACAACTGAAGTCAAGTGTGTTGAAATGCACCATGAGCCTTTGAGTGAAGCTCTTTCTGGGGACAATATGGGCTTCAATATAAAGAACATGCCAGTCAAAGATGTTAGATGATGCAGTGTTTCTAGTGACACCAAAAATGACCCACCTGTGGAAGCAGCTGGCTTCACTACTCAGGTTATTATCCTGAACCATCCAGGCCAAATTAGTGCTGGCTACATTCCAGTATCTTTAATCCGTAAAAAAATTATTCCTTTCAAATTACCCAAACATAAGTTGAGCCAAATAAGCTGTAGGGATTTTTATTTGTTGGCTTTTTGTATGTGTGTGTGTGTGTGTGTGTGTGTGTGTGTGTGTGTTTGGAAAAATTACATTTACTGAAATAAAAGCAAAAGGATCATATTGAAAATATTCCAACATGAGAAAGGCAGGGACTGAAAAACTACAAGATGAATACCTAAATATTCCAAATTAAATTTCTTTGATTGTGTGTTAGAATCTCATATCTTTGTGGAAGAATATTTTGATGCAGCTCCTAATTTCTAATTAGATCAATTCATCTTCTGAATCATAGGGGAATAAAATTAGTAAATTCTGTGAATTTGTATAAACCTTAATTTAATAAAACTTGTACACATATCATATAGGAAATATATTTGACAAATCTTATTGTGTAAAAATATTAATCAAAGGAAAAAAGGGAAGATTATATAAAGAGGTAAAAATATTCCATCCCAAAATAACATGGGCTTAAATGTTTCAAATGTTATTATAATGATTTAAAACTGATGATACCCTTAATTTTTGTGTTTTCTCTGAATTGGCCTGAAACATTAATACCATATAGAAGTATGTTCTATGTTGCATCAATGAACAATTTCAAGTCACACCCACCAAAGTATTATTGAGTTCACGTCCAAACAATATTATTCACAAATTTTAAACTGTAGCAATAAGACATGACAAAACTAACACTGATTAAATAATTAGAAAGGTGAATAGTTAGCTTGCTTATTTTCTTTTAAATATTAAAATTATTTGTAGCTAGATCTAAAAAGAACTACTACTATAGGCCAGTAAATGACTCAGAAGGAATAAGCACTTTCTGCCAACTTGGTGACCAGAGTTTAATTCCTGGAACACACAGCAAAGAATAAAAGAACCAACTGTTCCAAGTTACCCTCTTAGGGAAACAGAGTGTCTGATATTAAAGTAGATCATGACAGGACTTAGGAGGAACCTTATGTAATAAACTGCTTGCTAACAAAGCATTAGAACCTGAGTTTGATCTCCAATACCCAGATATACAGCAGAAGTCTTGATATGTGTTTGCAATCCCAATGCCGAGGCAAGCAGATCCATGTGGCTTTCTGCAGATTGTCCAGCTTAATGGGAAAGCCTCAGGTTCCAGTAAGAGACCTATTTAGAAAAATATCTATCGGCATGGATCCTTAGTAGTGGCAACAGTGGTTGACTTCTGACCTCTACTCTTATTCACACACATGTATATGTACCTATTTATGTGTTTATCCATGAATACACAGGCATACATATATATGTGCATATGATAATAATTCAATAATAACAAAAGTTGGCCATGCTACCCTTGACCTGCTGCTGATTCACTCAGTTGTGTTTTTATAAATAATGCACATAATGTGCTATTATCCCACGTAGGATATTCTCTCAAGAGATTTTTTAATGACATGTACATACTTGACCATTGTACCAATCACCAGGAGTAAGTCTTGTGGCAGAACTGATAAGCACAGTCACAGTAAATAAAATAACAAGAAAAAGTAAACAATGTCCATGTTATTAAATATATTCAACCAGTTAGGGTTTTATAAAAATGCTTGGACTAAGTTAGATATATATTAAAGTGTCCAAATAGCTCTGTCTGAAATGCAGTATGTGGATTTGCCTTAGCTTCTTTTCCTACAATTAAGTGCTCTACCCAAAGCAACTTAAGGAGGAAGGGCTTATTTTGACTCACAGTTCTAGGTTACCATCTATCATAATTGGAAAGTAAGACAAAAGTATACAGGAGCTGTTCATATCACATCTTCAATAAGGAGGCATAGAGATAAATTCGTGCGAGTGCTCAGCTCACTTTGTCCATTTTAAACAGACCATAATGCCCAGCCCAAGAAATGGTCCAGCCAATATTTAAGATTAGCCCTTTCCTAGTCAGTGTTTTATTTCAATGAACAGACACCATGATTATGGCTCTTATGAAGGAAAGTACTCAATTGAGGCTTGCTTACAGTTTCAGAGGTTTATTCTATTATCATCATGGTTGGGAGCATAGTATATTGTGCACAGACATTGTCTTCAAGAAGTAGCTGAGAGTACTACATCTGGTACTGCAGGCATCTGACACTGGGCCTGGATTGAGCTTTGGAAATCATCAAAGTTAGTGACACTGTACCTGCAATAAGGCCACATCTCCTAATCCCTTTCAAGTAGTGCCATTACTTAATGACCAAGTGTTCAAATATATGAGCCCATGGGGACCATTCCCATTTAACACCACAAACCTTCACACATCAAATAATATGATCAAGAAGATCCCTCAGACATATGTCCAGGAGCACATCTCTCAGGTGATATAGAGTTTTGTAGCTTGATTACTAACACCAAAAATAACAAGATTGTAGCACAGTTCAGTGCTCAACCATCTTAAGAAGCAAAGGATGGGTAGTAAACAGAGCAAGAATGAAGTCCAGGAGGATCATGCTGGATATCGTCTTCTATAAACTAGAAGAAATCCCAGGCCAGTTGTATTGGAAGAGAATAAGAAAGAGGGGAATATAAGAAAGACACATAGACAGCAGACAAAACTCTCAAAGCTTTAAGTTTTGAATGTGTTTGAAGCTAATTACCTTGGGCACCTCTTAGACATTTCTGTAGTGGATTGAAATAATTGGTAAATGAACCAGTAAGTTCATTTTTACTATCATTCCAATGTGGACAGAGATGCAGCTGTGTTCACAACATAATGGTACATCTCCTGACGGCAAAGTAATGTTTGAAAATACTCTATAATGCCTTATAGCACTGAAGACCAGAACATGAGATGACTTGAAGAAGATCGATCTCTCTCTCTCTCTCTCTCTCTCTCTCTCTCTCTCTCTCTCCCTCCCATTTCTCTTCTCCCTCTTTTCCTTTTTCTATTCTCCTTAGTTTTCTCTTTCAACTGAATGTGGTTGATGATACCACTGCCTTTCTCATCTTGCATATGATCAAATACAGAAACAAATGAATGCATGAAAGCAATTACTTCTGGGCTGTTATAGATGCCATAACTATATATTTAAAACATATTTTTTGAGCATAGTGGGTACAGTAAAACCTTTGAGCTAGCGCTGAATTTCATTCAATTCAGCAATGAAAACAAAATCTTTAATTTTTCCATGTTTTTATTTTTTTAAGATATTTTCTTTATTTACGTTTGAAATGTTATCCCTTTTCCTGGATTTCCCCCAGAAAACCTCCTAACCGCCCCCCCCCCCCCGCACCCCCACTGCTTGCCAAACCATCCACTCCTACTTCCCTGCCCAGGCATTCCCCTACAGTGGGGCATATAACCTTCATGAAACCAAGGGTCTTCCATTTTATTGAGCTTCATGTAATCTATGAATTGTATCTTGGGTACTCCAATTTTCTGGGCTAATATACACTTATCAGTGAGACCATACCATTTGTGTTCTTTTGTGATTTGGTTACCTCACTCAGGATGATATTTTCTTTCTTTCTTTTTTTTTTATTACGTATTTTCCTCAGTTACATTTCCAATGCTATCCCAAAAGTCCCCCATAACCCCCCCCCACTTCCCTACCCACCCATTCCCATTTTTTGGCCCTGGCGTTCCCCTGTAGTGGGGCATATAAAGTCTGCGTGTCCAATGGACCTCTCTTTCCAATGACGGCCAACTAGGCCATCTTTTGATACATATGCAGCTAGAGTCAAGAGGTCCGGGGTATTGGTTAGTTCATAATGTTGCACCTACAGGGTTGCAGATCTCTTTAGCTCCTTGAATACTTTCTCCAGTTCCTCCATTGGGGGCCCTGTGATCCATCCAATAGCTGACTGTGAGCATCCACTTATGTGTTTGCTAGGCCCCGGCCTAGTCTAGTTCCATCCATTTGCCAAAGACTTTCATGAATTCATTGTTTATGATAGCTGAGTAGTACTCCATTGTGTAAATGGACCACATTTTCTGAATCTATACTTCTGTTGAGTGACATCTGGGTTCTTTTCAGCTTCTGGCTATTATAGATAAGGCTGCTCTGAACATAGTGGATCATGTGTCCTTATTACATGTTATTGAAACTTCTGAGTTTATGCCCAGGAGTGGTACAGCTGGATCCTCATGGAGTACTATGTCCAGTTTTCTGAGGCACCACTAAACTGATTTCCAGAATGATTGTACCAGCTTGCAATCCCACCAACAATGGAGAAGTGTTCCTCTTCCTCCACATGCTCACCAGTATCTGCTGTTATCTTAGTTTTTTATCTTAGCCATTTTGGCTGGTGTGAGGTGGAATCTCAGGGTTGTTTTGATTTGCATTTCCTTAATGACTAAGGATGTTGAACATTTCTTTTTTCTTTTTTTTTTTTTTTTTTTTACTCTTACATTAGTTATTTTACTGTCGTTGTGCTAGAATACCACCACAGAGGCAACTCAAAGAAGGAAGTGTTTATTTGGACTTATGGTCCTATAGGGTTAGAGTCCATGACTTGGAGCAAAGTCATTTGAGGAATGATGCATTTGAGGAACAAATGTGTTTGGGAACAAGGACATTTGAGGATTCACATTTCAAATAACAAGCAGGAGCCTCCCAGTGACACACTTCCTCTAATAAAACCATACATATGGGATCCCACTTCTTTTTTTTTTTTTCTTTTTTTTTGTAACCCAATCACAAAGGGACTTGCACAATATGTACTCACTGATAAGTGGATAATAGCCCAGAAACTTAGGATACCCAAGATATAAGATACAACTTGCCAAACGCATGAAATTCAAGAAGAACGAAGACAAAGTGTGGACACTTTACCCTTTCTTAGAAATGGGAACAAAACACCCATAGAAGGAGTTACAGAGACAAAATTTGGAGCTGTGACGAAAGGATGGACCATCTAGTGATTGCCATATGCAGGGATCCATCCCATAATCAGCTTCCAAATGCTGACACCATTGCGTACACTAGCAAGATTTTGCTGAAAGGACCCAGTTATAGCTCTCTCTTGTGAGACTATGCCGGGGCCTAGCAAACACAGAAGTGGATGCTCACAGTCAGCTATTGGATGGTTCACACGGCCCCTAATGGAGGAGCTAGAGAAATTACCCAAGGAGCTATAGGGAACTGCAACCCTATAGGTGGAACAACAATATGAACTAACCAGTACCCGGGAGCTCTTGTCTTTAGCTGCATATGTATCAAAAGATGGCCTAGTTGGCCATCACTGCAAAGAGAGGCCCATTGGACTTGCAAACTTTATATGCCCCAGTACAGGGGAACGCCAGGGCCAAAAAGGGGGAGTGGGTGGGTAGGGGATTGGGGGGGTGGGTATGGGGGACCTTTGGGATAGCATTGAAAATGTAAATGAGGAAAATACCTAATAAAAAAAAATGAACATTTCTTTAGGTGCTTCTCAGTCATTTGGAATTCCTCAGTTGAGAATTCTTTGATTATTTCTGTACCCCATTTTATAATAGGTTTATTTGGTTCTCTGGAATCTACCTTCTTGAGTTCTTTGTATATATTGGATAGTAGACCTCTATCAGGTGTAGTTATAGTAAAGATATTTTCCCAATCTGTTAGTTGCTGTTTTGTCTTATTGACAGTGTCCTTTGCCTTAAAGAAGCTTTGCAATTTTGGGAGGACCCATTTGTCAATTCTTGATCTTAATGCATAAGCTATTGGTGTTCTAGCTGGGCGTGGTGGCACATGCCTTTAATCCCAGCACTCGGGAGGCAGAGGCAGGTAGATTTCTGAGTTCAAGGCCAGCCTTGTCTAAAAAGTGAGTTCCAGGACAGCCAGAGCTATACAGAGAAACCCTGTCTCAAAAAAACCAAAAAACAAAACAAAACTACAAAAAAACCAAAATTACAAAAAAAAAGAAAAAAAAAAGAAAAAAAAAAAGCTATTGGTGTTCTGATCAGAAAAGTTTCCCCTGTGCTTTGTGCCTGAGGCTGTTCTCCACTTTCTTTTACATTAGTTTCAGTGAATCTGGTTTTACTTGAAGGTTCTTGATCCATTTGTACTTGAGCTTTGTACAATGAAATAATAATGGATATATTTACATACTACTATATGCTAGCCACCAGTTGAAACAGCACTATTGGTTGAAAATACTGTATTTTTTCCACTGGATGGTTTTAGCTCCTTTGTCAAAGTTAAAGTTACCTTAGGTGAATGGGTTCATTTCTGGGTCTTTAATTCTATTCCATTGATCTACCTGCCTGTCACTATACCAATACTATATAGTTTTTATCATGATTTCTTTGTAGTACAGCTTGAGGTCAGGGTTGGTGATTCCACTATAAGTTCTTTTACTGTTGAGAATATTTTTCGATATCCTGGGTTTTTTGTTATTCCAGAAGAATTTGCAAATTTCTTTTTCTAATACTATGATGTATGAAGTTGGAATTATGATGGTGATTGCATTGAATCTGTAGATTGAATTTGGCAAGATGGCCATTTGTACTCTATTAATCCTGCCAATCCAAGAGCATGGGAGATCTTTCCTTCTTCTGAGATCTTCTTTGATTCCTTTCTTCACAGACTTTAAGTTCCTGTCATACAGATCTTTTCCTTTCTTAGTTAGAGTCACACCAAGGTATTCTATATTTTTTTGTGACTATTGTAAAGTGTGCTGTTTCTGTAATTTCTTTCTCAGCCTGTTTATTCTTTGAATAGAGGAAGTCCAGTAATTTGTTTGAGTTAATTTTATATCCAGCCACTTAGCTGAAGTGTTTATCAGGTTTAGGAGTTCTCTGGTGGAATATTTGGGGTCACACAAGTTTACTATGATATCATCTGAAAATAGTGATATTTTACCATACATTTGGGTTGTTGTGCCTCCATTTTCATTGAATTATTAAAAAAGTCTTTAGTTTTTTTTTTCTTTCTTTAATCCTTGACTAAGTTATCATTGAATACAGAGTTGTTTATCTTCCACATATATATGGGCTTTCAGTTGTATTTTTTTGTTATTTGAA
This sequence comes from Mus musculus, assembly GCF_000001635.26. Lineage (NCBI taxonomy): Eukaryota > Metazoa > Chordata > Mammalia > Rodentia > Muridae > Mus > Mus musculus. The sequence goes on from NC_000067.6 coordinate 100,013,588, forward strand.
GATAAGCCTTAGCCTGTATTGAACGGATAGGATGCAAAGGATGATTTCAATCTTCTTGTATCTGCTGAGGCCTGTTTTGTGACTGATTACATTGACAGTTTTGGAGAAGGTACAGTGAGGTTTGAGAAGACAGTATATTATTTTGTTTTAGGATGAAATGTACTATAGATATCTGTTAAATCCATTTGGTTCATAACTTCTTTTAGTTTCAAAGTGTCTGTTTATTTTCTGTTTCCATGACCTGTCCATTGATGAGAGTGGGGTGTTGAAGTCTTCCTCTATTATTGTGTGAGATGTAACATGTGCTTTGAGCTTTAGCAAAATTACTTTTATGAATATGGATGCCATTACATTTGGAGCACAGATGTTTTGAATGGAGAGATCATCTTGGTAGGTTTTTCCTTTGATGAGTGTGAACTGTGCTCCTTATCTTTTTTGATAACTTTAGGTAGAAAGCTGATTCTATTTGGTACTAGGATAATTACTCCAGCTTGTTTCTTGGGACCATCTACTTGGAAAACTGTTTTCCAGCCTTTAACTCAAAGGTAATATCTTTGTTATGGATGTGGGTTTCCTGTATGCAACACAATGTTGCATTCTGTTTATGTATTCCGCCTGTTAGTTTATGTCTTTTAATTGGGGAATTCAGTCCATTGATATTAAGAGACATTGAGGAAAAATGATTGCTGCTTCCTGTTTTCATTGCTGTTAGAATTATGTTTATGTGGCTATCTTCTTTTTGGTCTGTTAATAGAAGATTATTTTCTTGCATTTCCTAGGGTGTAGTTTCCTTCCTTATGTTGGAGTTTTTCATTTATTATTCTTTGAAGGGCTGGACTTGTGAAAAGATATTGTGTAAATTTGTTTTTGTCATAGAATATCTTGGTTTCTCCATCTATGGTTATTGAGAGTTTTGCTGAGTATAGTAGCCTAGACTGGCATTTGTGTTCTCTTAGGGTTTGTATGACATCTGCCCAGGATCCTCTGGTGTTTATAACCTCTGATGAGAAGTCTGGTGTAATTCTGATAGGTATGTCTTTATGTGTTACTTGACATTTTTTCCATAGTGCTTTTAATATTCTTTCTTTGTTTTGTGCATTTGATGTTCTGATTATTATATGACAGAAAGAATTTCTTTTCTCATCCAATCTATTGGATTTCTGTAGGCTTCTTTTATGTTTATGGGTTTCTCTTTCTTAAGGTTATACAAGTTTTCTCCTATAATTTTTTGAAGATATTTACTGGCCCTTTAAGTTGGGAATCTTTAATCTTTTCTATACCTATTATTCTCAGGTTTAATCTTCTCATTGTGTCCTGGATTTCCTGAATATCTTCAGTTAGGATCTTTTTGCATTTTGGAGTTTCTTTGACTGTTGTGTCATTGTTTTCTATGGCAGCTTCTTTACCTGAGATTTTGCCTTCTATTTCTTGTATTCTGTTGGTGTTGCTTAGATCTATGACTCCTGTTCTCTCTTCTAGGTTTTCTGTCTCCAGTGTTGTCTCCCTTTGTGATTTCTTCATTGTTTCTACTTCCATTTTTAGATCCTGGATAGTTTTGTTCAATTCTTTCACCTGTTTGATTGTGTTTTACCACCTATAAGTGATTATGTCCACCTTCAGAAAAATTTGATCCAGGTAACCCCTCAATTGAGATTTTCTTTTAAATTGTCAACTTGATTGTGTTAAATCGACAATAAAAACACATAAGTATAGACTATAGGTGAGAAGTTAATCAAATGGGTTTGGGAACTAAAAAGGGGGCCCAGGGGAAGAGGGGGAAGGGGAAGACCCTCACACCACCAGAGTTTTACTTATTCTCTCGTCTGTCAGGCGTGGGAGGGCTGCTGTCTACCTTCCATTCATCCCCTGGTGGGCATCTAAGCCTCTGACCCATTCTTCAAGGGGTGGCAAGGGGCAGCCCTACCTGGGATTCCTGGAGCTACTTTGCTAAAACCACTGGGGTTATGGGAGAAAAGGATGAAGAAAGAGAGGTTCCCAACACCTCAAGAATGAGCGCAGCAATGATGAGCAGAGACTGTCTATAGTTTTAGAGCTTTATTGTAGAAAGGTAGGGGAAAAGAAAGAAGGTAGAAGAGAGAGAAAGAAAGAGAAAGGAAAGGCTAGAGAGAAAGAGAGAATAAGAGGGAGAGAGGAGAGGAGAGCGGAGAGAAGACAAAGAGAGAGGAGAGAGGGGGTGAGAGTGAAGGGTAAGAGGGAAACAATTAAGAGAGTGAAAAAGTAAGAGAGCAAGCAGGGGCTGAACAGCCCTTTTTAAAGTATGCTGTCTTATCTTATTGTTGCTAGATAACTAGGGAGGAGTTTATCCTGAAGGTCAGAAGCTTGGGCTATTGCCTATGTGACTTCTAGCCATGCTTCCCTTGTAGGGGCTGTGGGGAGCAGTAATTTAGGCAGGAGCCAGAGTTCCAGGAGCATGAGGGAATGCCTACCGTATCATGTAGGTGAATTATCACCATTTTCAGGGTTCAGACCTCAGTTCTACTGGAGACCAGCCTGTCTTTGCTTAGCCCAATTCCCCACAGGTTTTCACAACTGAAACATTGTTATGTTAGAGGGCCTTCACTCAGCATGGATTCTGTCTTTCCCATAGCCTCATAGATGCAACATCCTTTTCTTATTAATCCCCAACCTAGGTACTTTAGTCCTACCCATCTAAATTCAATTAAGGCATCTTTTCATACAACTGAGTGGCAGCAGGGAATCAATACTCCAGTGATTCTCATTACCCCTCCTTCCTGGAGAGAATATGAACAGTCCATAGAAACCTCTCCCCATAGTAAATTACTCTCAAAAGGAGGCATAGCTGATATCTTGAAGATGGTGGTATTTCTAGGTAGTGTTCCTTGTTCAAAAAACTGAAGAAATGTACAAATAGCAAAGTCATGAGCAAAGGTGCAAAAAAAAAGTATATTTGCTGCAAAGAACAGCTGGGCCTGCAGAAGACTGGTGCAAAATTTCTTCTTATAGCCTAAGATCACAAATAGGGAACTTCTTCCAAAGAGTGACTCAGCCAACATTGTTTTCTGTACCAATAGTCAAGGCTGAATTGGTACACTAGACCATGATGCATTTGACAAATAAAGAGTTCCTTTGAGTTGCTGGGGGCCTATAGGTCACAATCACCAGTTACTTCATTTGGAGCAGCTCAGTGAAGTTGGGTATCTCACATTGTTAAAAGCACTGGTAGAATGGGATAAATAAATACCTCATGATGAATGGGGTTCCATGTTGCTGTCATCTTTAAATTACCTGCCTCCATCTTGAGTCCATAGTAAACCATATCAGGTTCAGAGAAGAAGTATAGTGGAGAAGAGTCGTGGCAGCTGCTAGACTGAAAGACAACTGAATCCTGGTGCTGGGGAAAAGGATCATGATAGCTGTAGGCTAGCTGAAGGGACAGATGGGGATTGGTGGAAAAGCCAAATTTAGGAATTTGTAGGTAACTTGCAAGCATTCGTCTTTGCTCTCTCCCAGTCCTCTCCTGGCTGCAGGCCACAGGACTTGGATGCATGTCTTTCCTGAGGCAACACTGGTTTCTCAGCAGGATCTACAGGTGAATCTCTAAGTGTGGAGCCAATGACAGTGATTACTCTTTCAAATTCCTGGGAGCTATACTCCTGTTCATAAAAGCTTCCCAAATTTGGGTCCAATAACATCCTGTCCTGGAGGAGAAGGGACTTGTAAGTTTCCATGGAGAGAGGGACAGAGAGAGAGACAGACAGAGACAGAGAGAGAGAGAGAGAGAGAGAGAGAGAGAGAGAGAGAGAGAGAGAGAGAGAGACAGAGAGACAGAGAGACAGAGAGACAGAGAGAGAGATACACACAGAGAGAGACAGAAAGAGACAGGTTTTCTTCAGTTTTGAGGTCAGTGGTAATGTGGCTATTCTTCTGTATTCTGTCAACAGCTCTAATGACTGATTCTCACTGGATCAGAAGGGGCATGAGAGTATAAGGGAACTAGTTAGAAAGTAGAAAGAGGATAAAGTGACTAGTGGGTGGGAAGTGACACAATTAAAATGCATTATGCATGCACACAAATGTAATGAAATCTATGTTGTATGAATAAAATATGATAATTAAAAATAAAAGAAAAACCGATTTAAAACTTAGGCTTTCAAGATGGGTCAGTAAAAGCTGGGCAGTGGTGATGCATGCCTTTAATCCCAACACTTGGGAGGCAGAGGCAGGCATAGTTCTGAGTTCAAGACCAGCCTGGTCTACAGAGTGAGTTCCAGGACAGCCAGGGCTACACAGAGAAACCCTGTCTCGAAACAAAAACAAAAACAAAAACAACAAACAAAAAAACCAAAGATGGGTCGGTAAGTAAAAGCATCTGTTGCCAAGACTGTTAACCTGAATTTGATCTTCGGGACTCAAAAGATAGAAAGAAAAACCCTAATATTGCAGGAGCCTTCTGACCTCTGTAAACACACACACACACACACACACACACACCACTGTGGCATGTATGCTCCACTTCCAAATAAATAAAAGAATAATGTAATTAAAATACTTTAATAAGAGAAAGGCATAAGATGCTTTAGCTTTTCTATGTACTCTCTGAACAAGGTATCACATGCAAGAACACCCTTGTTTCCAGTCTGATTTGGGCCTTAGTCATTAAGTGACTAGGTATCATGATTTACAGAGACAACACTTTTGCCTGGATGATGGACTGCATCAGTGAATCTTCATTTTCTTTGCAGAAGCAGTATATGATCTACAAAAATGGGACAGCTGAATTTGCTAAATAAAGTGTATTATTGATCAACCTCTTAAACTATTATGCCCTTTCCAATCTGTGAACTAATCCTTTCAATCCTTTCCCATCACACCTGCATTCCCACAGCAGATGCCCTAATGGAGTATTTATGCCTAGTGTGTTTTTATTGGCTGTCCTACTGAAATTTTTATACTATTAGGGGAAAATAATCTCTATTATATCACACTCATTACTTTATCCTACCACGATCAACTGGTTTACTACTCTTCTATCTTCTGACGGTCCCACTTACCCTTTTTTTTTGTTTGTTTGTTTGTTTGTTTGCTATAATTAGGCAGGGCACAGATTCAATGACCCATTCATTACAAACATGTTGTAGACTTGTCTCTGAGGCTCCTACTAGAACATACTTGCATCACCTCTCCTATTTCTTAGAATCAAAATATCCCCATGTTCATTTTCTCTCTCTCTCTCTCTCTCTCTCTCTCTCTCTCTCTCTCTCTCTCTCTCTCTCTCTCTCTCTCCTCTCTCTCCCCTGTTACAGGTTTGTTTCTACAAATGTGTACATGAATGTGTGTATGCTTGGGTGTGGAAGACAGAGGCAGATTTCTGGTGCCCCTTTTCTTTCTCTATTTTTTTCTTAAGATTTATTTATATATTTTATGTACATGAATGCTTTCTCTGAATGTATACCTGCATGCAAGAAGAGGGCATCAGATCCCAGTCTAATTGTTTGAAGCCTCCATTTGGTTGCTGGGAAATGAACTCAGAACCTCTGGTAGAGCTGCCAGTGCATTTAATTTCTGAGCCATCTCTCCGTCCCCTAGTGCTTCTTTTCATGAGTAAGGCAACTCTGTGAAGGTGACTTAATTTCCAAGCCTTTAAACTAGTACACTTAGTGAAACACATCCTACCTCTGGATCGCTGGATCGAATTTTATTATTCCATTGCTCAGCTTGTCTTCCCTGGAAGTGGTTTGCTCTTAGTATTGACTAAACAGATTATTTAATCTTTGCCTTCATAAGGTTGCAAGTCTCTATCTACTGGTTGTTTCTTCCCAAGCTAACATGCTGGATATTATACTAAAAATACCACAACTTGTATTCTATCAGCTGTGGTATGGAGCTTTTCCTCAGGTCATCACAAAAGGCTGTCTTTGACTGCAAATCTAGGAGTCATGGAAGTTAGAGTGGAACTTGCAGTGAAATCCAGGTCTGTGGTAATAGTAAAGAAGCTATTGATACTGCCGAGTAGATGGACAAGGCTCATCTGACCCTCACCTGAGATTGCAGCTTTTATTTCTTCACCTGCATCCTCAGCAGCAAGTGATGTTTGTAAAATAAAAGGAAGTAGATGGTTAATAGAAGTTTGGGTGCAGCAGTGGCTCTTTCTATTAGGTCGTCACTGGTGATAGCTTGGGACTTTGTGGTGACACAGCTATTTTTAGGTATCCTAGAGTCCTGGAAGTAATCCTGCTTGCATAATATTTAAAGAAATCTGATAAACTCATTTGCCTGACCAAGTTGAATTAAAAAAAAAAAAAACTATACTTTAGCCTGTCATTGCTGTCTACATGGTAACAGGATTTTGTTTTTCCCTAGGAAATGCTGACACAACTCCAGCTCCTGCGGCGCCTTGGAAGTTTCCTTACTCCTTTTCATGAATAGTCAGGAGACAGAATTTTGCTGTCCATAGAGGTCATTAGATCACTTATTTGCATGTGGGAAAGAGGGAGAGAAAGGCTAGACTCAAGTAGGGTAGGAACTGTGTACACATGTAACCAGATGCTCTGAGGACACGTGCCCATGAATTTGTGTGTTCGGGAATAAAACATTTTGAGATGATGATTTTTCAAACACAGATAGATCCTCCTTGCAAACTTATTTACATAGGTTTTCAACAGATGAAAAGGTAGTCTCTCTATTCCAGCAGATATTGAAAGGCCTAAATCATCCTCTGAAGTTGTTGTGGAGTTCTAGATCACAAGAAAAAGACCAGAGACTCTATTCAGATTCTAATTATCTGAATTTATTTAAAACTGATAGCAAGACAACAGCCTTAAAGCCAAATAGAAGATATGCCATCCAGAGAGGATGGAGGCCAGAATTATTACGTTCATGTGAAATTACAGCTTCATGAGAAACTGCTTCACTCCCCTCCGCTACATAAGAAGAAGCTGTTGATCTCAGAGGGACAAAAGGTCTCTTACTCAGCTTATGCCAGTGATAGAGTTATAGAATCCAGGGCAAGTGGTTAATTATCTCATAGCAGTTACACCAATCTGGAGATCTTGCAGATTGCTAGGAGTTCACCTTTCTGGTGTTTAGGGCAGAGGCCAATGGCTACTAATGAGTGTACCTGGTACAAAATGGAATTTCCTTAGCCATTCCAAGGTCAGAAGCAGCAGTTAGTAAAACTTATGACCATCAAGAGAGGTACTCCATTCAGAAAAGAAAAAGAAATAATTGAGGAAATTTTTAGTACCATCTGCTTCAATATAACATTAATATATTATATTACAGTTTTCAGTTATATGTGATAAAATACAGATTTTTGAAAATAATTTAAAACAATTGATGAGGCATTTTTAGGGCTCAAAGGACGATATAAATCTAGTTTTTATCTCTGTGTTCACTACAACACATTCTAATTTTGCCAAAAGTGTCTGTGATGAAATTAGACAAATGCTCTGATTTTTACAAGTTGATTGTTCTATTAGTGAAAGTAATTAAGAAAATAATTTAGCAAGTCTTCAGAATCATAACTATAATTATTATGCTACAAATGTGAAATACTTTGTGAATGGAGTGGTCAAAGTTTGAGCAACTGACTCAGGCTGGTGATCCAAGACAGTTTCTCCAAAATGATGATATTGCACATCTGGCATAAAAAATCAAGGATGGGGATGGGGGGTGGAAGGAACAACAGAGCAAACAGACATTGAGATAAGTCATACCTAAGCACAGTGTGTTGGTGGAGAGTGGCAAGAAGTTTTCAGGCACTCATAAATGTTCTCTACCCCATTCTCAGGTGGGTTGAGATGGTGAAAAGCTGGTTTTAAGTAGAGTGTGAATATCAGACTCCTCTATGGAAACAAGGTTTATACTATAGTTTCAGAGTTAATATTGATTGTTGTAACATATATTTATTAAAAATCAGTCTACACTGTTGCTGGCTTGGCACCAGTGGTCTCAGTCTGTTCCCAGTCCAGTATGTTGCCCGAGATCAAAACTATATGTTTCCCCTTGCAAATCCCTCTCCTACCAATGTTGGCTCTGCCTTTCAAGAGCTCTGAAATTGCTCTCTCGGTCCAGCAGGTAGCTGCTGCCAAAGGGATCCACACTCCCAGATTTCTGTGGCTAGCTGGGGGTGCACTTTCATCAACCCATGCTCCACTGCGGAGCTCAGCTGAGTTGCTGCAAAATGGAAAGCACCAGGCAATCTTAGTTTAGAATCAACAGAGAACACAACGACTGGGCACAGAAGCTATTGTCCTAAACTCATTGACAGTCTATGTCCAAATCTTCCAGTGGTGGATTCTGCCATTGCATCTAACAGTCCCTGGACTAAATTTTGCCTGCTTTCACTCCTGCCTTGCCATCCAAAAGGAAGTGCCCTCCTCCTACATCCCTTCTATCTCTCTTGGACCCAAAACGCCCACCTCCTCCTTGACCAGCAATTGGTTTCTTATAGTCTTTATTATCCATACAGTTAATTAAGGGAAAATTCACTACAGACTGTCAACTTGACAGGACCTCAAACTACTTAGGCAAAAAGGACTCTGGTCACTATTTCTTCAATGATGACCTTGATCATTAATTCACTCATTCATTCATTTCTCAAACCCCCATTTATTGTGGACTGAACCTTTGTGTGGCAGACGACAAAGTAGTCTTGTCTGGTGGCCCAATGAGCTCCAGGAACGCACCTGTCTCCTTCACATTATCCAGAGAGCTAAATCCACAATATTCAGTTTTTCCTAGATACTTTCTCATACTTTGATCATCCTTTTAATTTTTTAGATTATAATTGTATTTCTTCCTTCCCTCTACTTTCCCTAAACTCTCTTATATACCCTTTCCCACTTTCCTTCAACTTTATTACATTCATTTTCATTGTTATTGCATACATATATGCATATACATATATACATACATACACACATATAAAGGATATATGGATTCTGAAGTGTGTGTATATTTATTTTTTTCATAAGTATAACCAGCTCACTTAGTATAATTTTATGTTTTCTGGACTGACAACTAATTGGTGTTCTTTTCCTTGGAAAAAAATGTTTTCCTTTTTTTTTTTAATTTTATTTCAGTATAATTCCAAAGAGAAGTAAAGCTTAGCAAAGCTAGGAAGTGAAAGAGGATGAGGTTACAATTTAAGAGCTTCAACTTACTGTAAACATTGCAATTGAACTAAGTCTTCTGCCTGAGAGATTTAAAAGTACACAATACAAAAGAAATACACTTAAAAAATATATATATATTTAAAGCTATTTTGCAAAACCAGTTAGGTTATTTTTGTTTACAAAGCATGTGGCTTGAAATTTGTTTTATTGCTCAATAAAGGACAGAGTTTGAATCTTTAAAAAAATGTTTTCCTACTCCCCAATTTCCTCAGTTCCCTATAGTTCTCTGTGTAGGGTTGGAGCCTCCTGGGCTTTCTCACATTCATTTTGACATGCCCATTAGTATTGTTCAAATTGAGCTCATATTTGAGCAGTCACGTTGGTGAGAATGTATGGGTATATCTTCTGCCATTACTAGGAGACTCGATCACCCAGAAAACCACCTGATTTGATGGCTTTTATACTCTTTTCATCTTGTCATCTACAATGCTGCCTGAATCTTCATAGAGAGAGTATTTTGTAGACATATCCAATGGGCCTGGGATCCACAACTCACTGTTTTGATTGGCTGTGGTTTCTATAGCCGTCCCCCCTTTATTGCAAAGAGAAATTTCCTTGAAGAGTGATGGAAACTACACTCGGGTGTAAGGACGAATATTTATAGATTGTTGTTAGGGGTTATGCTAGTTTAGGTTATTGTAGATTCTCCTTCAATAACCATGACTACACTAGCACTGAGTGAGTGAGTTAGCCAGATTTCCCATACTAGTCAGGGTTTCCTTCCAACTGAGCTTGTCTTCAGTCTAATTAGAGAGATGTTGGTTGCTGTCAATATAAGGGTTATTGTATCTTTCTGGCCTTTGTTGTGGTTCATAGGCATCATGCTCCATAAGACTGGTGGTAGCTTCTTTCTTTTGGAAGCTTTCATGACATCACCTGGTACCATGAAAGCTAATATTCATGAAGGGGACATTCAAGGAAGCTCCAGATTAGAAGTCTCTGGGGGTTTGTTTCTGAATTTTGTGATGTCTTTAGTCATAGGAACTTACCTTCTAATTCTGGAGAAAATCAAGTGTAACAACAATATAGCTGTATGTTTTAAAAATCTCTTGAATAGCCTAGTGCAACAAACTAAATGATGGCTCATAGTTGTTTAGTCTGTGTACTGGCTAGTTTTGTGTCAACTTGACACAGCTGGGGTTATCACAGAGAAAGGAGCTTCAGTTGAGGAAATGCCTCCATGAGATCCAACTCTAAGGCATTTTCTCAATTAGTGATCAAGGGGGAAAGGCCCCTTGTGGGTGGGACCATCTCTGGGCTGGTAGTCTTGGTTCTATAAGAAAGCAGGCTGAGCAAGCCAGGGGAGGCAAGCCAGTAAAGAACATCCCTCCATGGCCTCTGCATCGACTCCTGCTTTCTGACCTGCTTGAGTTCCAGTCCTGACTTCCTCGGTGATGAACAGCAATATGGAAGTGTAAGCCGAATAAACCCTTTCCTCCCCAACTTGCTTCTTGGTCATGATGCAGGAATAGAAACCCTGACTAAGACTAAGACAGTCTGCAAGACTGTCTGTTTCAGCATTTCCAATCTGGTGCTGTAAACCCAGATAATTGTTAAAAAGCTGCTAGTCTTTAGTTTACAGTAGAATATAGATAATGTAGGCTCTTATACCAGCAAAGGGATATTTCTATGCCCAGACAGGTTAACTTTCTACTTGTGTTAACAAGCAAAGTGGATCACAGTTCTCCACCATGTACAGTGTTATTCACCTCATTATTCACAGATGAATGAAGTCAAATGCCATTCCAGGCCTGTGTAACTTCTACCATTGTCTCTATATGAGCATTTGCTTCTGGTCACCACCTGCATTATTGTTTTATTATTTGTTCCTAAGCATATGTAGCTCTGTTCCATATCATTGTTTCTATACTAAAGATCATTTTTGGGTAGAAATCACATCCTCAGATCACTTTTCAGAGGTGCTTGTTCTGAACTATCCAGGCTCAGCTCAAACATCACTTTTTAAGAGACTACAACCCTCTTTTCTACAGGTCTTTAGGGAACTGTGACATCCTTAATACTTTACAGAGCTGCAAAGGACTATTGTTTACAATGCATATCATTATGTAAGATTATTTGTTTCTTTTGAGGATATGTGTATTCTCCTTTTCTTCTTACTGGAGCACAAGTTTCCTGAAGTGACAGACTGTTTTGATGGCTGTTCTCTCCTTAGAGTCATGAATTAAGCATATCCCAGAGAAACTAACACTTGCTTCAAAAGTAGAATCCAGAAAAGACATATTTTTTCAATTCAATTTTTATTGAAAATTTGGAAAGAGATAATACAAACCCATGGAAGGAAGCAAGGTGTTGTTCAGAGTGTCCAATTTAGTTCTGAGAAACACAAAATATATAAGTGTTGTAAGGAATATGCTTGTTTGTTGAAAACCAAAGTCTAAACCTATGCTCCCTTGGAAACTAAGACTAAGCATAAGCTTCTTCTATCTGCAGAGAAATATAGCCATTCATTCACTCTGTACATACTAGAGAGGCTTTCCATAGTGTTCTTACTTGCAAATCCTATTAATATTGGTCAATATAGTGAAAAGTGTGAATTTTACCAGGATAGAAACTTAATCAATGCCTTGCAAGTTCACAGATTTTGGTTGAATTACTGAAACAAGGAAATGTTGGATATAGAAGAAATATAGCATATTCCTGTGCCCAGGTTAATCACTCAGAAGGCGAAGAAAGGGGATGACTGCAAAGTCAGGGTAAGTAGAAGAGTAAGACAGAGAGGAGGAGGGGCTGGCAGTAGAGCTTGAGAGAACTCCTGGTACTGCCATTTACCCTATGGATGCAGCCCAAGCAACAATATTAAGTGCTGAGACCATTCTGCTCTAGTACTTGCTGCCAAGGCCCATAGATTTGAAGGAGTCATCCTCTGAATGGGGAACTGATGTGGAACCAGTAAAGCAGACATGTCAGAGTAGAAAAGGTAGATGTGAACATAAGAAGTCATATTGAAGGAGGAGAAGAAGTTTATCTGGGAAAACCACTACAATGTTTAAACCTTAAGAGATTTGAGAGAGTCTCAACTCATTCTTCCTAGCTTCATATACATGTAGAGAGTTGTATAATGTGTAGTTACATAAGTATGCATAGATGTTGTGTATGTAAAACATTGCTTAATCATATACATATTAAATAATTTAATCTGGTTTTCTTACCAATAAAAATTAAAATATTTTAATATAAAAATTATTATTTTTTCAATATTTGAATGGTGGGATATAACTCAGATGGTAACTCATTTGCCTTTTTCACATAATAATCTAAGTTCAAATCCTAGTATCCAAATAAAAAGCCTGGCATAATGAAATGTACTTGTCAAGGCAGTGTCTTGTAGGTGGAGACAGGAGGGTTCCTAGAGTTCACTGGCCACTTAGCCTTGCCTAGTACGTGATGAGTTTTAAGACAATAAGAAAACTTGTCTCTGAAAAAATGAGGATGCACAGCTCCTATGAAGCAACTATGGTTGACTTCTGGCCTTTAAATACACATGCATACATGTGCTTACACATTATGCATACATTTGCATCTCTTCTAACAAATACACATGCCCAAACCATATTGAGGTGTTTGAATATCAGTCCTTTTATGAGAGATAAAATTCTGTGAATTGTGTGATCCAATCTAATTTGTAAAATACTCTGCATTTACTTGAGAACCTCTTTGAAGATAAAAGTGTGGCAGTGGGTGGGGAAGAAGGAAAACAGAGGGAGGCAGAGAGGAGGGAAGAAGGGACAGGGGGAGGGTCGGAGGGAGGGAGGGAAAAACAGAAAGAATATACTTGGAAAACTATGCCTTTAACACATACCATTGCCTTTATTCTTGCTTACCCACAAATATCAGTGACTTTGTATATGGCTTAGTTGAGTCTTTGGAGTCTTTCTTAGTATTTGTATATAAAGTCCAAAGATGAATCTGTATATCCTTTAAAGCAAAGCAGAGTATTTAGCTGGAGAAAAACTGCCAACACTTCCCTAAAGCATTCTTAACGTTCTCAGATTCTGGCATTTTCTAGAAGTAAAATTAGTTGTGTATTTGGAAATGTCAAGTTTTCTAGTGTGCAGCTGCCAAGTTTCTCCTGTAGCTTTGATGGTTTTCGTACCTGTGCCATTCTTGTCATCTCCAGCCCTACAGGACCATGCCAAGGACCACAGTGGCCCTATGCATTCTCAGGTCACCCTTCTCAGGAGAGCTGTAAACACATGGCAAAACATTTTCCCTGGAACAATGAGACAGTTCCTTAGGTCCTACCTTTTGTGTAGTCTATGGATTCATTTATATTACCTGACTTCCTCACATGTTTCCACCCAAATCTAGGTTCAGAATTTCTGTGGTTCTATCCAAATCATTTAGTTTAATGTCCTTCTGAACAGTGAACATATAGGCACCTGTAGAGACCTAGTTTACTTTCTCTGCATTGCAAAGGCTTCTCTGTCATCCATATTCCTTATCATTCTGTTCGCTATTATGTGCATATCCCCAGGGACAGTTCTGCAGACTTGGGACTACACTCTAGAGAGAAAGAAAGAGAGAGAGAGAGAGAGAGAAAGAGAAAGACAGAGACAGAGAGATAGAGACAGACAGAGAAAGAGACAGAGTCAGAGAGAAACAGAGACAGAGATAGAGAAGTTTGATGTTGTAAAATCAAAAGAATGCTACAAAAGATATGGAAGGGGCTGGTGAGATGGCTCAGTGGTTAAGAGCACTGACTGCTCCTCCAAAGGTCCTGAGTTCAAATCCCAGCAACCACGTGGTGTCTCCCAAATATCTATAATGAAATCTGATACCCTCTACTTGTCTATCTAAAGACAGCTGCAGTGTACTTAGATATAATAATAAATAATTCATAAAAAAAGAAAGAGAGAAAAAAAGAAAGATATGGAGATTTTTCAGCTGGGAAAGTGTCTGTGTTACATGTACAAAAACTGGAGTTTGATCCCTAGTTCTCTGTAAAATATGCCTGCTCACTATGCTGGCTATGGGGCTTAGGTAAATAGTTCTGTGGTTATAAGCACACACTCATCTTGAAAAGGACCAGAATTCAGACACCAGTTCCCAGATTTGGCAACCCACTACCACCAGCAACTCCATTTCCAAGGGAAGCCAGTACTTTTAACTTCTCTGGGCATCAGTGTGAATACATATACTCACACTCACATGCATGCACACATAAGTAATCAAAAGGCGAGTAAGTTCCAACAAAAGAAAATGCTGTGTGTGATGACAGGTACTTATCAACTTGGTTCTGGGACTCAAAAACAGGTGGTTACTGGGGATGGCTGGCCAGCTTAATGAGCCAGGTGAGTGATATGGAGTTCACATGCATACATATCCATATATTCATACACATGCACATAAAGAAGTCAAATAAAATAATAACAATTTAAAAACATGAAAACATAAACAACTGTAAGCAGACAAAAACATTTGCTAGAAAATATTTGAATCCCAGTGCTTTCCTTTACTTATATGAACAAATTTCAGGCTCCTGCAAGTGCTAAGGCAGGTTGATGCAAAGTATCTCGTTATAATTTCCACCATTGTTGGGTCTCTGGGTTGTAATGCATGGATTAGAATCAAAACACATCCTAGCTCAGTTGGTTTAGATCTCACTGTGTAGAACAATAGGGCTTCAAACTCACAGAAACCCATCTACCTCTGCATCTACAATTCTGAAACTAAGGCTAGGGCCACTGGGGCCTGTTTAAGATTTCCTTTTTCTGACCCTGAGATTCTACCTTACACCAATCAGGATGGCTAAGATCAAAGCCTCAGGTGACAACACATGTTGGAGAGAATGTGCAGAAAGCAGAACACTCCTCCCTTGCTGGTGGGATTGCAAACTGGTACAATCACTCTGGAAATCAATCTGGATGTTCCTCAGAAAATTGGAAATAGATTTATCTGAAGACCCAGCTACACACTCTTGGGAATATACTCAAACGATACCCCACCATGCCACAGGGACACATGTTCCAGTATGTTCATAGTGGCCTTATTTGTGATAGCCAGGAACTGGTAACAACCTAGATGTCCCAAGACAGAAGAATGTATACAGAAAATGTGGTTCATTTATCCAAAGGAATTCTACATAGCCATTAAGAATGAGGACATCCTGAGATTTGCAGGCAAATGGATGGAACTAGAAAATATCATCTTAAGTGATGTAACTCTGACACAGAAGTCATGCATGATATGTACTCACTAATAAGTGGATATTATCCAAGAAAAAAAGTGTACAGAATACACAAGATACAGTACACAAAACTCAAAAAGCTAAACAAGTGGAAGTGCCCAAGTGAGGATGCTTCAGTTACACTTGGGAGAGAAGAAAGCAATCACGAGTGGAGAAGGAGAGTGACCAGGGAGGGAAAGTGGACTGGATGGGGTAGCAGTTGTGTGGAGCTGGGAACCTCTTCTGTTATTGGGTGAGGGAAAAGGCCTGAAGCCTTGAGGGCAAGCAGAAAGAATGTAAACAGACAACATCAGGAAATAGGAGGATGGAGGAAACCCCAGAATGCACCAGAGACATGGGAGGTGAGAAACCTCCTAGGAATCAAATGGAGGGACCTTAGATAAAATACCAGGCAGTAGGGAAAGGGAACTTACAGAGCCCATCTCCAGGAGGAAGACAGGACATCAAGTGAGGAATGGGGTTGCCTCTGACCCATAATTTTTCCTGTCTGAAAGAAATACAGTAATAGAAATGGAGAGTAGACTGAGGAAAAGAAGGTCCAAAGTAGGATCCAGCTCAAGAGGATGTCCCAAGACCTGACACTATTACTGAGGCTAAGGAACACTTACAGAAAAGGATCTATCATGACTGTCCTCCAAAAGACCCAACAAGCAGCTGAAAGAGTCAGATGCATATATTTGCACCCAACCAATGGACAGAAGCAGGTGATCCCTGTTGTTGAATTATGGAAGGCTGAAAGAAACTGAGGAGAAGGGCAATCCTTCAGGAGGACCAGCAGTCTCAATTAATCTGGACCCCCTAGATCTCTCAAACACTGGACCACCAAACAGACACCATACACCAGCTGATATGAGGCCCCCAACACATATACAGTAGAGGACTTCTGGGTATGTTTTCATTCAGAGATGATGCAAAAGACTGGAGGCCTCAGGGTATTTAGAGGTCAGGTGGAGTGGGGGGGGGGACTAGAGGCATCTACAGGGAGACAGGGTGGCGTAGGTAGGAGGTGTAGGATGTGGATGAATCAGAGGGTGCATGGGGGCACAGGGAATGGAATATGGAGTGTACAACGTAAATTTAAAGGAATTTTAAAAAGAAAAAAGAAAAAATCCTTTTTTCTTTTTTTATTACATGTATATACCTGTGGGTAGATGGTTATGTACACATACACAAGAACAGTGTCTACAGAATCCAAGAGAGATCACTGTATTCCCTAGAGCTCTAAGTAAGTTACCCTGATTTGAATGCTGGGAAATAAACTTGGGTCCTTTGCAAGAGGACAGTCTTGCTCTTAATGTTTTGTTGTAGTGAAACCTCCTAAAGTCTATCTGTACTATGGAGACATTAGTGTTCATGGTCATTGTAGAATATATAAAGAGAAATTAGGTGAACTTTGAGCAAGATAAATAGTTCTCTCTCTCTCTCTCTCTCTCTCTCTCTCTCTCTCTCTCTCTCTCTCTCTCTCTCTCTCTGTGTGTGTGTGTGTGTGTGTGTGTGTGTGTGTGTGTGTGTGTCCCTTTTTCCTTCCTTCCTTCCTCTATGGTATTTTAGTCTCTATTTAAAAGACTGGCAATGTGTTAGATATTTTTCTTACTACTGTACTCAAATATCTGACCAAAACACACAAACAAAAAACACCTTAAAGAAAGGTTTGTTTTATATGTAGTCTGAGGGTACAGTGTATCATGGTGGGGAAGGCTGTTTGAGGCAACTGTTCACATTATATCCATAGTCAGTAATCAGCAAGAGATAAATATTGGTGTTTAGCCACTCTCCTTTTTATTAAACCAGTAGCCTTGGTCCATGGAAATGGAGATGCCCAAAGTTAGGATGAATTATCCTTCCTCATTTAAACCTTCCTGGAAAATCTCATGAATGCAACATATTCTCAATATTTGTTTTCAATGTGATTCTAATTTCCAATAAATTGATATTTAAGTTTAACAATTACACACAGTATCTTTAAACACATGGAAACTGAGACCTGAAAATGATAAGCAATTTTTCTGAATTCAAGTTCTACTTGACTACAGCTGTGGGGTTCTAATTCAAATACATCTGAGACTAATACATATAACCTTTATAACCTCCTTCTGATTATGTAAAAGATAAATACATGGGTTCATACAAAATAAGGTGTGTCTCTCATGTTCTTCAGTGTTGTTATTCCTCTATTTAACTTTCCTAGTAATGTGAGGCAGAGATAATAACAGTGCCAGGTGCAACATTAGGCCTTTTATACCCCTGATTCTCCTGCTTGCCTGCCTTATACCATCTGAAGCTCCACTTCTGACAGGTGAGTTGCAGACAGGCTGAAAACTAAGATGATGACAGGTATGCCATATGTACTGAAGGATGATTCAATTATTTAATCAGATTAAGTTGTTCCAACAAGCAACTGGTTCTTGGCAAATGTTTAGAGGTCACTTTGGGAATGGTGAATACCCAGGCATGAAGAAGGCAGTCCTTTACCACACCTTAAGTTTTGTCAATATAGACAACAAAGTTTTGCCATTTCAACTTCAAATAAAGATGCATGTTACTTACTCTCTGAGTTTGGAGGGATGATAGTGTGCCACAGAGGGAAAGCTGGTACTGAAAATCTTTAAAGAGTACAAATCTCTATTTGCTGCATTAAAACACACACATACAAAATTTTACAGTATGGAAGAGAAATTCAAGCAGTAATACCCTAAATATTCCAACATAACGAGGTAATTAGGTAGATGTCCCAGAAATATAAGAGTTTGGCTACAGTAGCACATACCACAGGAAATACAATTCTGGTGTTCAAAGTTCCAATTCTTGGCACTGATGAACAAACTAGGTCTTCCATTCAACTCACTTGCTCCATTGGTACAATGTAACAATGTGTTCAGGTTAATTTAATTTTCAATTTGCCAAAAATCTAGAGTCATATGAAAACTCAGTTTCAGTGTAGGACCCTTTAGATTAAGCTATCCTTTGAGCAGGTCTGTTCAAATTGTCTTTATGATATAGTTAAGGTAAGTGAACCCAATAGAGAGCAGGGAATCCCAAACTTTAAAGTGTAGAGAGGGAATCAGCAAGAATAGACTCACATGCATTCATTTCTTTCTGTTCAGTGGATGTGATATGACTTGCTGTTTCAAATTTCTGCCTTGATGACTTCCATCACTGCTGTCTGATAATCTGGAAGTGAGAGCAGAAATAAAATACTTCTTCCCCTTAAAAATGGATTTTAGGGTATTTTATAACAGCCACAATATTAATGCATCATATAAGGAAATTTCCTTGTGATTGATGATTCCTCCTTATCTCACACAGGTATTTCTTCTGTATCTGGATATATATTTTCATTTCAAAACCACATCTGTTTTTTCTTACATGACATTTACTACTAAATAAGGAACCACAACAGCCACTTCTGGTTGCATGGAGCTATATTTACATGGATTTAATTAGCAATGAAAGGGCAGAACCTGAACAATGCAAGTCCAGCATGAACATCTTCAATGCTGTAATAAGTATGTTGTAGTTCATTCTTGAATAAGAATAACCATATGAGAAAAGTTTAATCTCCTTGCTGTACTCTGCAGACACCAACATTGATGGGGTGCCGTCCTACAGTTTACTCTCTTCTCTATCAGTATTCTTCTCACTGTATTTTTCCCTTTCTGTTTCTTGCCTATTGGCTATGGATTCCTACAGAAATTATCATTCATTGTGCATCTTTGCAGTATCCTGTACATAGACTTTACTGATATTGTAGCTTAAATAAGGGACTCAATGAGTAAGCTGTTTGGAGTGAGTGTACCAGAGGATTTTACAGTCTATGGTTTATTGGCCCCATCCCTGTATAATAGTGGAGAGAAATCAAGATAAGCATAAGCTATCAGGTTAAACAGTAGGCATGTGTGTTTTCATTTCATTATGCTTTTAACTGTGCATATGATATGACCAGATACTTCAGGTTCCTGGTGCCTTGACTTCCCTGCAAGGATGTACTATGACCTGGAATTATGAGCTTAAAGAAAGCCTTTCTACGTTGTTTTATTTTGTCAACTTATTTTGTCACAGCAACAGAAATGAAACTAGGACACACTCCTTATATAAGCCCTTACCCAGGATAACCTGGAAATATAAACATTTGAAGGACTTTCCTTTAGGGAATACACAGGCAGTGCCAAAGACTTGTCTTGTTAGCTCAGAGCCTTTCTATTCTTAGCAGAAAGTTAGAAGGTGAAAGTGATACGTTAGAATAACGGCTTGAGTCTGAACACAGCACCCCAGGACAAAATAGTTGCACATGTAAGAGATTTATTGGGAGGGGGGCAAGGAAAGTGGCAGAAGAAAGAGAAGGGGAGAGAGAGAGACAGAGAGAGACAGAGAGAGAGAGAGAGAGGCATTACTCATATATATATATATATATATATATATATATATATATATATATATATATATGGTTATGTGGTCACAGATAAAGGTGGGAGGTGAGCCCAATGGATTCTGGGAATATGGTGGCCGTTGTCTTGGCAACAGTTGTGAAGGTTGCACTGTCGCCTATGTGATTTCAAAGGTTTCAGTGGTCCTGATGCCAAAAGAAAACAGGTTCTAGGGACATGCCCAAGAGACAAGAGTGATCAAATATGGCTGAGACCACGGAAGATGTGACAGTAACATGAGTAGAGATGACCAACAGGGCAAAATGACTTCTCCCATCTCTGCTTTGTGCCCAGAAAAATTAAGTTGAGGCATAAAGATATTTATCATGGGAACCTTTTAAAGGTCTAATTAGCATTTACTATACACCAAGGTTGCTTACTGCAAAGAAATGTCACAAAAGAGCAGAACTATAACAGATGACAAAGAAAGGTCTCATAATCCAAACTGGAGGAAATGGTATATGATCAACAACTAGCTGCAGTGATGGGGGTAAATGATTTTGATTGCCTTTGAATGGAAAAAAGTTACGAGGCAGTTAACACATTAAACTAGTTGTTTTGCAGATCTCTACAAATAGGTTGAATAAAAGAAACCTTGAAATAACTCAACCATCAAGCTCATAAAACCCAAATCTGCTTTAATGGAGTCAGAGCTTTAATGCATTTTGATAGCCTCATTGGAAATTAAGACTGAGATTATATCATAAAGAAGTAAAGGCTGTGCTGAAATTTATTCACACAGCCCTGTCAATGTTTCTCAGTGTCTTTAGCCCGGCCTCTGAATAATTTGTTGTACTATGTTTCCTAAATGTAGCATGTGAATATATCTGCCTGGTGATTTGCATTTTGTCTTTGTTTGCCAAAGAGAGAGTGAGATGTAGAAAGAAAAAGAGAGAGAGGAAGGGAAACTACAACAAAATATGTCAGAATTTTGCTTTGGCAATGGGTCTCAGGATATGTGAGGAATCACAAGGAAGCAATTTGGTCATAATGCCTGTCAAAGTCTGGAGTATATATTATTTTCTGTGAACAATTCATTCCACTGGGGATATACTCCAGGGTACTCCTACAACTGTGCATGTTGTACCTTTGCTGTATAAACCTTGTCCACACATTGCTTCATATTTTGTAACTTGTGTGTTCTGTAATAGATGTAAAAATGAAAAGATATCTAAGTGATTACAGATTGTACAAACTTACTTGTGTAAACTTTTAATCTCAATCCAAGGTTTCTACCTGGCCTTGAGCATTCAGTTTCCAGATAAAACACGCACACAACCTTTCTTTTTATAATAAGGCTTACTTATCACTAGACCTTGGCCGATATCTACTCTCTATGCTGTTAGAATATACATTCCTATCAATAACCCTGAGTTATTACTTACTATGGGCTAGTCTTAACTCTAATTAGCTAGTCTTCAGGGACACAGTGTTTTGGTTGATTTAACCCATGGAGGCTTCTTCCTTCTTCAACTTCTTCCCCTCCTGGTCCTCCTTAGATCCCCAAATCTGGGAATCCTAAACTGCACCTATGTCTCATCTGCCCAGCCATTGGCTGTCAGCATCTTTATTCACCAATCCCAAATAACTTGTGGGGAAGGCCACATGTTGTCACTTGGGTCTACAAGCAGATTCTTGGGAGCCCAAATTTAGCATTATAATATAAGCAACATTAGGCTGACTTACGAAACTTACTACTGTCCATTATAGAACAATGAATGTTATGGAGCAGCCTCTTCAGACACCGTATCTCCCACTGATTTGCAAATGGTGATCATCCAACTTTCCATTCTCTGTAACTGCTGGATCAGAAGGCAAGGAAATTTAATAATCCTCCTCAACCAGGCAAAGAGTTAATGTAGGTCATGGACACAAGGGGGATGCCAGGGAATAATGAGAAAACTTCCAAAAGAGTTCTTACACTCTTTTGTTTATTCATGTGAATCAAGGTATGTACATAGAACCATGCACATGTGAATGGCAATTTATCAGGCTATCTGGCTCATGAGCTCCTAGAGAGTCTATCTCTACTGACTAAATTATTGTCTGAAAACTGGGATCATAACTATATTTAGCATTTCTCAATTATCCATGGGTTCTAAGAACTTGAACTCAGGTTTCCTTCCCACTGAGCCATCCATCTAGTCCCAATTATTGCATTTGGATGTGTTCATGGTTCATCAGCTTCTGCTAGATTTGCCTCTGCCTCACTTACTGCATGATTTGACTATAATTTTACCATACTTTGGAGCAGACCTGAGTATCTTCATCTGGGGTGCATCTTTCTCCCTCTTTGTTCTGGTGGCCAGTGCAGTAGGGACAAAGTGCACCGCAGTTACCTCATCCCAGTTGAGAATTCTGAATACATCCCTGAGAGTACACCTCCCTTTGTCTCAGGCTTTACTTTAGTGGATATTTCATGAAATAAATATGTGATTTCTTCCAGTGTAGGGACAAAGGGGACTCTCAGCTTTAGCAATTTCAGCTTTTCAGATGCTCAGGGTCCACCGTAGTTGGATAGCTTTGTTATATTTTATATTTGATATGAGCCATATTTTACAAATATATAAGTTCTAATTGTTAGTGCAATTTTGTGTTTTCTCTAATCATTTGATAAAAAAAAGAATGAGTCCCATATACAGTTTCCAAACCCAGACACTATTGTAGATACCAACAAGTGCTTGGTGACAGGAGCCTGATATAGCTGTCTTCTGAGAGGCTCTGCCAGAGCCTGACAAATACAGAGGTGGATGCACTTAGTCAACCATTGGACCCCAATGGAGGAGCTAGAGAAAGGACCCAAGGAGCTAAAGGGATTTGCAACTCAACTCCCATGGACTAAACCACCAAACACAGAGCACACATGGAGGGACCCATGGCTCCAGCCACATATATAGCAGAGGATGGGCTTGTCAGCCACCAATGAGAGGTGAGGCCCTTGGTCCTGTGAATGCTCAGTGTCCCAGTTTAGGGGAATGTCAGAACAGGGAAGCTGGAGTGGGTGGGTTGGCGAGCCAGGGAATGGGTGATGGATAGGGGGTTTTCTGAGGGGAAACCAGAAAAGGGGATAACATTTGACATGTAAATAAAGTATCTAATTAAAAAAAAAAAAGAATGCAGATCACAAAAACTGAAGAAATATAAATGCTACACTGTTGCTCCACAATCATAAGTACAGCTCCTGACAGAAAGGCTTATCCCCCTTTGCATGCAGTGATTCAATCTTGGACCTTAAAGATACTGAACAGGCAGAGAATTATTTGAATGCAGGGCACTAGCATCACATGAGTTTTCCTACCATTCTTATAATATTCCCCTGGCATCTCTAGGTCTATTGCTCCCATTTAACAGAGAAGAAAACCAATGCAGAGAGAGGCTAACTAACCTTGACCATGTTTAATGCCATAGAGTATATATATATATGTGTGTGTGTGTGTGTGTGTGTGTGTGTGTAAATATCTCTTTCTGTGTATGTATGTATAAATCTGTGTGTGTCTGTCTGTCTCTGTGTGTGTACATATGCATTTGTTCCTCGTGATATATTGCACATTAACTTTTGGTTCTAGTACTCTTGAAGGGAAGATACCTATCAAGATGTGTAAACAATGTAAGCAGAAGTCTACTTAGCAACGTTAAGTAAAACAAAGTTGTGAAAGAAATTTTGTCAGCTGCCTCAAGTTAGGAGGCATTCTTGTGCGTAATTTGTTGTGAATTTTAAAGACATTTTTGGTAATATTTATAAGTTATATATATTCATGTGATAAGGCATTCCTTTTCACCACCCAAATCATGGTAGACTAGATCTTCCTTTTATGGCAGTTCTTTCATGTTACTCTCAAAAAGGGATGTTTGTTAAAATCTTGGCCCAACAAACCATGAAGAGCAAGCCAGAAAGCAACATTCCTCCATGGCCTCTGCTTCAGTTCTTGTCTTGAGTCCATGTTCCTACTACATTTCAGGATACACTGTAAACTCTAAATTGAAATAAATCCTTTCCTCCACAAGTTACATTTTATAAATATTTTCTAACAGCAGTAGAAAGATAAACCAACCCCCCACAAACGCTATACTGAGGAGTTGGATACAGAATTCTATGACTTATTGTATAGCTAGCCTAGTAGGCTCCCAGAAACTTAGAATACCCAAGATACAATTTGCAAACACAAGAAAATCAAGAACAAAGACCAAAGTATGGATACTTCATTCCTCCTTAGAATAGGGAACAAAATAGGGCGTTATAGAGACAAAGTTTGGAGCTAAGATGAAAGGATGGACCATCCAGAGTCTACCCAACCCGTGGATCAATCCCATAATCAGCAACCAAACCCAGACACTATTGCATATGACAGCAAGATTTTGCTGAAAGGACCCTGACATAGCTGTCTCGAGTGAGGCTATGCCAGTGCCTGGCAAATACAGAAGTATTTGTACAGTATAGATACAGTATAGATCACAGTCTTCTATAGGATAGTACACAGGGCCCCCAATGGAGGAGCTAGAGAAAGTACCCAAGGAGCTGAAGGGATCTGCAACCCTATAGGTGGAACAACAATATGAACTAACCAGTACCCCCCGGAGCTCTTGTCTCTAGCTGCATATGTAGCAGAAGATGGCCTAGTCAGCCATCAAATGGAAGATAGGCCCCTTGGTCTTGCAAACTTTATATGCCCCAGTACAGGGGAACACCAGGGCCAAGAAGTGGGAGTGGGTGGGTAGGGGGGCAGGTCTCGGGGAGGTATAAGGGACTTTCAGGATAGCATTTGAAATGTAAATAAAGAAAATATCTATTAAAAAATAAAAATAAAACGACTTAAAAAATAAAGTGGAAGATGAGTAAAGAAAATATCCAGCATTGTATTCTGGTCTCTACAGACACTATGCATACACACATGTGAATGCATGAATGCACACATGCACACACACATACAAAAAAAAAAAAAAAAGAAAGAAAAGTCAGAGAAAGAGTATGCTACATTAAGTGGTCATTGGTCAAGCTATCACTCAGAATTGTTTGTTTAAGCTTGGAAAAGATGTTAAGTTTGAGCAGAACCTCAGTGTTTCTCATACTTGACACAGTTTTGTGTGAACAAGTTTACCCAGTGTTAATCCTCTAGATTATATCTGCTGCCTCCTGATCCCTGTGATGTTTGCAGAGAAGAGCAGTAGAGAGCATAATTAATGCCTGTGGAGGAAGCATTGTTGCAAGCAAATGCAAAAGACTGATCAATTCTCAGTTCTAGGGTATATTTCTTATCTTGTTTTACTGTTGCTTTAGTCGTGTTTAAAAATTCCCAACTATAATTTTGTTTATAAGTACCAAATGAAATTCAGGATACAGTAAGCAACAGTTTTCCACTCTACCATAAAACTGTTAATATTCAGTTACTATTTCAAATCCAATGTAAGATTATTATTACTTTTATGTTATTCTAAATAAATAGCTTCCTGTTGATGTGCCAAAAAACATGGAAATGAAAATAATTCTTTTCCTTTCTTGGCGGAGTAAATTCACTGACTATGTATGGGTCAATTTAGAACCTCAGACAGTATGCCAACAGCAGCAGAAATACACATGTGACATTTATGTGTAAGTGAAATGGCAGTCTTGAGCATTTTACTTCAGGTTATGTGGACTCTCCACTAGTGGTAGAGAATACAGCTTCTGCTGCTGAACAGCACTGAACACTAGGCAGTATAAAGTCTTTTGATTCTAAAACAAATGTCTTTGAAATTTTTGCACTTGCAAAGTTGAATCCCCTTAGGCATTTTTGGGTACTGGAATAGGCTCTCATGTAGCCCAGATGGACCTCCAATTCATTAATTTAGAGGAAGATGATGGTGACTTTCTGATGCTCATGTGTCCATCTCTTGAGTGCTGGTGTTATAAAAGTGTGTCACCATGATGGAATTTTGGTACTAGGGATTAAACACAGAGCTTTTTTCTCATCTGAGCTACATAAGAAAGCTTCATGTGTAGAAAATAACATGTGATACTTCATTGACAAAAAGAGGCAAAAAGCATTCTTTACTGTTGAGTTTATACAGTGGGGCTCTTTGTATTGAGATTTCAAAGTAATTCAGTGCACACTGTTCATTCTAAAAATCTGTTGTCTTAATCAGTGTAGACTCTATAAACTAAAAAAAGCAGAAATTTATTTCTCCTGTGTTTAGAGTCAGGAAGAACAAGATAAATTTATAAATCCATCATCTGCTGAGGACTTACTTTCGAATCTATAATTAGTTCTTCTCTCCTCTCCTAAGACATTGTATGGTGGGGGTAGTGGGGGCAGGGAAGAGAAAGAGAAGGGAAGAAAGCAAAAGAAATTAGAAAGGAAGGTATCTCCCCTTTTGATCTTGAACAACACAAATATCGTTTTGGTGGCATCAGAGATGGGAGCTTCCAGCCATAACAAATTGACAATTATATATATATATGACAGTGTAGATTATTAAGTGTTTTTACTTTCAATTTCTCAAATCCAGGGAGTCTTCTACTTAGACTGAAGTACAAGGAAAGTGGTAAGCATTGTTTTGAAGCCATGTTTAGGGTCTGGTCCTGCCAGTGGCTAGTTCCACATAGTACTTCCTGTAAGGGGTCTGAAAATTTGTTAAGATTGTGTGAAGCCTTCACAGGCCGGCATAAACCTTTTCCTCTTCTCACAATAAATGCCCTAATTTCTTATGGTCCATTGCTTCAACAAAGTCACATAATTAATTCTCATACAAGGAGTAAACCTCCAGAAACTAATATATTTCCCAATGCCAGCTTACCTCATACCATGTTACAGTTTCAATGTATTAATTTTAGGGACCCACAAGCATCCCATGATCAACTTTCCCTAAATCATATTTTGATTCCAGGAAATAAAAAATAGTATTTTACATATTCATCATTTCTACCTTCCCCTTCTTATCATTCTCCTTCTCTTCTTCTTCCTCTCTTCCTCTTCCTCCACTTTTTGAGGTATAGGTTTCCTATTTTGCTGACTCAAACTTAGCATCTATCCTAGCCTGCTCTGGAACTTTACCTTGTCCTGCTTTGGACCCTCCAGTGCTAGACTGCAGCTGTGAAACTCTTTTCATGGTTCCATAGTTTATTCCACCAAGAATCTTTAACTCTACTCAATAAATGAGATAATAGAGATCAAAAAAAAAAAAAAAAGATTCTGAGAGGAAAAATGGAACCTGAAAAAGAAAAAAAAACAATCATAGGTAATTTTTAGTAATTTCCTCTTCAAAGTTCAGTGGCTTCCTACTCCATTATGACATCAAGTATCCAGTAACATTACCCAGAATTTTCCTAACAAAAGACAGGTAATTTAAAAGTAAAGTAGAATATTTGTAGACTCATTGGTAAAATGGTTACACATTCACACATCTATCTTCTTGTGTGTGTGTAGTTTCAAAGAAATAGATCTGTGATATTAGCTTCCCATACACTTCAAAGGCTAACATTACTTTCAGCAGTTAGAAAGATACCTTTCCTCCTCCTTCCTCTGTCTCTGTCTCCCTGTCTCTATCTCTCTGTGTCTCTGTCTTAGTCTGTCTCTCCCTCTCCCCTTTCCTCTCTCCCCCTCCCCTCTCTCTCTGCATGTGCAGATGTGTATTCCTGTTTCATGATGGGATTGCACCAGATATAAACACTCAGGCCACTCAGATACAGCCAAGTGCAGATCTTTATTTTAGCTTGCTTAGAGTCAGTGAAGAAATTTGGAATGTAAGTACAGCTCAAAACATTTAAAACAAGAGACTTTTAAAGGCAAAAATAACTTATGCTAGTATCTCTCTCTGTAGCTCCATGTAAGAGGTGACAAAGTTGTTGCAAAGGTTTCACAAGCAGTTTAACAAGACCTAGAATAATTTAGCTGGAGTGTTTTGTCCTCAGGTTACTAAAATAGAGTTAGGTAATTTTCCATGTGTTTTTCCATCAAGATCAAGTTATAGCTGTACTTTCTGGCAATTTCCAGGAAATTTCCTGCCACTGTGACCTCTCAATATTCACGTGATGACCTGAATTTCTCATTTGGCATTACTGACTGCTGCCGAGCTCTTTTCTCAGGACACCAGCACGAAAGGCTCAGTGACATCCACGCCCACCCCCACAATCCCAATTCACCCAAGGATGCTAAATTATTCAATTATATTATTCAGATATATATTTTAAATGTTCTTCACACATACTGCCAGCAGTCTGGTAAATGAAAAGTGCCCAGACGCTTACTTCTCCATGCTCACACAGTCCCTTGGCCTGTTCTCATGGCCTCAGTTTATATCATAGGCTTAAATCTGCCTGGACAAACTCATGTGTTGTTACAATTTCATGCCACTGCTTCCAGTTCTCTTATTCTGGTTCTAGCCATATGCCTCTTTGCTAAAGCTATCTAAGGTTTTCATTTCTATCCTGTCTCAATATGATTTTTACTACTGTCATTAAATTCAATTCAGTTATAATAAATCTATATTGTGTTCAACCTTGTCAGAAGTTTGTTTCCTATTAAGTTTATGACATACAGAATTCCCACAAGCCTCTACAGTTTCTCCCACGAGGTCTCAGAAGATATGGATACAGCTACAGGATGCTGCCAAATTGTGATATGAGAACCACTGAAGAATGTAGTGGAAAAAACTGGATACCCTGAGTATGACTTATATTGTCTAAAACAAGTAAGACATTTCTCATGTTACATGTATCCATTCCACAGAGAAAAGACCCTGCGTCATCTGGGCCTGAAAGCCAGACTGACTGCCCAAGTTGCCATGGAACCATGGAGCCCACAGAGAACTGTTGACTAGTGGACTCTGTCATTTTTTATTAAATAATATAACTGCTAAATTTTTGTTTATTCCCCAGACTTCTGACTACATTAACAGCTAGAAAAAACTTTCACAGATGTAATCTCTTATATCCTTACTTAAACTCTGTTTTCATTAACTAAATACTTCATATTTCCTCTTCTTGCTGTGCCACTGTTATATTACCTGAGTTCCTATAAATTTGCCTAACTCTAATAAAATATTCCACTATATGATCCAACTTTTCCAACTTTTTATACTTGTTCCTTTTGCTCCAAAAAGGGCTAATCTTAAAGACTGTTCACATTGCTAAGTCTTTTATACTTATAAACTACAGAAAATCCACTCAGATCTACTTCTCATGGACCAAATAGTACATCCAGATAAGTACAACCACCCAAAGTTCCCACTTGCTACCTATTCCAAAGATTGCAATTCTTTTGAGTTCAAATATACACCTTAATAAAAATTTTTCTTTATCCCAAATGTACTTAATCTTATTCTCTACCTATAATAATGTGTTCCAACATCTTGTAAACTCCAGGCACTTGCTACATTCAGGACAGGTCAGGTTTCCAGGTTTTTAATTTGGTTTTCACTCACTTAGAGCCAGACTTCAAGGACTGCAATAAACAGCCACGGGTTTGGTCTTAATTTATCAGCAAACCTGGCATCAGAAATTACTTCCTTTACTATGGAAATGTTTTCTGTGTCCTTTCTTTTTCTTTTCTTTTCTCCCCCAACACCCCACTGTATTCCAAGAATCTCTTTTATAACTGCAAAAAGAGTTTTTTGTTTTCTTTATGGGGGGAATCAGTGCTTGAACATTGATCATTTCCTAGATCTACCTGCCCAATAATGATGAGTAACAGCCAAAATAAAAATGAGAGCAGGATAGAAGAGATTTTGATAAGCTTTGTTTTGTGATTCTACCAAAGGCTGACATCAAATCTATACAGCTTCTGCTGAGATCCAAATCTCAGGATAGTAAAAGAAAAAAGACATGTGCTATCTGCTTCAACACTACTTTCCCATTGAGTCTTTTATCTGCTCCAACATTCTCAGTCATGGGAATTGAGCTTGGAAGGAAACTGCTTACCTGACTGATAAGTTGGGGCTTATCTACTGCTGTAGACACTGATGCATGGACCTCAGCCTGGAAAGTTCTGGGATTAAATACTATAAAACATAGTCAGAACAACTTTCTCATCATCATTTGACCCCCACAATACCAGCACCAGGTATAACCTTACCTTGGCTAATCATAGTTGAAAAAGACTAAGAAACCATTCTAAAGTCATATCTAGCAGGAAGAATATGCAAGTGAAACATAACCATCATAGATACCATCAAGGAAGAAAGAGCAAGTACTACTCTCCCACACCTTGTGACCCTTTCCTTGCCTTCTTGATAGGCTGCTAGCATGGAGCAGCAGACTCCTCCATGCCAACTCTGTGCTTCTCTGTAGCACTCTACACTGAGAATTAAGAGCTATGAGGTGAGCTGTTGGAATGGTAGAAATTCCAAGTTGCAAAGACATTCCAGGGCCCTTAAACCTGAATCAACAGCAAGAGTATATCATAGAACTCCTGACCCTTGACTTATCATTGAAAGCAGTGTACAATTCTTTCATATATCACATATTAAAATTGGAAGCTAAAGCAGAAGGATTGGAGGTCTGAGTCCAACCTGGATAAAGAATAAGACATTCTTTCCCAAATGCCATCAAAATATTTAACTTCTGTAAATGAGTTCCCAGGTTATGACATTTCTGGTTACAATAATCAAATAAGGTATTTTATGAGTAGTATCAGACAAATGCAGAATATCATTCTATTGTCTACTGAGAAGGTATTTGTTATGAGTCTACAAGAATTTGTCTCATGCACCTTACAGTGCATTGACAGGAAGATGCACAGTAATTGATAGAAGATAAATACTAGATAGAGATATATGGCAAACATTTTTATACATACACAAATTCATATATAATATTTTTCACTTGTCAAGTGGCAATAAGTTCTACATATGGTTAGGCTTGGGAATAGAGTTAGCAGGATCACAATATGGAGTCATTTCCATGCATATATACATGTGAACTGGTCAACACGCTTGTCCAGCCTTCTTTCTCAGTTTCACTATCTACTTTGTGGTCTTACCTTAGACACATGAATTAGTTCTCACCTTTAATTGGGCCTAGCTCTTATAGAAATGCCATATCTTACCCTAGATTTAATAACAGATGGCCAAGTTCTGCTGTCAACTTTCAAAAAATAGCTCTCTGCTTTACGTGGAAGAAAGCTTTCTATCTCTTTTCTCAGAATGGCAAAGGCATTCTTTCATTAGCGGAGTGTGAAAAGATGAATTTTTCTAAATAGGTATTTCAGTCTTGCCAAGGGTACACTGTATGGCAGAGTTTCACACATATTGGAGTTACAGCTTCATTGTAGATATGGAAACAAACTTGAAACAGGCTTTTCAACAGTCACTCTACCATTCCTTATCCTCCCTACAGGAGGAGCTACAAAAACACAACAGCAATGGAAAGCTTTGGTGAGGCCATCTGTGATCGATAATTTAATGCCTCTAGCTTTTATGAATAACTAGTTTGTTGATTATATTATTCAAAACAATGGGAAACAAATTCATACATCTACTTTGCCATTGGTTGATGTTGTGGTTTGAATATCCCACCATAATCTTGCATTTTTGTATGATTTGCAAGCAAAGTAACTAATACAGGCATATTGACAACAAAGTTCACTTTATTCAGACTTTCTTTGGGGTTTATTTTTTTTTTTAATGACAGTGAGTGTGATGGCAAGCTGAGGTCATAAAAGTAAAGTAGAGGAGCAAGCTGCACAAGCATGAATCAGGCAAAAGCATGAATGTTAGATGCTGGGCCAGGGATGGGAAGTACTGAGAAAATACCAGATTTCCTGGAGGATTTTTAATAAGATAATCACTGGAGTGAGCACATATGCCATTGTGGCATAGTTATTCTATCTGAATAGTCAGGGGTTAGGGTGCTTCTTAGGGGTAAAGAATGAGCATGTGTGTATTAGTGTTCTCATATGCTGCAGCATAGTTATCATTAACCAATCCCTATCTATAGTCACAATCAAAACACCCTGATAGCTGTCTGTACATCCTTCATAATTTCATATCCTGATAAATCCACTGTACATTATAAATGAACTCAACATAGCACAAGTAGCTCAACAAGAGTGTGTCATCAGTTTTTCTTTGTGGCTGGTAGCAATGTCATTTCACTTATGCTGTACACCATACCAGGACCATTCTACGTATCATTCCAGGATTTCCAGATTCTAAAAAAATCAGTTAGCACTTTTATACTATTTCCAAATTGAGTCATATTAATGTATAGCAGTGTCAGTCAAGACAAATAAGATATATTGTTTCTTGAAATTCTTTCATTTTTCCTTACTTTAAAGGCTAAAACTAGTGCAATGGACTTTGTTATGTACCAATACTTCCTGGGGAATTGCAACACATGTCTATTCATTTCAGATAAGGAATAAAATGATGAGTATCAACCTAGGAACCCCAAAACCAAAACACAAAGGAGATGTATTTGCCAGAAAGGGACAAAAGGTAGGAAATAAGAGACAGACAAGAGATGGAAGATGAGGGACAAGTGGATGAGTACAAAGAGGAAGGATATTTGTCCCAGAGGACAAAAGACTGCCTCTTGATAGAGAGAAGATAGACATGGCCCATGGGAAAATGGCAATTTAGAAAGGTACAGGAGTAACCCATTTTAGAATGAGATGCTGAATTGTAATTGGCCATGCTTATCATGTAAGTCAAAGGGAACTTTTAATTCATGGATTTCAATACTTGATATGCGGACTTTAGTAGTCAGCCTAAGACAAGAAAGTGCCAAATAAGGGAATAGACCTTGGGGACTAACTATAGGAATGTAATTTAAAGGTTTTTACCAGGGCAGAAGGAATGAGAGAGAAGGGCAAAACCTGCCATAGGCTTGTTTTTCCCATGTTCTAGATAGCTAGAGTCCTTTCATGGAAGCCACAACAGACCAAAGTATGGATACCACCAACATCCATCAGGGAGTTGATGATGAACCAGGGAGTTTTGTTGAATTGTTTTCAGAAACTGTTGTGTCCAGATTGCAAAAATGCCAAAGAGACCACCAAGAACCACAACTCCAATGTAAGCACATAATGGTTTTAATTCAAGCTCTAGCTTAGGCCACGCTACCTTCTTCATGGAAGAGGAAGGAAAGTGACCCCCAGCTCTATGTGAAGGGGGGACTATAAAAGAAAAAAATGCAAGTGGGGGTTTCTAAGCCTTGGCATTACATGAGAGTGTAAAGAGGAATGTTGATCTCTTTCCAGAGCCCAGGTGTGGTGGCCACATCACCCCAAGGACAGCAGACAGCTTCCTAGACAGTAACTTTATCCAAGAACAGCAACTTAAAATAGAGTTTGGAGGACAAGATAGAATCTCTCCAGCTATTTTTAAGTCTCTTCACTGGCCGTGTTTCTCTAAGGGCAAGTTAATTTAGAATGGAGTTTTAAATACAAAATGGAGTTTATTCTGCTAACTCAGCCCTTCAGAATCTGCATGAAGAGTTACTTACAGGAGCAGAAATGACTGAGATAGCTGCATCATCAAGACTTACCCCAGCGTGGATGGTAGCTCATGGGTAAAAGCTGGGAAACCTGGAACCTTCTGTACAGCTTTCAGGCAGTGCAATAGGTTGGACAATGTGCTTTCCACACTCTTTAGTTTGTCTAAATCTCATTCAGGCAGCTTGGCTGGTTTCTGTTCTCTGGTCTAAGTCTCATTTGCAGCTTGGCTCTACTCTTCTGAGAGTGATTCTCAGCTGTTATTGTCTCAGCTTGTTACTCAAGCAGGGAGTAGCCAAGTGACTCTAGTCAGTTTCAGGGAAGTCTTGAAGCTTTATTTGTTCACCTTCATGCTTAAGTAGTTTCTTGCAGGATTACACAATGGAATGTTTCAATCTGAGAAAAATTATTTACACAACAAAGGGGAACCAATCATCTCCTTTCAATAACCACAAATCTATAATTAATTACCTACACAGCCATCAAATAAGGAGTGTCTGGTCAGCCTAAATCAGTGAAAGACCTGTGAAACTGCAACATAATTGGTACATTTCTCTGCAGTTAAAATGATGAAAGAGGAATTCATCACTAACAAGACAAAAACAGACAAAAATCTTGAACTCAGAGAGCTCCCTGTTTTGAGTTTCCTTTTTTTTTTTCATAAAATGTAATATTTTACATTCTTGATAGTCATCAAAAGCAGGCCAATTCCTTGCACATAATTTCTTCATTTCCATTATCTGAAATCCTGATGCAAACCCATTTTATCACATATTCCAGAAGAATAGTCTAGAACTTGGAAGCTGGAGTCGGGTATTCATTTCAGCTTTAAATCTGTGTTTTGCATGTTAATTACCGCCTCCTATTTTAAATTTATCTTATCAAAAACGAGAAAATTCCTTTATGATTAGCTCTGACCTTCTTGTACTTCCTTCCTTTATTTTTCTCTCTTGGAGAGAGAGGACTTTGTATGGCATTTACAAACTGTTGATTTTTTAAATTTTGTTTGTTTTGTTTTGTTTTTTCCAGACAGGGTTTCTCTGTATAGCCCTGGCTGTCCTGGAACTCACACTGTAGAATCGACTAGTCTTGAACTTGGAAATCAACCTGCCTCTACCTCCCAGGTGCTGGGATAAACTGTTGATTTTCAAATGCCTTTCATGGGGCTTCAAGGAATCTGTCTCTATTTTAGAATATACAATATACTTTAACACAATTGTATTTTCACAAGTATGTCCCTTGAGGAATTTTTCACTGTCTCTCTGTCCCTGCCCATGTCCCTGTCTGTCTCTTTATTTCTATCTGAGATTCTTTCTCTCTCTCTCTCTCTCCCTCCTTCCCTCCCCTTTCCCAGTAGTTGTCTCTCTGTCTGTTTGTCTCTGTATCTTTCTCTGTCCCTCTTTCTCTCTCTTTCTCTCTCTCTCTCTCTCTCTCTCTCTCTCTCTCTCTCTCTCTCTCTCTCTCTCTCTCTCTCTCTCTGTGGGTGTGTTGGGAGGGAGATATTCTTCCTCTATGTATCTCAAAATCATTTTCCTTGTTGTTTCCTTTGACCATTACAGTGAAATCAGATATATACTATTTGGTGTCTGCGCATGATCAGGAAGACTATCTATAGATTACTAAAGCTGACAAGGACAATTATGATGAAACACACATCTTTGAGTAATAGCTGACAGACTATCATTGTAATATAGACAACAATCTTGGCAAGCTCAATTGGATTAGTTGTATAACATAAACACACTAACTTACACTTAATTATGTTCTTTAAAATGGTTTAGATCTTAAATTTTATTATGGATATTTGATTCTGATGTTTTCAAAGCTTAGGATCGGAGCTCATCTACAGAAAAATAATAATTGTAAAATAATAATTCATGTAGATGATTGGAACAGGTCTTGTACTGTGTTTGTGTGTTTGTGTGTGTGTTTACTTATGAAGCATGTATATGTATGTAGTATATGTGGATATATGTGCATGGGTGAGTTTGCCTGAGCACATACAGAGCCCAGATGACATATTCATGTGTTCTCTTCTATCTCTTAACCACTCACTGCCTTGGTCCTTTGAGCAGGCCCTCTTGCTGAACTATAAATGTTTGGATTTTGTCTCGGCTGATAGCAAATCTCAGCAACTCTACTATATCTTCTCCCTTTAATAATGGGATTATGTGTATGCATGGAACCATTCCATGCTCATCATATGGATGCTAGAATCTGTACTATGTCCTCCATGCTTGTTTAAAAAGTATTCATTGTTTATAAGATTTACTTTTTAAAATTAAAATATAATTTTATCATATCCTACTTCACTTTTCTTTCTCCATACCATTGCTTGTACTTCCCAATTTCTCTTTCTCAAATGTACAACCTCTTTTTCTATAAATTGTTTATATATATTCATATATAGACTGTATATACTTATACACATATGCATACACACTCACACACTCACACACACACACACACACACACACACACACACACACACACACATCTTGTTCAGTCTGAACAATGTTGTCTGTATTATCTGGTTATCTGATTTCAGGACTGACCATTTGATAGTGGATAACCACCTGAAGGTTTCTTTTGCTCTCAACATTGCTTAGTTTCCTGTTCTTCCTAAACTTTTTCCTTCAATATTAACATGTATATTGGTGTTGTCCTTGTTTGGGTTTTATTTAGGCAGCCATATGGGTAAGACTTCCTGGTTGTAATTCCCTTGATATTCTTAAGAGACTAAATATCACAGGAGAAGTTCTGTTCCTCTGACTCTTACAGTCTTTCATCTATCTCTGCCATATTGGTCCCTGAGTCTTAGGTGCGGGAGTCCTGTTGAGGATGTATGTATCAGTTGGCACTGGGCATTCTACTGTTACTTGTTCTCTACATTTTCATCAGTTGTGGTTTTCTGTGATAGTTTCTTTGTTTCAAAAAATCGTTTCCTTGATGAGGGGTGAGGACTTCACTTATCTGTGCACATAAGCAGAAATATTTAGAATGCAGTTAAAGGTTATGCTGATGTAGTAAAGTGGTGGTTTTATGTTCTCTCCCAAGGTCCTTGACCACACTAGACCTGGGTAGTGGGTGAAGTTAAGTTTAAACATTTTTAACCACTGAGCCATCTTTTCAGACCATGTGTGACTTTTAAAAACAATCATCAATGACAAATGAACAGAAAAATTAACTACACATATACCTAGAATGTGATGATTCATTTTTGTAAAACTTGATGACCCATCAGAGATTGGGAACTACAAAAATCAGGATGGTTCTTGGATTAGGACAGACTTGGAGCTGAACTTTGGAATAATTTCTAAGTACTAAGTGATGAAAGTTTTAAAGATAGATTTCCTTATAGTTTTCCCATCCTGCCCAAAATTTTTCTTTTAATTTTTAAAATGGTGGTGATAATGTTATGTATTTTGTGTTATAACTGGCCTCAAATAAGATTTGCAATTATTTCAGTAAAACACCTTTCCTTCCAGGAGGAGGTTGTCAGGTATCTTACAGTTCACATGAGCATAAACTTGTGGGAAACTGGAACATCATGATGTTATTAACTTTTAAATCTTCAGGTGTCATACCCTCCAGATTCCTTTATTCATAAAATTCAGCTAGGCCTGATGGTAGGCAGAAGCACATCCAAAAGTATAGTATTTGGTGCCTATGAAAAATTGTAATGCCTGGGCCATCACTATATTAGAATAATGTCAGGGGACTTAGGGCCTTTGTTTTATTTTGTCTTGTTTTGTTGTTACTGTTGACATTCTCCAAAAGCCTCAGTGGATAAGCATGCATACTTCTTTTTCTATGGCTTG
This sequence comes from Mus musculus, assembly GCF_000001635.26. NCBI lineage: Eukaryota > Metazoa > Chordata > Mammalia > Rodentia > Muridae > Mus > Mus musculus. The sequence continues at coordinate 100,050,605 of NC_000067.6, forward strand.
GTACTGCATAACTCACTGGGTTTCTTTTTGTCTTCAGACATTTATAGGAAACATGAATGCTAACAGTGTAGTTCACCACAAGCTACTGCACGCTGTGAGAGCCCGCTTTGTTCGCTTTGTGCCCTTGGAATGGAATCCAAACGGAAAGATTGGCATGAGAGTGGAGGTCTATGGATGCTTCTACAGTAAGTACTCACAAGGATCAAGTCACACAACATAAGATGGCTACGTAATACCAGATTATTTATATTGAAAATTAAAACGTGTGTCTGTTTGCACATGGGTATGTGTGGATTTGTGTGCTTTTGTGTGAGTTTGTGTATATGTTCACATGTGTAAGTGAAAAAAGTGGCTAAGCAAAAACCTCCAATATTTCCCAAGAGCATCACATCATTTGACCTAGAACTTTTCACTTGATCAGAAATATTCAGCTGAGCCTTTACTGGCTGAGCATGACCCACAAAGATTTTGAAATCTCCATTTCCAGAACAGTGGTTGTCCACCTTCATAATGCTGTAATCCTTTAATATAGTTCCTCACGGTGTGGTGACCTCCAACCATAAAATTATTTTGTCATTATTTCATAACTCTAATTCTGCTACCACTATTAATAAGAATGTCAATATGTAATATGTAGGGTATCTTATATGTGATGTCTATGAAAGGCTCATTTGACCTCCAAAATGGTCATGACCATAGGTTGAGAAATCACTGTGCTAGAAATGAGTCAGTCAAGAAGGCAGCTATTTTAAGTTTCTCCTGAAGGCATAAAGATGAACATGTATACTGTGTCATTATGAATTGATTTTCTTCTTTAATTCAGTGGCATTCACCTGCTGAGTTTATAATATCCAGTGTCACCTAAGGAGTAAATACACTTAGTCAACACACTTTAAAAAATCATTAGTTATATTAGTTCAGTTTCCTATTTCTGAGATAAAGTACCTTGAAAAGCATTTTTAGGGAGAAAGATGTTAATTATTTCAGCTCACAATCTCAGGTTACAGTCCATCATTGCCAGGCAATCAAGGTGGCAAAAAGCATAGGAGGCTAATCACATCCCATCGACATCTAAGAGCAAAGTATGATGATAACATGCTCACATGGCTCCTGTCCATCCATCATACAATGCTTAGGAAGTGGTAACACTCAGAGTGGGCATGTTTTTCTACTATTCAAGGTAATTCTCCCATAGTCATGCCCACAAGCCAACATATTCTAGAGAATCACTTACTGACATTGCCTTCATGGAACATTCCTTGTGTTCATGCTGGCAATTAAACTTACTAGAACAGTCCATTGAATTAGTACTACTTTGGGTCACAGAGGGACTCAAATGTGCCTACTTCTGTTCAACAAAGCCAGCATAAAATAGTACTTGCCTCAGAAGCATTCAACGTACTTCATAAAAGTGCATTTGCTTTCCTGTTGTCCTACACACTAAATTAAGAACTCTGAGAATGAAAACACAAAACTCTCAAGCATTAATGGCTCCTTGGGCAAACTCTTGGCTACAGTGGATATGTCTGAGAAGTAAAGTTTAAGGGGAGGAGATTGACTGTGGAACCAACTGCCTTTATCATGGACAAACACTTTTTGAAAGAGTATGATCTATGAAGGAAGCATTGACAGCCTATCAAGAAAGCACTTTGTCACCTGTAAGTTCAAGGAGGCCTTTAATTCCCCCTGTACCTCATTGCTCAATGAGGAACCTTTGTCATTGCTGGGAGGCTTCTGTGGCTCTCATTGGCAATGTTTGCTTACTTGTATGTTAAGAAACTTTCAGGATGAAAAACACTGAAGAAAAATTATTTGTTCTTTATAAATCCATCTCTTTGGGCCTAATAATTTCAAGTAGTGTGTGTGTGTGTGTGTGTGTGTGTGTGTGTGTGTGTGTATCAGCCTCTGTTTTCTCATGCAATCATATTGAGCTCAGATCATCAAGCATGGCAGCAAGGATATGTACCCAGTGAGGAGTCATTTGCTAACCCTGGTGTAGGATTTTTATTAGTCTTTCAATGTCTCTACCTTTAGTTTTACCCAAGAATGATATTGATCATTATTTCTTGTACCTTTTGTATGCCAAGCCCAAAGGATCATGATTTTAGTTAGATCACAGCTGTTACTTTAGTTGTGTATACTGGTATATACAGCATTGCCTGTAGATGTAGAGACAAGTATGAAGAGGACAGTGGTCAACTTCAACTATTCTCAAACAGGTACTGCCTACCTTGCCATTGCGAGACAAAGCCTGATGCTGGACTGTGGCTTGAAAAATGGACCAGGCCGGCTAACTGGCCAGTTACCCCAGAGATCTGCCTGATTCTTCCTTCCTAGTGCTGGACTTATAGCACATACCACACTTAGATATTTTTACACAGAATCTGGGGATCAAAATAATGCCCTGTTGTTTGAAGGGAAAACACTCAAAAATAAGTATAATGGTTATAGAAGGAGGTTTCAACTTCATCCTCTACTCTTTCATATTTAAGCTGGCACATGCATGTACATGCACCCATACAAACACACACACACACACACACACACACACACACACACACACACACACACACATTCAGAGAGAGAGAGAGAGAGAGGGAGACAGACAAACAGACAGAGACAGACAGACAGTGAGACAGAGAGTCTTTGAACTCAGTGTATTCATTTTCAATCTTAGCACCCATGTGATAAATAAGCAGGGGTGTTGATATACTGAGGGAGTAGGATAAATTGAAAGGGGGATGAGGAGTCTATGAAATTTTCAAATAATAAATAAAAATATTATTTAGAGGAAAGCAACCCATCATTTTCCCCCTTTTCAGCTCCCTTTCTCTCAGGGCTTAGCTTCAGGTCTGTTAATTTTTCTGTGTATGGCTGATGGCTGCTATAGTCACCAGATCCACTAACTGTGAAGAACCTTTACATATGTATCAGTTCCAAAACTCTCTGCCAGCCTGGTTTATGGAAATATTAATATACAATTGCTTACATTTTGCTTCCATGAAAATTTTCTAAATATATCCAGCTTAATATAGATGAAAAAATCTTGTCTCCCCACAGTTTGCAGGTCTTCTTCTCAAAATTCATTCTGTCTCAGTCATAGGTGTCTACACCCTGCCTATTTGTGTAGGACACTGAAAGGGAATTTAATACCTTTCTTCCCTCTAAGGTCTTGTCTAGTAACCCACCCACAATTCAAAGTGTCTCTACAAGTTCTTTTCTCTAGAGATGTATAGGGCCATGAAAGGCAGCCTGGTTTCTGGCTGAGTTAAGATAGATCCATCCCATAATCAGCCACCAAACCCAGACACTATTTCATATTCCAGCAAGATTTTGCTGAAGTGACACTGATATAGCTGTCTCCTGTGAGGCTATGTCAGTGCCAGGCAAATACAGAAGTGGATGCTCACAGTCATCTATAGGATTGAACACAGGGCCCCCAGTCGAGGAGCTAGAGAAAGTACCCAAGGAGCTGAAGGGGTCTGCAACCCTATAGGTGGAACAACAATATGAACTAACCAGTACCCCCAGAGCTCATGTCTCTAGTTGCATATGTAGCAGAAGATGACCTAGTTGGCCATCATTGGGACGAGAGGCCCCTAGGTACTTGCAAACTTTATATTCCTCAGTACAGGGGAACACCAGGGCCAAGAAGTGGGAGTAAGTGGGTAGGGGAGCAGGGCAGGGGGAGGATATAGGGAACTTTCAGGGTAGCATTTAAAATGTAAATAAAGAAAATATCTAATAAAATTAAAAAAACAACAACAACAATAGGATGGACGATAGGTGTTTTGCCATGCTCCTGGACACCAGGCTCCTGGACGAGGTCACAGCTCTTCATAGGTTTATGGCCATCAGTCATATAAGGGCAATGTCCTAAGCCCCTCCAAAGGTAGACGACTTGACCTTTGGTCACATAGCCTCAAGACAGATCTCCATTTTAATGACGAACCTAAAGACCTGGAGGTTTACCCAATTAAACTTTTCTTCCTAGACACTCCTCCCTGCAAAAGGTGTTTATCCTCAGGCCTGCCCTGAGAAAGTGGGGTGCTGTTTTACTCATCGCCACTCTCTGCCATGATAATAAATGCCTTAAAACCATGGACTGTCTCTTCTCATCGGGATGCGCCATGGGAGCAATAGAACAGTCCTTTCCCTAAAGAGCCAGATGTCTAATTTCTTGCAGAAGGTCCTCTCAGTGCTCCCAACCAAGACCTCCACCAAGTCAAACCACCCCTGAACAAACCAAGGACTTTCTCCTCCCCTGAGGACCCAGCCGGAGTTTTCTCTTCTTTTCCCCTTCAGCCCTGGGCAAGATCCATCCTGCGCTGGGGGTGGGTGGGTGGGGGACTCCATTCTCAACTCTTCTGAGGCTTCCAGCAGCACCTGGGGGCTCAAGAGCCTGAGAACCAGACAGTCCCGGCTTCCCTGCAGGCCCGTGAACCCCTGAGCCAGCTCCAGCAGTTGCCTGGGACCTCAAACTGTGCTCCACCATCTCTGGAGCGGTGTCTAGCATAGTCAAAACTTATCCCTCCTCATCTCTCTGATCCTGGTTTCTCCCATCTCTACTTTTCTCTCCTCCACTGGCCCCCAATTTTATCTTTCTTTCCTGTGCTCTGGCTGGACAGATCTCTTTGTTCCTTTACTATGCCAAAACTTCATTACCCTTGGATCTGTGCCAGTCTTTAGACAAATATTTCCCCTAGATATTTGTCAATGTGATTGTCAATGTAATCTGAGACAGTGACATTCTCAAATGTGTGCATTCTAAATGCCCCTTAAAATCACCTATGCTACTTCCAGTATTCATGTTATTAATGTATAATGCCGGAGTATACTTCATTTACTATACAATGCCACAAACCATAACTATTGGTTTATGCTATGTTGATAGCTATCTTCTTCTCTAGTTTCCTGCACTTTCAGGTAAGTTCACTATTAAGTACCTGCTTTTAAAACTGCTTATTTGTTAGTAGGTAGAGACATGTTTTGGGCCAGTCTCATTGTCTAAGCTTAGCCAGGATGGTTCTTATAGAATTAATAATATTAAAAATATTAACTTTTCATTAATAAAGGCATTTCAGTATTTTAAGGGTATTACTTTTGTTTCTGTGTGCTCATAAATCTTAAATTTGTCCACAGTATATTGACAAAAATTGGTGGAAATTTATAACTTTAGGAAGTACCTCAGTTGGTAGACTGCATGCTTAGCTATGAGTTTCATTTCCAGAACCTCCTTAACCTAGCCTGTTGGCTTACTCCTGAGGTCCCAACTAAATGAAATAGGTCTAAGACTTTGAGAGGATCACATTCATTCTCAATTACTTGGCATATTGTTCTAAACTATCTAAAGAATGAGCCACGACAGTGATACTTTTGTTAGAATGAGTGACCTTATTAAGTAAATAACAGGCTAAAGTAAACGAATAAATACATGAAAACAATGTTGTTTCCCCACAGCAGTTCTACTTCACACCATTCATTCTGTCTCAGTCATAGGCCCCTATACACTGTCTATTGGTATATAATACTGCAAAGGAGTTTAGCACTTTTCTTCACCCTAAGACCCTGTCTAGTAACTCACAGGACTTAGATACATGTGCACATAGCAAACACCATCACATTTCCTCACACAAAGTTTTTTGACTGAAATTGTCTGGAGAAGCCTTCTTGAGGCTGGAGTTCCTAATAGAAAGTGGCCCTAGCCTAACCAACTCTTAGCTTTGGTGAGGTTTCCGAGAAAATCAGGTAATAGCAATAAAGGAGATAACATCATCTGCCTCTCTTTCTATCCTTCATCTATTTTTCTATAATTTGTCATATTTTCTATATTTTTTATGTTTCATATTTTACTTATAACCTATCCATGTTTTAAATTAATTATTTATTTACATTTCAAATGTTAACCCCCTATTGGTCCTTTTTTCAATAGTACTCCACTGTTAAGAGAGTGTTGCTTAATGGTGGAGTACTCCCTCCCCTGTGCCGTTAAGAGAGTGTTCCCCAACCAACCCACTCATTCCCACTTCACCCCTCTCTCATCCCCCTTCTCTGGGGCACCAAGCCTTCATAGGACCAAGTGAACCCCTTACCACTGAGGTTAGACAAGACAGTCCTTTCTAGCATAAGCCATGGATCAGGTGATGTATGCTCTTTGTTGGTGTGTTAGTCCCTCTGAGCTCTGAGGGGATTAGTTAACACTGATTTTTTTCCTATGGAGTTAACAATCCCCTTCAGCTCCTTCAGTCATAATCCTGACTTTTTCAATGGGATCCCCAGGCTCAGTCTAATCATTGGCTATAAACATCTGCATCTGTTTTAGTCAGATGCTGGCAGAGCCTCTTAGAGGACAGCCTTTATAGGCTTGTCTGCAAACACATCTTGGCAACAGCAATAGTGTTGTGGTTTGGTGTCTAGGCCTGGTATGGATGCCAAGGTAGGATGGTCTCTGGGTGATCTTTCCTTCAGTGTCTGCTCATTTTTTTTGTCCCTGCATTTCTTTTATACAGAAACAATTTTGGATTAATTTTATTTGAAACGGGTGGGTGACTCCATCTCTCAATTGGAGGCCATGTCTATCTACTGAAGATGGTCTCTTCAAGTGCTATCATCCCACTGTTGAACATTCCTGTTATTGTCATCTCCACTGGGTCCTGGGAGCCTCCCACATCCCTGATGTCTGGGATATTCTAGTTGTTTTCCCCATTCCCCACTCCATGCTTATGCATATTTCTATTCATACTCCTGACACTCTGGGCTTCTCTCTTGTCTCTTCCTATATGTGAACCTGCCCCCCTTTTCCTCCCCTCCCTTCCTCTGCCTCCTGTGGTTATTTCTTTCCCCTTTTTAAGTGTGATTTAAGCATTCACACTTGGCTTTCCTTTCTGTTAAGCTGCAAATGGTCTGTACCATGGGTGTTCTGAACTTTTTTATTAATATCCACTTATCAGTGAGTACATACCATGTATGTCCTTTTGGGTGTGTGTTACCTCATTTAGGATAATATTTTCTAGTTCCATCTATTTTCTTGCAAAAATCCATGATGTCTTAGCTTTTAATAGCTGAGTAGTATTTCATTGTGTAAATGTGCCATATTTTCTGGTTTGATTTTTCTATTAAGGGATATCTGGATTGTTTCCAGCTTCTGGCTATCATGAACAAGGCTGCTAATAACATAGTGGAACACATATCCTTGAGATATGGTCAAGCATCTTTTGGGTATATGCTCAAGAGTGGAATATCTGGGTCTTCAGGTAGAACTATTTCCAATTTTCTGAGGTACTCAAAGTTCTAACTAGACAACAAACAGATGTCAAAGGGAAACAAAATAGATAGGAAGAAATCAAAGTGTCACTATTTGCAGATGATATGGTAATATATATATATATATATATATATATATATATATATATATATATATATATATATTTATACCTAAAATTTCTACCAGAGATATCCTACAGTTGATAAACAATGTCAGCAGAGTAAAAACAAATCAGTAGCTTTCCTCTACACAAAGAATAAATGGTCTAAGAAAGAAATTAGAGAAATAACAGCCTCCACAACAGTCATAAATAATATAAAATATCTAGGTGTAATGCTAACCAAGCATGTGAAAGATAAGTATTATAAGAACTTCAGATTCCTGAAGAAAGAAATCAAAGAAGATTTGATTTCTTCTTCAATGGAAAGCTCACTAATCCTCATGGATCAATAGAATTAACATAGTAAAAATGATCATCTTAGCAAAAGCAAAATGCAATCCCCATCAAAATTTTCAACTCAATTCTTCAAAGAGATAGAAAGAGTAATTCTCAACTTCATATTGAGTAACAAAAAACCAAGGATAGTGAAAATAATTCTCAAAAATTAATGAAATTCTTGGAAAATCACCATCCCTGATGTCAAGCTGTACTACAGAAGAATAATGATACAAATCAAATGGTATTTGTAGATAGACAGACAAGTCAGTCAATGGAATAAAATTGAAGATGCAGAAATAAACCCACATACCTATAGACACTTGATCTTTGGCATAGGAGCTAAAACCATTCAGTGGGTGAAAAAAGCATACTCAACAAATGGTGCTGGTTTAACTGGTAGCCTGCTTATAAAAGAATACTAATTGATTTATTTTTATCTTCTTGTACAAAGCTAAAGTCCAAGTGGATCAAGGATCTCAACATAAAGCCAGATACAGTGAATCAGACAGAAGAGAAAGTGGGAAATAACCTCTAACACATTGGCACAGAGGAAAGTTTCCTGAAGAGAACACCAATGGTTCAGGTTCTAATATCAACAACTGACAAATGGGACCTCAGGAAACTGAAAAGCTTCTGTAAGTCAAGGGCACTGTTAGTAGGACAAAATGGCAACATACAGTTTAGGAAAAGATCTTTACACATCTTCTATCCAATATAGGGCTAATATCCAAAATGTTCTAAGAACTCAAGAAGTTAGACTCTAGAAAACCAAATAACCCAATTAAAAAATAGTATATATAGCTAAAGAGAAAATTCTTAACTGAGAAATTTTGAATAACTGAGAAGCACCTAAAGAAATTTCCAACATTCATAGTTATCAGAGAAATGCAAATCAAAACGAAGCTGAGATTCCACCTTACACCAATCAGAAAGGCTAAGATCAAAAACTTCAGGGGCAGCAGATGCTGGTGAGAATGTGGAGAAATAGTAACACTTCTCCATTGCTGATGGGATTGCAAACTGATTCAACCACATTGGAAATATCCATAGGGTTTAAATTACTTTTAAAAATAATTTATAGTCACATTTAATTTAAAATTACCTTTATCAGCTATCAAGTCAAGAGCTCCAAACAGACAACAAACATATGTTCTGAGATCCCTAGCACTCTGCTTGGATAAGGCCAATTTCTCTCAATAATTAAACTTTTAAGGGACAGTGTCTCTAAAGTAGCAATAAGGCCATAAGTAGCTGAGGCAAGGTAGGGTCTGAACAACATTTGCTCTCATCTTCCCTTGTGGAATACTTCCATGCATTTATATATGGAAGTATTTAGTCATGTGGAATAAAACATTTCCTTGGAAGAAAAATATAATCTTTTGACAGAGGGTTAGTTTTCACTGCCAAAGTCAACAAGGAACCTATATTTTTCAAACATACACATGTAAGTGGCTTCAGGGACATGGTTTAATTGTTGCCAGGAGCACTAGCTCCTACACACATCTCCAATCCTGTGTCCCTCACCTACACATTCACTCGTAATTTTGCCTAAGAATCACTTCTTTCTATTTGTTTGTAAATAAGTCTCTGGAGCTCTGCCAGAAGAATGCCTGAGCAGGTGAACAAAGCCCAGTTGCAATCACCAGCACCATCTAAACCTTCTTTTATTCCTAGGATTTATTCAGGAGGTGGAGGCAGAATGATCACAAGTTTAAGGTGAACTTCAGCTTCATAGTCATTTCAAACTCATCATTGGCTAGATACTCTGTCTCAAAAGAAAATACCACAAAAATACCTACTTTGACCACAAGCAAATTACTGTTGTTTATTTATCACTACTTAGTTGTGATAAAGAGCCAGAATTTAAGCCAGTTGTCTCAAACTCTATTTCTAATGTAACTATTATGTATTTGTTCTTCAGATATTTGGGTCACACTTTCACCATTCTTTTTTCAGTTCTATTCAGGTACACACCCTGTTGCTAATTTAGTAGACGGTAGCTGGGATTTCATATTCTTGGTCCTAAAGGATTTTGACATCTTCTATCAAGCCATCTGGAGACTTTAAGCTTCTTTAACTTTTCTCTGGAGCTTCGATTTGAATTTCTTTATGTATGGGAAGCTAATTAATTTTGAAAGCATTATAAATTCTGATAACACATAATGATCTGCCAGGCTCCCCAGACTCATTAAGAATTATAACCCTCCTTTTATATCCCAGGATCCTCCCCCTACACAAGACCTTGCTCCTATCTGGTTAATTACTTTCAAGTGCTCATCCAAAACTCATCACTTTCTAAGCTAAAATCATGTCCCCTTTCCCCAAACAAATTCTTTATCATCATCTCTGTTTCAGCTGCTTTCTTTGCTATTGTCCTTACAATCCAGAGTCAGTTGTCACAGCAGCAGAAGTCATATAGTTGTAAATTTCATCTTTGGGTTGCTAACATCAGTATAGTCTTATCCTGGGAATGATGGGAGGCTTTGTGCACAGCCAGGTCAGCCTTGGAGGTATGGAAGATAGGAAAACAGTGGGCAGATGTGACACTTGGAAGCCCCAGATCCCACTTTGCAAATCTGACACCTTATAGCCAGATCTAGATAGTCTCACCAGATGATTGCAAGTACTTCACTCAGGATATAAGAAAACATAAATCCAGATGTACCTAATTTTAGATCAACATAAGGGTCTTATTCTTAGAAATCACTGAAAGCTCCAGGGAGTACTGCTTAGCTTTCAGTCTCTAGCTGCATATGTATCAGAAGATGGCCTAGTCAGCCATCACTGGAAAGAGAGGCCCATTGGACTTGCAAACTTTATATGCCCCAGTACAGGGGAACGCCAGGGCCAAGAAGTGGGAGTGGGTGGGTAGGGGAGTGGGGGGTGAGGGCATGGAGGACTTTTGGGATAGCATTGGAAATGTAAATGAGGAAAATACCTAATAAAAAAATCACTGAAAGAACTGAGGAGCTAAGTGTGAATATTTATAGGTAACAGAAGTACAGTGCACAGAAAGACTTCTGTCTTAACCCATGACCACTCTGTGATGTTTCTAATCAATTGAAAACCTGAATATTCCTCAACCATTGATATATGTTAACGCATTGTCTTTGCTGCTGTCTTTGGGCTATGGAGGTATAGGAGCCCACCCTAGATCTGTAGAAATATAGACTTCAGAAGCTGCAGGGATCTGTCAAAGGAATGCTTATGACTAGGGAGAGAGCACAGACAGTAAGTGTCACCCTGCAAACAGGAGGACCTGAGTTTCTTCCACAGGTCAAATGTTTAGGAAAATGATGAACAGGTTTATCCACATGTGTAATCTCATTATTGAGATATAGAGTCAGGTAGACCCGCTGGGGACTATTTGGCAGCCTATGTACTAGATGTCTTAGTGAATCCCAGGCTAGTGAGAAATTTTGTCTCAAAATCCCAAAGTGAATAGCACCTGAGGAACAACACCCAAGATTAAGTCCTCTAACCTGTACAATCAGTCCTGATGAATGAGTGCCTCATGGATAAGCTGCAGCCATGGCTCTGAAAATATATTTGCCTTATGCTAACCATGGAATTTAAAAGACAACCTGCCCTCATATTTGGACCAACCACTCTGCAGTTAGTTTCCCCACAGCAGTCAGGGTCATACCTGTCAGCTTGTTTTACCTTCAGTTTCTGTGGAAGTGGTCACCTCAGTGATGTACGTATTGAAATATTGGCTATACAACAGAAAGCACCCATGCATAGTCATGTATCCACACATAGAATCTATGCAAAACATAAAATCATGGAAACTTTTTTTTTTATTTTTCTGTTCTGTGTATTTGTGGTATATATGTGTATACAAGCATATACATGTGTGTGTGTGTGTGTGTGTGTTGTGTGTGTATGTTTGTGGCTGTGTGTTTGACCATGTGAAGATCAGTGGTAGACATTTTATTTTTATTATATCAGGTTTCTGAGTGGACCCCGAATTCACTAAATTCACTTGGAGGTAAACAGCATGTCCCCAGATCCTTTGCCTATGCCTCTACAGCTCTGAGATTACAGGCTACATGGTGTCACCTGTTGTTGTTGTTATTGTTGTTGTTTTGTTTGGGGGTGGTGGTGGCATGGAATGTGTGTGTGTATGCTTGTGTATAGTGTAGTATGATATGTAGGTGTGTACATATTCTATTATGCGTGTGGAAGCCAGAGAAAAACATCAAGTCTCCTGTTTCATCACTGTTTCTTGTTACCCCACGAAAAGACCTCTTAATGAGCACAGCTCTGGGCTGCCAGACTATGCCGGGGCCTAGCAAACACAGAAGTGGATGCTCACAGTCAGCTATTGGATGGATCACAGGGCTCCCAATGGAGGAGCTAGAGAAAGTACCCAAGGAGCTAAAGGGATCTTCAACCCTATAGGTGGAACAACATTATGAACTAACCAGTACCCCTGAGCTCTTGACTCTAGCTGCATATGTATCAAAAGATGGCCTAGTCGGCCATCACTGGAAAGAGAGGCCCATTGGACACGCAGACTTTGTGTGCCCCGGTACAGGGGAACGCCAGGGCCAAAGGGGGGGAGTGGGAGGGTAGGAGAGTGGGGGTGGGTGGGTAAGGGGGACTTTTGGTATAGCATTGGAAATGTAAATGAGCTAAATACCTAATAAAAAAAAAATAAAAAAAAAAATAAAAAAAAAAAGAATCCTCATGACCTGCAGAGCACTGTAATAACAAGCAAATGCCTTGACTCCCTTATATTTATTATTTTCTTAATGTAGTTTCTAGAGATTCTGAACCTTTTGCTTGGGAAGCAAATGCTCTCCCTCAGGGAGTCATCCTTAGCTTTTTAAATAGTAATGAGAGCGCTGAACTCAGGTCCTTACTGTACTGAGCCCACCATCTCCCAGGTCCATGGCAACGTTTCTGTACCTACTGTCACAAAAGGGAAAACTAGAAGCTTTCTGCTCAAATTTTGAAACTGCTGTTTAAACAGCAAGTAGCCTTCCTGGAGTATCTGCATGCTGCATCTGAGAAGAACACTGAAAATGGTGTAGACCAGAGACACAGCTAAAATCTGCATGATGCTATTTCACAGGCCTTCTTCCCTATTCTCAGCCTTTGCTACAATCATCCCTTTCCTTCTGGTGACCTGTAAAAAAAATACTTATGAAATATTGCCCTCTTGATGAGACCTTTGTCCATACCTAAATGAGTGCCCATGTCTCACGACTATGCAAGCTGTTCTTTTCATTTGAAGTCTTCCAGTTTGCCTCACTATGTCCTACTCCACTCCTTTTGTTACCGACTAGTTATTTATATCGTATTGCTTTACTCCCACCAGACCCTTCGGAGAAATGAATTGTGTGAAGCATCTTAACACTTCCCTTTATTGCATAACATTCCATCATTGTGATTCGCTTATATCCACAATGTTGTGTGTGATTGTCTAGATGGCTTGACCCATTGTATTTATCGTATTTGCATCAGAGAAATGAAACCAAAATTAATTTAGACTATTACCTACATGGGATTGAAAAGGTTTAGATGGTAATGAACTTGAAATGCAAGCATGAGCACCCAGTACCTAGGACCCAGGTGAGGGATAACCTTGGCTAAAATAAACTGCATATGATGATATATGTTGTGGGGGGCATAAACAAAAAAAAATCTCTGGATCATGCTAGCCTACTTCCAGAGTAAATTGTTCCTTAAAAAAAAAAAAAAAACTTTCCCTGGCATCCAAATGTTCTTGTGCACACACACTGATACACACACACACACACACACACACACACACACACACACACACACTGAGAGTAAGAAATAATAAACTCAATACATTCCATGAATTCAGGGATAAATAAAAGAAGAAAAATCTTTCTTAGGAGTTCTCTAACATGATTTTGGTATGTTTTTGTAATTTGTGAAAAGTTTAATGACACTGTAAACTTTAACTATATTCACAGATATATGGAGATTGTTCAAAAATATGGAGAAAACCCTCATTAAGAGAAACTCGTTTGTTCTTCTTAGCAAGATAAGTCCTAGTGTTCAATACCCACATGATATAAACCAGGCTGGTTGGTACACACCTGAAACCCCTACACTCAGAAGGTAGAAGCAAAAGGACCAGAAATTCAATGATGTCCTCAGCTCCACAACAAGTTTGAGGCCATCCTGGTCTACTGGAGACTCCTTTGCAGGAAAATAAGACTGGAATCTAGAGTTTTAGTTTTTCTCTGTTATAATTTTTTAAAATGTTGTCTTGATCCTTTTCCTATCCATTTCACCTCCTTATCAAATACAGAAAGTTCTGAAATTTTCTTTGAAGAGCTGTCTTTAAGCTTTTACAGTTTACTAATCAAACTTCCTTTGTGCTGAGGGTTCATCTCCGGTAGTCAGAGTTGTTGATTAAGCCTGGACAAATCAGAGAATAGGTGTGTGGTGGGACAAGTGAAATTCAAGCCAACTTTGAAAACCTTTTTGGTTTATGGATTACAAGCTAAGACTTCAGGTCTTCAGTGCAAGTACATGATCTAAATACAATATTTATTTTCGTATAATATTATATAATATGAGAAAACCTTCAAATGTATTTATATTGAAAATCTTGTTTACTCTGAGTAGCTGAAGAATCCAAGTGAGACTAATTGTTTCAAGGTGAGTGAGTATTTTCTCCTGTCAGAGTTGACCTTCACCTTTCTGATTCTGAGACACAAACATCTTCCCAGGCACTCCCCAGAGCTGTTTATCATCCCACTTGGGAATTGAAACTTGGACTGTTTTAGTCAGAAAAGCCCCCTTTAGCTGGTTTGTTGACAGTCTTCCTAAACTCATCAAATGTGTCAGATTTTGCTTCAAGAAGTCCGTATTTCTCAGAAAATAAGCTTGACAGCTGGGTCAGCAATTATGAGGCCAGTAGGAACTAAACCTCATTGGCATTCTGTGGCTGCTCAGAGAAGCAAGGAGATGGGGCAGGATTTGCTTTGACCTGCAAGGTCAGACGGGGGAGATTTACCATCTACCCTTACTGGGGGATTTTCAGGACCATGATTTGCCTAACAATCATAGTCTAGAAAAATCTTCCAATGAGTCATCACTGAAAAAAACACACATTGCATTGAACAGAATTTACAATAATGAGAGAGTTAAAGCCAATTTTGAGATGGAGAAATATTACTCACCCCAGTATGTATTTACCAGTTGTGTTCCAGGTCACTGGCATTGTGGGTGAAGTAATAAACTCTCAGTAGTGGTGTACCAGCCAGTCTCATGCACATAACATAAAAAGAACAAATCGATCCAAATGGTCCTTGGAATACCTCAAATATCAAATACTCCTTAATATACCAACTGTGGGTCCATGCTGTGAGAAATGTTGATACTCACTTCATAAAAGCACCAGAGATTTAGAATAATGAAAACAGAGCAATATATCTTATTACTTTGCAATACATATTATCATCTCAAAATGGCAGGCACACTGACTTAAAGCAGAGAGCAACTTTTAGAAAAGAACACAAGACCTTCCTTCATTTTCTCTCTCCCTTCCTGTCTCATTGGCTGGATAATCAGGAATCTACAGTCTTATACATTATGACTTCATCTCCATGATTTACAACCCATTCATTTTAGAGATTGACTGACTGTAGGATGCTTGTTAACCTTGACTGTTAGTAACTATCTACAATAGCCAGAATCATCATGCTAGTATAGTTTGAGTATGGGTTGCTAGCTTATGGTCTCCTGATGTAGAAGTTTCTGATTGTGTCATGGGATGCAAACACAGTACTATGCAGAGGTAGACTCACGTTGTGTGTTGGTGAGGCAAGTCCTGTGGAGGCTCATGTGATGTTTGGAAAAAGTATAAGTATGACTCAACACACAGCAACAGGGTGCTTGCATAGCTAGCTGAGCAATTCTTCCTTGGTCTCATGTCTTCACTGACCTACATTTTAAGGGAGGCAAGTCAGAAAACTTCTGACATCCCAGCTGGTGCTGATTGCTCCTGCTAACTGGTGCAGAGTCAGGGGGGCTTGGCAGTATTCACGGGATCACGCCACAGTTACTGATTCATGTTCGGTGACACTTTTGAAACCGAGTATTGGTATCATGACACTACTGAACAGGAGTCCTGGTATCCTGACAAATGGAGATTGAAGTCACCCCAAAGAACTATTTCTAAACATATTACCTTGTCTTATTTACCATCTTTTGACCTCTATATTGGGACAGTAGGCTACTGGGTTTAAAGCATATAAAAACCCTCATTAAGGTAGCTTTTAAAGAAATCTAAACCAACAGTCTCCCAGAGTTTCTGTCCATCTGTATCTGTACTTAAGATGATTTAAAGTATTTTTATATTGAAAATGAACCAACAGACTTTATTTCTTCTGTATGCCCTGAATTACATCAATGAGGTCCTAGATTCTGTACTTCTGGTCTGCTTCCTTGAATATAATACTGTTGTTCTATGAAGATGGGGGCTCCAGTCAGCTGATCTTTGCATCCACAAGATCAAACCCTGTGTGTACTCTTTTCCTGACATTTCACTACCGGCAATACCTTTGACTTTCAGAAATACTTCCCTTGATTGGATATACTCTTGAAACTCTACTTCACTTTGGATGAGGTGGGTGCCTGCTTCTACTGGGCTGAGAGTTGTGTCTGTGCTCCCTAGCTTGAAGTTTAGAACCAGAAAGCTATACCTAGGGTGTCATTACTCATCCATGCTGTGCAGCCAGGATTTAGGCACATATTATGTAAGTGATTAATAGGAGTAAGCCAGGGATTTAGGAAGTTTTCTTTGTGGGTAAAACAGTTGCTGCACTGGTATGCATATCTCAATTCAGGTCAAATGCACCCAAATAAATACCAAGCAGATGTAGAATTCTGCTTCAAAACTTAGAAAGTAGAAACAGGAATCCTTTCAACAAGATGTCAAGCTAGACTAGCTTTAGTGAACTGAGGATTCAAGTCAGTGACTCTGACTCAAAAATTAAGATGGAAGCAAGAGGGAAAAGATTTTACATCAACCTCTGGCCTCCATCTCTACATATTTATACATACAATGTGACCTCCCCATATTTATACAACACACACATCATACATATCAATCAGTCAATATAAATATAAACAAAAGAATCAAGGATAAACCAAGAATATTGGAGAACAATCTAGTTCATATTAATCAGCTAAAAATAATAGACCTAGTAGGAACCAAGTAGGCACTGGCAGTATAGAACTGAGGGAAAGTGAAGAGACTAACATACATATCACAAGAACAGCATCATACTTCCACTAGCAAATGTTATAACAGATGATGCATTATACAAATTCAGGATAAAACAGTCTTTTATAAATAACACACAAAAGGGTCAAAACCCTCTTGATTCTTGCCATCAAGCTTCTGGTTTTCCCAGCTTTTTGTGATCTCCTACTTTACAAAGTGCTCCCTTGATAAACTTCTTTATGTATCTACTTCTAGCTCACCACCTATTCCCAGTCTCAATCATAGCTCCAGGACATGAGAACATGAAAAATTACCAGGGATAGCCTCCATATTCAATCCATGCCTATTGCAAAAGTACCACAAAGTATTTACCCTAAGAGCTTTCCAAACACAAATCTTTTTGTTCAGGCTCTCACTTGATAAGCCACTGCCCTGAATGACCATGTAATTTTTGTGTATGAAGAAATACGTAACACTAGGTGCCAGGGGATTCCACATTAACTTGTAAAAAAATATAAGTAATCTTTAAAAAATATGTGTGAGTGGGGGGTAGAGGGACAGAGATAGAGATAGAGACAGACAGACAGAGAGAGAGAGACAGAGGTGTGTGTGTTTGGGGAAGTGTACATACTTGGTGTACATGCAGAGGTGAGCAGAGAATCTTGTTCAGTCTCTCTCATGTACTTTTCTGTGGGTTTCAGATATTTAACTTCACTGTTAGGCTTGCAGAGCAAAGCATCTTATTTGCTGCACCACCTTGCCTGCTCTCCATTTTTCTTTGTTTTAGCCTCTTTTCTGTCTTTTCTTGTCATTTTTATTGATAGTAAATTGTATTAAAGTGCAATAAAAGCAGGCTATAATTTCTCTACTCTCAGATCCCCCAACGTCCCCTCTCCCCTGGATCCATTCTCCCACTGCCTTCCTTGAGAAAAGAGTAGGTTTCCAAGAAACAACAACCCAATACAATAAAACAGAATACAATAAGACAAAGCAAAATCCTTTACACCATGGCTGGATAATGCAACTCAAGAAAAGGAAAAAAAGTCCCAAGAGCAGGCAAATGAGTCAAAGACTCAAATTTTTAGGAATCCCACAAGAACACCAAGCTTACAACCAACACATATAACCTAGTTCAGACATTTGCAGGCCCTATGCTTACTGGCTTTGTCTCTGTAAGTTAACATGAGCCCTGTTAGTTGACTAGATGGGCCATCATTTCCTGTTATCTTCCATCCATTTTTACTCCCACAATCTTTCTGCAATCATTTTCCATAAGATTCTATAAGCTCTGAGGGCAGGGACCTGATGATGACCTCCATTTTAAACTCTTTCTGTACAATGTATGACTGTGGATATCTGCATCTACTTCCATTAGCTGCCAAAGGAAGCCTCACTGAAGATGCTTGGACAAGGGGAATCTATGAGTATAGCAAAATATCATTAGGATTCATTTCTTTTTTTCTTGACCAGTCATGTTTGGGTTTACCCTAGGTCACTGGGCTACCTAATCTCTGCTTCTTGACTACTCAGGAAGTGTAAGACATGCATTCTCATGGAATTGCCCTCAACTTGAATCAGATATTGCTTGACTACTCCCACAAGTTCTGCACCACAGTTGACTCAGCACATCTTGCAAGCATAAAGATTTTAGGTCAAAAGTTTTGAGGCTTGGTTGATGTCCACATTTTTCTTTTAGTATCCTATAGAATACCTTCCCACACTGAAGACACTAGAATATAGGGTTGAAGGCTTCACATGGGCACCAGCTCAATCTCTCAATGTTCAATGAGCTTTGTGGATATTTTCCTCAGCAATGAGTCCTTGTTATAAGTTTCTATTTAAAGAGCACAACCGTCTGTCCTAGCATTAACCTGGGTTTAGATTTACCCACTGGATTTAAAGATCTCCACAGGAACCTCTTGCTCAACAACTCAATAAAATATATCTCAGTCCTGCCATTGGGAGCCTTGTTTGGTGACAAGAGAAGGCCCGTTCATACTCTGCATCCCCTATTACTAGATCACTTACTAGGATCACCCTCATAGATTCCCAGGGTTTCCATTGCACTAGGTTTCCACATAACTCCCTCAAAGTTCTCGAGTTCCAGGTGACTCTCTGCATATTCTTCTTCCATCTCCCCCAACAGGATCTGTGCTGTCCCCATTTATACCTGCACAGCAGGTCACGTGCACAATCTAGTTCTCCTTCCATGGGAGAGCCATCTGTTGGATCAAGAGCCCTCCTTTTTAACTTAGCCTCTCTGAATCTGTGAATTGTAGCTTGTTTATTATTTACTTAATAGCTAATATTTACTTATTCTTTTGCCCACTTTGACTTTCACTGTGTATGTTTTTCTCAAACTGCAAACATTTCTTTATATCTCACAAAAACCTTAAAATACCCCCATTATTTAATTAGGCAAAACTTGCCTTCAATGTCAAACAACTCATTACTCTGTGAATTCCTTCCTGCAGGTGCATCATCTTCTGAGTCTCAACTTTCCTTTTTTAAAGGAAGGATAGTCTAGATCATGCATGACTGCAAGGCTCATTAAATGAGCTAAATATATGCTAACAATTACCCAAGGATATTTTGTTTAACACACAGCATACTCATCTCCATAAGCCATTGCAAAATTGTGAGCAAATTTGGAGGGCATATTGAATTCTGTTGGCTATTTTGGTTTCCCTATTAAGTAGTAATCATGGAATTGAGGAGATACCTCAGTGAGGTAAAGGGTTTTCTATATAAGTTGAGTGACTTGAGTTTGAACCCATATAAAAAGCTGAATATGGGGGCACACATTTGTAGTGACACCAATCCCTCAGAATAATTGGAAACAGAAATGAAACTAACTTCAAGCTTATGAGCCAGCTGAGTTGGAGTACACATTACAGAGGTAGAAGCAAAGGAGAAAACAAGAAGAAGAAGAAGAAGAAGAAGAAGAAGAAGAAGAAGAAGAAGAAGAAGAAGAGGAAGAGGAAGAGGAAGAGGAAGAGGAAGAGGAAGAGGAAGAGGAAGAGGAAGAGGAAGAGGAAGAGGAAGAGGAAGAGGAAGAAGAAGAAGAAGAAGAAGAAGAAGAAGAAGAAGAAGAAGAAGAAGAAGAAGAAGAAGAAGAAGAAGAAGAAGAAGCCTATTTTGAATAAAAGGTGGAAGGAGAGAACTGCCTCCTCAAAGTTGTTTTCTGATCTGCAACTGCAAACAACAGTACATGCATACCTGTAGCATACCTATAAGTATACACACACACACACACACACACACACACACACACACACACACGAGCATGCACACATGAAGAGAGTCTATAAACCATAAAATAATAACTTTTAAAAATAAGAGCTCATTTTTAATTTTGATGCTTCTTATTATATGATACATTTTCTTTTGTTATCTTATTGTTTTAAAGAGACTAGGTGAAAAAATTTACATAGTAAATAAAGGTTCTATTGTTCACAACAAATTAAAATTCAAACAAGGCAACATAACAGAGGTGTTAAAATATCCAATGCTGAAAATTTTATGTGTGTTGTATTTCTTTTTGTTTAATGGCAACAGTAGAAATGATGAGCTATTCTTACCATTTTAAGTCTGCTTATCTAAGTCATGTTGAAGATAGTAAGCATCTCCCTGGTGCATGGAGAAAGGAGTAAGTATTCAGTGGATGAACTTAATCTTTCTTCAAAACTTCTCTTAGACTTCTGGTTTTCTAACTGTGAAATGGTTATAGTGATTCATGTGCAACTTAATTAATATTGCAAATATTGGCATTTGACTGACTTCTCTTGAATGTGCAAAATGTTTCTGTTGATAATTATTGACAGCGTTAGGGGAAAAGCTTGCATCACCCTACCAGGTTGAGTCTGTATTCAATAAAGCAAACATCTTATTGCTATAAGAGTCAGCAAGTACAAGGGATAGTGAGCCACCACAAGTCGAGTGGCAGTAGTCCTCAGAGAGCTTTCTTCAAAGGAACTCTAAATGCTGCTCTCTAAGGAGACTCCTAGCTTGTGTTGATATCCCTTCCATAGCAGCTATATATTTCTCTCATTCTCCCTATCTCCCTCTTACTGAAACAGTTATGAACTTCCTCTCCAGGCTTTAAAGGAAACCTTTCCTTAGCTCCAAGGCCCCATCATATATAGATTTACATGTTTTGCATCTTATTTTTCTAATTATTTTCCTCCCATCTGAAGTCCAAATCATGGCCTTGAGGCTGTCTTAGTACACCTCACTGGAGGAAGTTATGAAAGCGCCCTTGTAGGTCTGGCTACTGTTCTCTTATTTTGTTCAACAGTCCCAAATGGGAGCTTCTACTTTAGCCAGATGTGTCTGTGCTGCCTACAAATGATTGATTCCTTAGATTCTATATAGGTCGGTTTTATTTTATGTACTTTCTTATAAGAGAGATCTTCCTTGTTTCAGGAATATTCCTGTGAATTGAGCAGCATCAAAGATGAGAAGCAAAGATAGGAGCCATGAAGAAACACACTGATGTTTCTTTCTCTTTTCTCTACTCTTAGAATCAGATGTTGCTGACTTTGATGGCCGGAGCTCACTTTTGTACAGGTTCAATCAGAAGACAATGAGTACCCTCAAAGATGTGATCTCCCTGAAATTCAAGAGCATGCAAGGAGATGGGGTTCTGTTCCATGGGGAAGGACAACGTGGAGACCACATCACCCTAGAGCTCCAGAATGGAAGACTAGCCCTATACCTGAACTTGGGTAAGGACAGACCTATGTATATGTCTTTATATGACTGTTGAAGCCAGAGGTAAATCTCATGTATCTTCCTTGATTACTGTTCCACACCCCTTTCCTCACATCGTTTGAACTCAATTTATACTTTGTTCAAACATCATGTGCCCACCCACCGATCTTGCCTCAGCAAAACTCCACATGAGTCTGCATCAAATGACATATCCCAAAACTTCCATTTCAGTCACTAACATATATTTATAGAATAATTATAAAGTCTTCTGAAAAGGCATTTATTTCCAATTTTCTACTTTTTGAGAGTCAAAATTCAGTTACTTAAATATATATACATAAATATGTTTCATGTATGTCACATAAAGCTACAGACCTTAAAAGCAGAACTTTGTTTCCTACATTTATTTAGTTAAGCCACAATTCACCAGCTTTAATGTAAGATATATGAATTTCAGTAAAAAGATCAAACAAACAAACAAACAAACAAACAAAAAACAGTGGATAGAATTTATTTATATCTTCCTCTTTTGTAGTGAATTTGGAATTCAACTTGTAGGCTCCTGAGAAGGCTCATTTGCCTGCTGCCAAAGTTTACAACCTGAATTCAAAACCTGGGACCCAGAAGGCAGAAGAGAACCAATTCTTATTTTTTTTTTTTTTTACTAAGTTAGTGATGTACACAATTGCACTTACATTGTCCCATATAAAAAAACAAATACATGTAATATAAATTGAACCTGTGAATATGGACATAACTCAGTGGTAGAGTATATTCAGTCCCCTACCATCATGTTCAAGACATTGAATTCATCCTTGAACCTAGCACAGAAACACATGAATCTCCTTGTAATTCAGGTGGCATTCAGTAACTCACATAGAATAAATATAATTTCATAGTAGTCTTTCTGTCTATTAAAATAGTTATTCTAACTCTAAAATATAGAGGAAAAGAAGCATCTTTTTCATACTGTGGCAGAATTTTCTCATTTATGAAGACACAGTGTTTATTGGTGTTTTTGCTTAGCTGTGTTTAGTGTACATTTGCACATTTGTATTCTTCTTACATACATTGTAAATTAAGAATGTTAAGTTGTTAGATATTTTATTTATTACTTATCACTTTAATTTCATCTAAAATTACAGTATTCACTCATAAGTATTTTAAAATGTTATAACTTTATAAATGCCATTTTAACAACTATCTTATATACTATTATTGATTTTACATTTATGTTTAATCTCTCTCCAAACTACTGAATATGATCTCCAGTTTTTAAATCATTAGTCTTTTTAAACCCACATTAATTTATAGCCTTAGAATACATTTACAGAGAGCAGATGATCTAGCTAATGTCCTGATGTTGACTTAACCATATAGCTTGCTCTGTCTGCACCTCAATGACTGTGTTATCTTAAGATGTTCATCTGAGATATTGCACTAATGATGACCAGTTAGTGCAAACTGCCTACCTTCTACCATAATACAAGAACTCAGTTTTTAATTGCACAAGGAATTAGTGATGAAACATACTGGGGTATTTCCTCTTATTTCAAAGAAATGATCAGAGAACAGAAATTATGGTAATCTTTTTTCTTTTTCTGTTTTTCCTATGTAATAATGGTAGACATATGTGAGTGCAGAATTTTCCTTTGCATGTATGTGGGCACACATTAAAGGAGGGTCTCTCAGGGAAACCCTGAACTCAGATGGGGAGTCTTGTGAGTTGTTTGCACTGAAATTCTTAGTCTTCACTGTACAGAGCTGGAATTAGAGTGGGCCTCCACATCCAGAAGGAATTTACTAGGGTTTCTAGAAATCTGAATTCTGGTCCTTGGTCATGTATAACAAGCAGTTAGACTGTACAGCCATCTCCCCAGCCCTCACATAATGAATTTTCAATGGAAAAATATCTTCAGTATTAATGTACAAAAATTCAAAGGACAGAAAGATTCCCCTCAAACTCTATATTGTGGAAACTCGACTATATCCAAATTGTTGGACAAACAAACTGATAACAGTCAGAGACAATTGCTTATAACAATGAAATAAAAATAAAGAGATTTTTTTCAACTATATCCATTTAAGAGAAATAAACACTACATGGCTCAGTGGGTTAAGTGCTTGCCATATAGTGTGAAAATCTGAATTGGATCTCCAATACCTGCATAAAGCCAGCCTGTTTATTGTCCAGCTTTCTTACTGTGGATAAAGAGACAGAGATAAGAGAATCTAGAGAGAGTCACGTGCTGAAATATTCAGGGGCAAACAATACATCCTATCTCCAATAAAATAGAAGATGTAGATTGATATTTAAGACAGTCTCTGACCTCTGAAGGACATTGTAGTCTAGTAGTACAGGTCATGGCCATATAAACAAGGTATGGAACAGGCATGGAGGTCTGTCTTCTGAGAACACCAGTGCTAGTATCTTCGAGAAACAATAACTAGGACACAGGACCACATAAACGCAGGCAAGAGGCTAAATACAAAGCAAGAAGTAGTATCTACCCAGCTTGGAGGAACTGGTACCCAGTAGCTGAGGGGTTGTAGGAACCATTGTCCTTGGGAAGGAAGAAGAGACAGGGATATTTACTAATGCAGTAGTATACTATGACAATGGTGAGAATCCAAGGCTTGTTGAGTAGATAAATAATAAATCAATAAAACAAAAGCACACATCAAGTTACCAGTCCTACTTTCCAAGTATGGTAAGTCTGGTGTCCCAGTACTAACTCCTGCAAGAAGCCAGGCATCCTTACTCAGTGAGACAAACAACACAAAGAGGCATGAGTGAAGATGGGAGTGAGCAGAGTGAGAAGCTCACAGGCAGATTAGCTGGTTCTGACTCCTTGAGGCCACATAGTGTCATCAGTGCACAGATAAATACAGGTGGCATTAAAGATGACACAATATAAGAAAGAGAGTATCTACACTTTGCTATCATATTCTGAGTGGAGTGTCAATATATACTATTCCCTCAAACTAAAACTAATGGATTAGAGGCCCAAATGATGACTCAGTGTGTAAAGGTGCTTCTTACAAATCATGGTGGCTAGAGTTAGATCTCAGCACACACATGAAGGAAGGAGAAAAAAGAAATCCATATATACACACATGTGTGTGCACACACATACACACATAGAATTTATTAAGATATTTTAAAAATTACATTATCAGTAGTGACAGTTTTTCTTGAATGTTGACACAAATTCTTTGTGATAGTGGCAGACATATTTTTGATAGGGGGACTCAGTTCATACAGTACTTACTGAACATTTGCAGCTGGGATGGTTATGTTTTCCTCTCTTTCTATGTGCACAGACACACTCTGTATGGCCAGTGGCTTCCTCTGAAGTTGTTTCAAGATCTGCTTTCTTCATTTATAATCCATCCAAATTGTGTGGTGTGTGTGTGCATGAGTGCGTGCATGCGTATGTATGTATGTATGTAGTTATTTTTTAATAAATATTGACATTTTTGTTTTAGATCTTATTGCTTTGGCTAATACTGTAAGTATTTCTGTTACCAGGTGATTGATGGTGTCCTGAAAACATTACATTTCCTGTGTGGAAGTGGGGGTGTATATCATTTGAGCTAGAACCTGGTTCTGGAAACTGAGACGAAAGCCTGTTGCATGACATTTTCCAAATGCTCAGTGGTATGCCCTGTAGAGGGACAGCTTGAACTGAGTTAGTTTGAGGGAACATCAGGTTCCTGGTACTCAGTGCTGCAGATAATTAGGATTCAAAGTTGACAGGCTAAGACTCTATTCCATCTTCCCCTATGCAGATGATAGCAAAGCCCGCCTCAGTAGTATTACACCCTCAGCCATTCTGGGTAGCCTTCTGGATGACCAGCACTGGCACTCAGTTCTCCTGGAGCGTGTGGGAAAGCAAGCAAACTTCACTGTGGACAGGAACACCCAGCACTTTCGGACCAACGGTGACACTGATGCCCTGGACATCGACTATGAGGTGAGACAATCCTCCCAATATGTTCCAAGGAGTGGGAGGGAGGTTGCTATATAAAAATTTTAAGCCACTTTATCTTAGCTGGGCTACCAGGGAGAAATCTCTGATGAAGAACTGCACCAAGGTCAAGAAATGTCTGGGCCAAACTCTGTGTTCCTGATGAAGTGTCAATTGTACAAGCTAAAAACCAATACTTCTATTTACTTTCTCTGTGTGTAACTATGTATGTATGTATGTATGTATGTATGTATGTATGTATGTATGTAGTGTGTGTTTCCTAGTAAGTTTCTGTTGGTGTGTCAGGTACAACATACACAAACCTATGGGACACAGTGAAAGCAGTGCTATTAGAAAAATTCATAGCTCTGAGTGCCTCCAAAAGGAAACTTGAGAGAGCATACACTAGCAGCTTAACAGCACACATGATAGCTGTAGAAAAAAAAAAAGCAAATATTCCTACAGAAGAGGAGTAGACTACAGGAGATAATCAAATTCAGGGCTGAAGTCAACCAATAAGAAACAAAAGGAACTGTACAAAGAATCAACAAAATGGGAAGGTGGTTTTTGAGAAAATCAACAAGATAGATAAGCCTTTAGCAAGTCTAACCAGAAACCACATAGACAGTATCCAAATTAACAAAATCAGAAATGAAAAGGGAGCTATAACAACAGAAATTGAGGAAATTCAGAATATCATCAGATCCTACCACAAAAGCCTATACTCAACACAACTAGAAAATCTGTATGAAATGGACAATTTTCTAGACAGATACCAAATACCAAAGTTAAATCAGGATCAGATAAACCATCTAAATAGTCTCATATCCCCTAAAGAAATAGAAATAGTCATTAAAAGTCTTCCAACTGCTTGGAAGTGGTGGCACACGCCTTTAATCTCAGCACTTGGAAAGTAGAGGCAGGCAGATTTCTAAGTTCAAGGTCAGCCTGGTCTATAGTGTGAGGTCCAGGACAGCCAGGGCTATACACAGAAACCCTGCATCAAAAACCAAAAAACCCAAAAACCCAAAAACCCAAAAACCCAAAAACCCAAAAACCCAAAAACCCAAAAAACCAAAAACCCAAAAAACCAAAAAACCAAAAAACCAAAAAACCAAAAAACCAAAAAACCAAAAAACCAAAAAAAACCCCAAAAAACAAAACAAAAAAAAACCCAAAAACCAAAAAACTGAAAAACCAAAAAACGAAAAAAACCAAAAAACCAAAAAACCAAAAAACCAAAAAACCAAAAAACCAAAACCAAAATACCAAAAAACCAAAAAAAAAAAAAAAAACCAAAAAAAACCAAACAAACAAACAAACAAACAAACAAAAGAAACCCAACAAATAAAGTCTCCCAACCAAAAAAATCCCAGGACCAGATGGGTTTTGTGGAGAATTCTACCAGACCTTCCAAGAAGACCTAATAATGATACTCTTCAAACAATTGAACAAAATAGAAACAGAAGGAACACTACCCAATTCATTCAATGAAGCCACAATTATGCTGATAACAAAACCACACAAAGACCCAACAACAAAAGAGAACTTCAGACCATTTTCCCTTATGAATATTGATGCAAAAATACTCAATAAAATTCTCGCAAACCGAATCCAAAAACACATCAAAACGATCATCCATCATGATCAAGTAGGCTTCAAACATTAACAATAGCATCAATTTGACACACAGACAGTTCTATTTGTAAATACTTGGTGTGTGTGTGTGTGTGTCTGTGTGTGTGTCTCTGTGTGTGTCTGTGTCTGTGTCTTCTGTGTCTGTGTCTGTGTCTCTGTTTGTGTCTCTGTCTATGTGAAATCAAAGTTCAGGACAGTGAGTGGCAACATATAAGAAGAAGCTAGATAATGTAGAAGAGGCTCAATGGTTAAGTGCACATATTCCTTATACAGAGGAATTGGGTGTAGTTCCAAGCTTACATATGGTGTCACTCACAACTGTCATTGTCTCCTTCTCCATGAGACCTGACTCCTGCCTCTTGCTTCTTGGGATACTAGCACTCACATGTACATATCACACTTTCACAAATACACATAACTATTAAAAAATTTAAATAAAAATGATAAATTAAATCTAACTGATGAAGAATAGATAAACCTTTTGTAAGGAACTTAAATTATGTTGAATAATGAACATATAATTACTATTTGCAGGACAGCTGACAATATTAAATATTTGTTTCAAGGGCCAGGCCAATTACAACTACTAAAAATATATTGAGTAGAACTCACTTAGGCTTCATCTGGACTAAATCAGAAATCTGGGAAAGGGATCTGATCTATGCCCAGAAATCCTTCAGGCGACTTCTGATACCACTCCCTCACACACTGGCTGAAGGCCTCGACCTTGGATCTCTCTCTATATATATATTTCTCTCTCTCCATTTCTCTCTCTCTATTTCTCTCTATATATTTCTATTTCTCTATCTCTATTTCTCTCTATATTTCTCTATCTCTATTTCTCTCTATATTTCTCTATATATATTTCTCTCTATATTTCTCTCTCTCTCTCTCTGTCTCTCTCTCTCTCTCTCTCTCTCTCTCTCTCTCTCTCTCTCTTTCTCTCTCTCTCTTTTTCTAGATTGCATGCTTGTCCTTGGGGTGTAACTGTCAACTTTTTTAGATGTGAAGTAGACAGTACCTATAATCAACTGGAACACGTTTCCAGGCACACCTGTAAGGGATATTCTAGGTTAGATTAGTTTGTTCATAAGGGTGTTTTTCAGTCTGGATTTCTATTGCTATGATAAAACTCCATCACCAAAAGTAGCTTGTAGATGAAAAAAGGTTTATTTCAGCTTAAATTTCCAATTATCTGTCCATTATTCAGGAAAGTGAGGACTGAAAATCAAGGCAAGAGACAGGTTGCAGAGAGCATGAAGAGACCATGGAAGAGTGCTGTTCATTGGCTTGCTCATCATGCCTTACTCAAACATCTTTGTTATATATATCAGGTCCAATGTTGACATACCATGACTGGCACCACCCACTGTGAAGTGGAATTGCCCATATCAATCAAAGAGACAAATGCACCACAGGCTACTTAACGAATCAATCTTGTAGTGAAACTTTTTCAAAAGGTATCCCTCTGCTCAAATGACACTAGCTTATGTCAAGTTGACATAAAACCAACCAGAACAGATTGATTGTAGGATTAATTGAGCTAGAAACCCATCCTCATCAATGACACCATTCCCTGGGATGAGATGTTGGACTGTATTAAAAGGAGAAAGTGAATTGGAAATAATGGAACAATTAGAAACAACCCTTTTTCTTCTTTCAGTCATTATCATGAGCCTTAAGAAAGTTATTTTCCTTTGATGCCAACTTCAGTTCAGTGTATTGTAAATAATATATGTCATTCGTAACTTCAAAAGGCACATTGACATCTTTTGACTCAAAGGGAAGAATACCAGGTAGATATTTTTGAATTGCTGACAATGGAAGATCTTTCAGTACCCCTTGTGATTCTATGTCAACTTGTTTAATTGATTGAAGAAACAAAGACTTCACAGGAAATTAGACTTACCTCAAAGCACAGAGATATTTTTAATGAACATGGAGACATTATTGACAAAAAGAAAGTCATCAAGTCCTTATTCACTGTCATCATTTTTGTGAAATTCTTTAGTGTCCAAGGTAATTGTTCTAAAATCTATGCTATTACCTAATTTACCATCAAATTGCAAGCCTGTTTGCCTTTGTAAGATCTCATTAGCATAGATATTCTATGAGCTCACAGCTGTGTGACACTGAAATGACTGTTAGATCTTAAGGAAGTGAAACTCTGTGGTGACACAGTTTATGCAACTGGAGCTGCTTCCTTCATGTATGTCTTGTCATGTGGATAATACTCCGTAAGGGTGAAACATCTTGAAATACCTCTCTCAAGCAATTTCTGTGTCAGGAGCCTCGAACTTTTGCCAGAATGTGCAGACAGGACTCTCTAGACATCATAAAAGAAGATAGATTGAGGATGGTGTCAAAGACCACCTGCACTCGATTACAAGAGTTATATGTCAGAAGTCTCTATCCTTGGAGATTTACCTCAAAGGAAGGAAGTTGAGGGAAGTAAAAGCCATTTGGGTAGAGAGCATTCCATTCAACTGTTTCCCACATGCTGGTATAAACCTAAAAGATAAGAACTCAAAATTTCAGTAAATCAGAAGCAAAACCATTGCAATTGTTAGAAGGAGCTGAACACTGGTATACAAATTGAGAATGGTTTCTATCATAGGCCATTCTGTTAAGTTAACAAACAAACACACAAAGAACCATAAAAACACTATAGCTTCTGGCCTGAGTTCTGTGTGAACAAGAGTTGTGGACTACTATAGTTGGAATGATGCCGTGATCACTTCCTGAGATCCTCTGTCAGAGCATTCCAGGATATTTTTTCTACCTCCTCTATTATAGTTTATGTCAGGACAAGTTGTATTATGCAACTCTATCTTTATTTACAAACATTACCAAAATGTAGGACTACTGGCCAGAAAATGTGGTAGTTACTGATCCTTCTTTTACACCACGTGGTGCTTTGATTGGGAAGGCTGCCATAGGCTCATCTTCTAGTACTTGGTCACCAGTTAACAGAGCTCTTTGGGAAAAGTTGGAAGATGTGGCCTTGCTGATGAAGGTGTATCACTGGGGACAGGGCTTTGAGATTGCAAAAAGCCCAAACTGTTTCAAACTAATTAATTCTCTCTGCTTGGTGCTTAGGGATCAAAATATATGCTCTCAGCTACTGCAGCATTTTAATCCCTGCCTGCCTGCGATTTTGCTCCACCCCACAATGGTCATGGACTCAAAACCATGAAACCATGAGTCCCAATAAACTCTTTTGCTTTTCTTTTCTTTTTTTTTTCTAAATTGGATATTTTATTTATTTACATTTCAAATGTTATTCCCTTTCCCGATCCCCCTCTCCCAGAATCCCCTTATACCATCTCCCCTCCTCCTGCTTCTATGAGGGTATGACCCCACCCACTCACTCCCACCTACCTGCCATTGCATTTCCCTGCAGTGGGGCATTGAGATTTCACAGGACAGAGAACCTCTTCTTCCATTGATGCTAACCATCCTCTGCTACATATATGACTGGAGCCATGGGTCCTTCCTTGTGTACTCCTTGATTGGTGGTTTAGACCTTGGGTGCTCTTTTTTCTTTAATTTGCCTTGGTCATGGTATCTTATTTCAGCAGTACAAAGGTAACTATGAAAACATCATAGATGTTCATCAAAAGACTTGATGAAATTTTGTGAATCATCTAGAATGACAGCTCTAGCTTCAGAAGATCTGATGCTGTCTTCTGAGTGACTGCATTTATGTACAAGTACAACACACACACACACACACACACACACACACACTCACACACACATTTTATACATATATTTTTTCTTTATAAACACTAAACTTGCATGCCTGAGTGGAAGTAGGGCACATACCTGCAGTCCTAAATCTTGAGAGGTACAGATATTACTTCTGGCTATGTAGATTTAGTAATCATCCTGGGCTACCTGAAATCATTTCTAAAGAGTGAACAAATAATATGGGATTCAATGGGGAGAGGATATAAGACAATAATGGTAAAGACATATTATACATATTATATATTATATATATATATATATAATAAACTGTTAAGGAATGAATTAACTATAAGAAATATTCATGATATTCATATAATTGCATGAGTACCTTTATAGACATTTCTAAGAAAATGAAATGACTGTTTTATCATTAAACAGCATGGAGGCCTTTCTAAATAAGGCATAGATGGGGGAGGAGAAGTAATAAAATGTAGGAAAATTTTCATTTCTATAAAACCTTTCTAAGTCTTTCTATTAAAAAGAGCATATTTGATGCCATCATATTTCACCAAGTAACTAAAAACAGTGCTTCAAAGTATAAAACTAACAAATATAGTTTTTTTTCCATTTTTTATTAGGTATTTAGCTCATTTACATTTCCAATGCTATACCAAAAGTCCCCCATAGCCACCCACCTCCACTCCCCTACCCACCCACTCCCCTTTTTTGGCCCTGGCGTTCCCCTGTACTGGGGCATATAAAGTTTGCGTGTCCAATGGGCCTCTCTTTCCAGTGATGGCCGCCTAGGCCATCTTTTGATACATATGCAGCTAGAGTCAAGAGCTCCGGCGTACTGGTTAGTTCATAATGTTGTTCCACAGTATGGGAAAACAACAAAAGAACTCACTGATTTAAAAATATAGATTATTTAAGCTTATGCAAAATTATGATCCTTATGACTTCCAAAACAGAAAATTCTAACAATGTTCCAGTGAGGGGTTAACTGAGACTTTCAAGACCACCATCTTATAGCTTTCCACATTTGCATGTACATTGTTATAATGAAGTATAATAAATACAATATTTATGAAATGACAACATAATTCAATATTAAACATAGTTTCCCACACACAGACTGAGTTCCTTAAAATTTGGTCAGAGTTATACGCTAAGAATTTGAAAAAAAATATGAAGGAAAAAGGAAGACAATTGGTTATTCTCATAGTAGTCATGAAACTGTTTCATTCTGGTTACCTCCTTTCTGTTTAGTCATTATTATAGCTCACATGATTCATGGCTGAGTAAACCACTGATACCTCTGCTACTATGATGGCTACCTGGTAGGGAATAAACTTCTTGTTTAGATCCAGCCTAATTTTTATAATCCAATAACAAAAACGTGTGTGCTGTCAGCAATAAACCTTACCATCAAGTTCCAGTTGACAACCAAGAACAATAGTGATAACCTATTTCATTTTAAGGAATTCTGATGGAAATTTTTTTAATAGCCCAAAAGGGTTGGTAATTTAAAATTATGATTAGCCCCACAGTAGAGTAGCTTGCCAGAGTGTCACAAAGACTTTGCATGTGTCCACACAGACAAATGCTCATACTAGGGTGGAATGTTCTTGGGTCATCTGATATATATATATATATGAGATTTTAATTTTTAAAAAGTCAAACAAACTAAAAGGAAAATCAAACCATGCTGGAAGGACATTGAAGTGCTTGTTTTAGTAGAATTTGAGAGTGCAATGAAAGAAAAGGGACATTATCCATTTTAATATCTATCTTTAAGTAACTTTTAAATTTTTGTGTAACACTTTAAAATGAAGTAGGCCACATAAAGGATGAATGCTTCATGACATAGTTCTTACATGTACTTCTAAAATTACTTGTTCTCATATCTTTTTATTCAAAAATTTTCTTTTAAAATCAATTTTTTGGGGGCATGTTGGTATACACAATTAATACTTGCACTGAGAGGTAAAGACAGGCAAATCTCTATGAGCATGACATTATCCTGGTTTATATAGTGAGTTCCAGAACAACCAGAGCTATATTGAGAGATCCTATCTCAATATATAAAATATCAATACATATCCTGGTATATATTGATACATATTTTTCTGTCATATTTAATATTGTTTAGTTTTAATACTTACTAAGATGTGTCTGCTGTGTGTACATATTCATGTGTGAATATGAGGGCACATTTATATTACAGGTAAAACTCCACAATGGATGTTTTTTCTTTCTTTCCTCCCAAATTATTTTAATGCATTTATTTATTGTTTATACAGTTACTGTGATACACATTATATGTATACTACTTTGTACTATATGATTAAATTTACCTATATTCAAAACTACCTCATCATTCCATACATGACATGTAATTTAAGTATATAAGGGCTGAGATTTTTCTGCTTCTTTATCATTTGTTTCTATAAACTACAACTCTCTGATAGTACTAGGGACATTTCTTAACTATGAAAATGAATTTTGTTTGTGTGAATTAGCATAGTATCAATCTAAACTCAATCCTACTTTTCTGCTTGTAAGATTTTTTTTTTCCTGCTTGCTGTGGAATTGCTCAAATTCCCAGTCATCTGCCACTCCTACTCCCCTTCTAGGCTGATAGCTGCCAAACCTACTCTGCAATCCCAAATTTCCCAGGCTAGCTGGGTGGTATTCTCTGCAAACCCATGCTCAGCTGAAGTTCCCTTTCCCTGGAATTCAGTAGAATCGCTGCGAGAAGGAAAACACCAATCTTAGTTTAGAATCACCAGGTACCACAATTTCTGGTCATGGAATCTAGTATCCTAAATTTACCAACTATTCTATGTTAGAAATATTCCGGTGGATGATGGAACCTGGTGGATTCTGCCACTCAAACTAACAGCCTGGCCTATATCCTAACCGCTTTGCTCCCACTGTCCAATAGGAAGTCCCCTTTCCTGCTTTCCCTCTTTCACTCTGACAGAGAAGGCCTGTCTCTATCTCGTCCAGTGATTGGCTTATTTTCTTTATTATTTAATCAATTAGGAGGAAATTTAGCTACAGCTGGTGCCCTTGCTATTGCTTGACATTACCTACTGACAACTTCCCTCATCACACACACATGATTTAAAGGATGGTTGGACTTGTAGGACTGTTTATCTGTGATTGAATAAATACAGATTCCAGGAAAATTGTTTCTAAGACAATGTAAAGTATAAATGCTATTAATGTTTCTCCCCAACCCACCTCCACGTTCGGCACTAAACTAAACTATAATAAGTTGCAAGGCTAGTCTAAATTAATTCATAGAGAATACAGACCATCTCATGAAAATAAAATAAGAAAATAGAAAATGAGAAGATGTGAGATAAATAGAAAGGAGGGAAGGAAGGAACAAAGGAAGGAAGGAAGGAAGGAAGGAAAGGAAGGATGGAGGAGAGGGAGAGAGAGAGAGAGAGAGAGAGAGAGAGAGAGAGAGGAAACATTTGACCTCTTGTATTAGTTTCTCTTCTATTATTGTGTTGAAATACTCTGACTTAAGTTATCTTAGGGATAAAAGGTGCAATTTGGCTTAAAGTTTTAGAGGGATACTAGTCATCATTTTAGACAAGGAATAGCAGCAGGAGCAGGAGGCTATCTGCTATACCACAGCAGCAGTATAGACTTTGGGAGAAAATGAAATAGGTACAGCCTATAAAACCTCACGGTGAAGTACTCAGTCTAGCAATGCTCCATCCCCTAAATGTTCCAAGACTTTCATAACAGTGCAAACACTTAGAAACACTTGTGTCTCTGAAAATGTTTGACATTCAAATCATAACACTTGTTTCACCTTTAAACCAGTCCTACAAGAGATATAGTTCATGTTATAAATTATAGGAATCCCTAAGACACAGGGAGATGGAAGCATCTTCAGTCCTCTTGCCCTTTTAGTCACATAGTCATGGACATATGATGTCCAGAGATTCATTGGGGAACATCGCTGCTCTCTTGGAGATAGGAGATAAAAGATGGAAAGTGGAGCCGGGTGTGAACACTTTCTGGGAAAGACTAGATTTTACTAAGTCATTCCCTTTTGTTCAAATTTTCCAATTTGAAACTGTGATTTTGGTCTTGCTTATTTTATATTTCCTTAAATGTCATAATTCTGAAATGTAACAAAATGTTACCTATATGTATGCATATAATCCCAGGACTGTTGGGCTTGCTGGAAACCATTCTAGCATAATAGGTGAGCTCCAGGATCAGAGATTCTATTATTAAAAAAAAATAAATAAACAAAAAAACAAACAAACAAACAAAAGAACTGAATGGGTGGTTTATCATCAGGCTCCATAGGAAGATGCACTTGCAGCCAAGTTTCATGGCCTGAATTTAGTCCTTGAGTCCTATAAGGTGCAAGGCAAGAACCAACTTTCTCAGTTGTTTTCTGACTTCCACATGTGCTCCTTGGCAGGACTATTTCTCCCCCACAGGAACTACCTCTCTAAATACTAAATAAATGAGTTAATAATAAATAAATGATCTAGGAGGAGAATACAAAAAAAAAAAACACCAACAGAATGGAGCTCTGGCTGCTATATAAATGTGCATTTACATGTATGAGGACTCACACACACATGAGTATGCCCATGTGAAAGACATATATTAATATGTATTAAAAGTAAGCAAATGACATTAAACACGAGTGAACATCTTTTA
Organism: Mus musculus; assembly: GCF_000001635.26. Classification (NCBI taxonomy): domain Eukaryota; kingdom Metazoa; phylum Chordata; class Mammalia; order Rodentia; family Muridae; genus Mus; species Mus musculus. The sequence continues at coordinate 100,086,244 of NC_000067.6, forward strand.
ATGCTGGCATCATACCTGAGAAAGCCCACCATTTCTCCCCTTATTGCTCCTTCAGTGCTGGAGGATTGAACAAGGGCCTCATGCATGTTAGGTGAGTGCCCAACCACTCAGCATCTGCCCTGGATAAGTTGGCTTGGAGCACTGCTCTCTGTGGCATGGTTGCTTGTGATCTTTCTGCTGTCTTTTTTTTTCAGATATTTTCTTCATTTCCATTTCAAATGTTATCCCCTTTCCTAGTTTCCTCTCCAAAAATACGCTAACCCTCCCCACTCCACCTGCTCCCCAACCCACCCCCTTCTGCTTCCTGGCCCTGGCATTCCCCTATCCTGGGGCATAGAACTTTCACAGGACCAAGGGCTTCTCCTCTAATTGATGGACAACTAACCCATCCTCTGCTACATATGCAGCTGGAGCCATGAGTCCCACCATGTGTTTTCTTTGATTGGTGGTTTAGTCCCAGCTCTGGGGTTACTGGTTAGTTCAGATTGTTAAAGCAGCTAAAGTAACAACATTGGGCAGACCCACCAAGCCTGGATTCCTTGTTTGTATCAACATTGCTAGAAGTGACAGATAACATAATTTCTTGTTTTATGCAAGTTTTTGCTAGAATGTTGATAGTATGGCTTAATTGGCCTTCCATTTGTAGTGGAGATGGATAATCAGACATTTTGGAGACAGGTTGAGGTACTACAGTCATCAGTAAAATAATAGAAAATTTGTCAGACATACACAGAGCCTGGGGCAAGAATACAAAGGAAGAGTCACACATGTCCTAATCTAAATATTTAAAGAGTTACAAAATAAGCTAAGGATTTAGTCAAAAATATGTTTTCAACTTTTCCAATATGATCAAATTGCCTTCAAAGTCACAGTGCTCCATGCACCTCTCTGTCCTTACTGTTAACAACTCCCTTCTAGACTCAGAAAACAGACACCGTTGATTTTGATGGTTAAGACAACACATGTTTGAGTGAAGAGACTCACCTGTCTTGGGAAGGTCCAAGTGGAAAACAGCAGTAACATACTTGTGGTCTTCTCACCTGGCCTATGAGCATCATTCCTAAGAAACAGGATGTGGTCTGTTGTCTCACAGATATATTCCATGTCCATAGCAGGATCCCCTGCTTTCTCAGCATATGGAGGACACTGAAGTAAAGACTTCCATACAGATCTTTTCTACAGTAATAAAATGTATACAATTTGACCAATTGGCCAAAGAACCTAATATTTGATATATGGAAACAACACCTATACCGTTTATGTTAGACCAATGTTCGACCTGGTTTGCCATCGGTGGTCAGAGTCTGTGAAAGACACCCATTTACTCATTTAGTAGGTGGAGCCATAGGCATTCCTCATGCTCTGGTCTGCATCCATCCTCAAGTGCAAGACCTGATCACACATGGAAAACAGTCCAGTGGCCTATGGGAAAGGTGGAATGGTCAATTTGTACTAGTAAGAGCTCACAGGCAACATCTGTTAATCTCTGCTTTACCTTCCTTTTTCTCCTCTGCAAGGGCTGTAGCAAGCTCTTAAAGAGCATTGATCTAACTATTGTCTGTATCTATCACAATGTGGCAAACTGCCAGGTCAGGCTGATGGCCTGATAGCTCACTGAGGCTTTGAACCTTTTAGTTTTCTTAAAGATCAGACTAAATTGAGATGACTAAGTAAGTTGCTTGTCTTTCAAGCATGACAATTTAACTTCAAAAGTGTTAGATGTTGTCTTGCATATTTATAATCTTAGTGTTGTAGCAACAGAGATACATGGATCACTGGGGCTCACTGGTTAACCAATCTTGCTGAATTGAAAAGGTCCAGAATAAAAGAAACACCATGTCTGTATTAGGTACTTTCTATTGCTGTACCATGCCCAGGGCAATTTACAGAAGAAAGAGTTTATTTGAGGCTCAGAGTTTAGGGTTTCATGATCACAGAGTAGAGGTTGCAGGTATTTCAGATCAAATCAATGCATAAAATACAGATCTCATCAGAAAACTGAGATTACTGTCTTCATTTCTAATGATAGAAACTCATCAACCATGACTGAATTCTGGCCATCTAGGTTGGGCTGACCTTATTGAAGTCTCAAGTGACCCAGAGGAGAGATGGCTCAGTTAGAAAAATACTTGCCCGGCGGTGGTGGCACATGCCTTTAATCCCAGCATTTAGGAGGCAGAGGCAGGCAGATTTCTGAGTTCAAGGCCAGCCTGTTCTACAGAGTGAGATCCAGGACAGCCAGGGCTGCACAGAGAAACCCTGCCTCGAAAAAACGAAAAAATAAAATAAAATAAAATAAAATAAAATAAAAATAAAAATAAACACTTGCCTTGAAAAATGATGATCTGAATCCCATCCTCAGAACATTGTTAGAGTTGGATTCTGTTGCTGTTGTTACTACCAAATACCATTGGAGAGGAAAGGGTTTATTTCCTCTCATTCTTCCAGGCAGCTGCCAATCACTGATAGAGTCAATGTGAGCAACTCAAACAGAATCTATGGATGATACTGCTTACTGGCTTGTTTCTCATGGCTTGACTGTCTTCTTCATTAGCATAGGACCAGTTCCTTACAGGCGGTACCCTTCATAGTGGGTTGGCACTTAGCAAAACATTCAATACTTAAGAAAATTCTCCAAGGACTTAATATAGGCCAATCTGATGGAGGTATTTTCTCAGTTAAGTATCCCTCTTACTTAGATGACTCAGTTTTTGTCAAGTTGACAAAATTAAACATCAAACAAATAGATACATAAACTATTTTTTTAACATTGATGTTCAAAGAAAGCCTGGTAAAGCAGGCAAGCTTTTAAACCTTAGTGTTAAGCAGACAAATAGAGATGGATTTCTGGTGCTATTTTGCCAGTCAGTCTCAAGTCCCAAAGAGAGACATTGTCTTGAAATACAACATGCAGAGCCTTAAGAACAGTCCTCCAGGTTTATCTCTGACTCACATATATGCATGTGCATACATACACATTTAGATTCAAACCAGTGTTTTATTCTTTATGCATGTCTGTGGGTGTCCACTTGTTATTGCTTGCCTGTTGTTTGAGATTTTTCCATCACAAAAATGACTACCAGAGCAAAGGCAAAGGCAAAAAAAAAAAAAAAAGTCACATATTTTGGGAAACTGTAAAATTAGAAAGTTCAGAACCTGCATTTAAACTGAGCTAGAGAAAAATTTAGTAAAGGAGAGAGAAACTCATTGTCATGGAAGTACTATCAAGGATCAGAATAAAGAGAACAGCTATGAGACAAAACCAGGGTAATAAGGTCAAAAGAAAAAAGAATCACGATTTAGAGTTTCATGTATTTAACATCAAAGAGGGCTTTGAATTTTTTCTGGCTGCAGCCTGCCTGTGTCACTAGATTCCTGGAGAGAGGATATTGGCAGAGGCCAAGCTGTGAGTAGAATATGCAGTCTCCCTGGTCTCTTCTGAGCCTAAAATCAAAGAAAGGCACACTGTGTAATTTGTCAGGACAAGCAAGTGACAAGGAGACAAAATTGTCAAAAAGCAGAAGGCCAAAGCAGAGTGAGAAGGAAATTGCTTATCATATTTTTTGATCCAAGTCAACAGGCATTATTTTGATCTATGACTGAATCACATGCTCAAAATTGAGGTGCTGCAGAGATATCTGATTTGATAAACTTTATGCTACACAAAGATAAAGGCTTGAATTTCATTCCCCAACCCTTTTGAAAAAGTCACCTGGACATAATGGCTTGTGTTCCAACACTGGTGAGATGGAAATGTAAAAGTGTTGAGGGCTCTTTGGCTACCCAGTCTCTCCAAATTTGAAAGCACTGAGCTCAGTGGTCCTGTATCAAAAAGGAAGGTGGAACTTAATTGGGAAAGTGAGTGTCCATATGTAAGTGCATAGATATGAACACATACACAAATGAAAGACTTAAGCCTTTGCAGCAAATTTAATTGAAAATATTTTAATGATGAACTCACTTAAATGCATAGAAAATAGCATAAGATAATTAATATGTTTGAAAGTAAAATTTAAAGTAAAAATATAAAGGTCATGGTGAGTCTGTCTGCTTTCTAATTTACTTCATACTTACTATATGAGGGTATCACATAAAATATAAACAAGTATAACACTTAGTTATCCACTGACACTCAAAATCCACTGGCTCACTCTGACATGCTGTAAGCTGCCCTGTAGCAGATTTCTGGTGAAAGGCATTAAAGGAAGGCTGAGAGGATTTGTCTAAGCAATACAGTTTTATACCTAGGCGAATGACCCAAGAGATAGAGTCACCTTACAGGAATAGAGATAGTTTATTATGGTCCCAAATATGAGTGACCCTGACCAAAGAACACATTCATATTGCCTCTAAGAGTATGTGCCACCATGGTAATACAGAACAAATAAATCCATACATCAAAGAAATTTTAAAGCACAGTCAGGTACAGGAAAGTAAGAAGTTCCTGCTATGGGTCTTTAATATTTTCTGATGACATTTGTAAAACTCTTTGGTTGGTGGAAGCCTGGCAGACTATTTGAATACTCCAGTAGAGATTTTACCTTATGGAAAGGATGTTAAGTCAGACACAGAAGTGGAGAGTAGATAGCTATGAAGGGGAACTAACTATAGCCCAGGTCTGTAAGATTCTCAGAACAGGAGATGTTAAGAGGCAGCCTTGCAGAATGGTTGTTACAGCTATGACATTTTCCTGAGAATGTCAGTTTGCAGAGTCAAGGAGAAAACCCAAACTGGAAACTTGAGTGTGTGTAACTTTTCCCTGAACAAGTCAGGAAACACCAAACAGTTTGCAAGCAATCATTATCAATCTTTACAAATAAGAGCTTCCATAATTTAACCATTGTAGATCATACACAAGAGTGACTTGGACAGAGAGATAATTCCATGCAAAATTTTAACTTTTACTACAAAAAAAATTTATAAATCACATAAAAATCAAATACAAACCTGAGACTGAAATTACTAACGGAAAATTCATTGTTTTCTATGAGGTAGCATATATGGTTTTGGGAAATAACATCTATGAAGCGAAGCTATCAGTACACAAAGCAGAGTTTTCCAGTCTGACTACATGGTAGTGAATTAAGTTTCCAATTCATAGTACAATTATATTGTCAAATTCTCTACTGGAAAATCTAGAGTGGAGGAGGTTATTTCTGTACTGGGACCCCTTTCCACTCCCAGGAGAAATTTTTTTTTCGGTTTTGCATTTTTTTCTAAATAAATTTAAATATTCTTTGCTAATAGAAAAAAAACCTAAACATATAATGCAGTTGTGAAATGGATATTCATGGTTAAGGAGAGCACCTCAGTACAATTTGATTTCATGTTGGACTTGAGCTGTTCCCCGTTGAATATAGGCATATGCTAGGAATTTCAATGATAAGTCAGTATTTATTGTTGAGTGATAAATGTGACTGTGGTGACTCTCTTACATTCACGCTGCTGCTGTAGTAAAATGCTATCAAATCAGTTCAGGTCAGCAAGTGTTTACTTGGCTTATCCTTTCAGGTCATCATTCATCATTGAGGGAAATCCGTGAAGGACCTCAATCTGGAACGTGAACAAAAAACTGGCTTTCTCTGGCCTACATTTAACTAATTTTCTTAGCCAGTGCAGACACATCTGTTTAGGCACGGTGCTGCCAACAGAGGACCTTCTCACACTAATAAGCAATCTTTCATAAACCCAGCCATAGAACATCAGTTACTACTTCCATGAAGTAGTTCTGTGTCAAGTTGATATCTAAAGCTAAGACACTGCCTAATAGTTAGTTGGTTCTTCTTAAAGCTATCTACATAAAGAGTTCCTTATTTCTTTACTGTGTACTGCTAACCAAGGTGATGCCTATCAGGGGTCTTGCATCCTCACCGCAGACATGTAATTTACGTTTTCTACCTGGAAATGTAACCCTGTACCCTTAGCCATTTGGGGTCCATGAAAGTCTTTTGCTACTTTCTGTTGCTTTCATATGTGATGTTTGTCATGGTGTGGTGCAGTCTATGAGATGAATCTCAAGGGCTCCCCCAATCCAGTTATTTGCCATTTACATTTTCTGAGAGATACTGTACATTAAACTTCTCTTGCTATTCTTGTGCCTTTGCCATACTAAGAGTATGACTAAGAGTGACTAAGTTGTAACCATGCAGCTCTCAGGCCTCCCATATTGTGTTCCACCCACCCAGATGTTTTAGTCTGGGGTCATTCTGAAACCCAAGCAACCTTAAAGGTCTTGAAGCATAATACGATATAAGAACACCATAAATGCTTTCTTACCTGCTTTATACATTGGTGGGGTTAAAATACACAGAGTAACTTCAAGAAGAAAGAGTTTTATTTTCAGTTCCAGTGAAGGGCACAGTTCATAATGTCCAGGAATACATGGCAGCAAAAATTCTGACAGCTATTCATATTGCATCCACAATCAAGAAGCAGAGAGTGTTAAGTGCTAGGTTCAACTTGTTTTCTTCATTTTTATTCAGTTCATGACTTTGCTCACTGAAAATTACTACCCTAATTAAAGCAGTCTAGAAACAATCTCAGGGAAATGCCCAGATATTTGTTCTTTAGTTACTCTACATTCAGTAGCCCATCAATATTAACTGTCCCAAGTGTGTTTTTGCCCCTTAGGTGCCCCAGAGAGCAGCAGAGTAGAAGTCCTGTTACTTCTCCCTTGTATAATCCCATCCCCACCCCAAATCTCTTTTCAAATCTTCCACACAACATTATAGATGGTTCCCCTTCCATGCAACATGAGATTGCAATTTTGTTATTTCAGTATTTCACATATTTTTCTTCTACAATGCTTCTGTTCTAAAACTTTTGGTCAAAAATCTTGCTGGGCGTGGTGGCACACGCCTTTAATCCCAGCACTTGGGAGGCAGAAGCAGGCAGATTTCTGAGTTCAAGGCCAGCCTGGTCTACAAAGTGAGTCCCAGGCCAGCCAGAGCTATACAGAGAAACCCTGTCTCCAAAAAAAAACAAAACAAAAAACAATACACAAAAAAACGAACAAAAAACAAAAATCTTGTTGCTGAAAAGTCAATGCTTTATTATTTTGCTTCAGAGTTTTCAAGAACTATTCTCTATAGTCTATAATTTTTATCAGTAAAGCAGACGACTAAGGAGTTTGCTTTAGAAATTAAAGGAGCCTAATATAATATTTAAGAGAACAAATTTAATAGGGTTATTTGATTTTCTGGAGTGATCTTCTTGAGTTCTTTATATATATTGGATATATCCCTTATCTGATTTAGGATTGGTAAAGATCATTTCCCAATCTGTTGGTGCCCTTTTTGTCTTATTGACAGTGTCTTTTGCCTTACAGAAGCTTTGCAATTTTATGAAGACCCATTTGTCAATTCTCAATCTTACAGCACAAGCCATTGCTGTTCTGTTCAGGAATATTTCCCATGTGCCCATCTCTTTGAGGCTTTCCCCCTCTTTCTCCACTATAAGTTACAGTGTCTCTAGTTTTATGTGGAGTTCAGGGTACAGAGCTAAACAAAAAATTCTCAACTGAGGAATACTGAATGGATTAGAAGCACCTGAAAAAGTGTTCAACATCCTTAATCATCAGGTAAATGCATATCAAAACAATCCTGAGATTCCACCTCATACCAGTCAGGATGACTAAGATCAAAAATTCAGGTGACAGCAGATGCTGGTGAGGATGTGGAGAAATAGGGACACTCCTCCATTGCTGGTGGGATTGCAAGCTTGTACAACCACTCTGGAAATCAGTCTGGCGGTTCCTCAGAAAATTTGATATAGTACTACCAAAAGATCCAGCAATTCCTCTCCTGGGCATATACCCAGAAAAAGTTCCAACTGGTAATAAGAACACATGCTCTACTATGTTAATAGCAGCCTTATTTATAATAGCCAGAAGCTGAAAAGAACCCAGATGTCCCTCAACAGAGGAATGGATGCAGAAAATGTGATACATTTACACAATGGAGTACTACTCAGCAATTAAAAACAGTGAATTCATGAAATTCTTAGGCAAATGGTTGCATCTGGAGGATGTCATCCAGAGTGAGGTAACCCAATTAGAAAAGAACACACATGGTATGTACTCACTGATAAGCAGTTATTAGCCCAGAAACTTAGAATACCCAAGACACAATTTGCAAAACACATGAAACTCAAGAAGAAGGAAGACCAAAGTGTGGATACTTTGATCCTTCTTAGGATGGGAAACAAAATAACCCTGGAAGGAGTTACAGAGACAAAGTATAGAGCTAAGAGTGAAGGAAAGATCATCCTGAGACTGCCCTGCCTGGGTTCCATCCTTATACAACTACCAAACCCAGACACTACTGTATATGCCAGAAAGACTTTGCTGACAGAACCCTGATATAGCTCTCTCTTGTAAGGCTATGCCAATGTCTGAAAAATATAGAAGTGGATGCTCATAATCATCTACTGGATGGAACACAGGACCCCCAGTGGAGGAGCTAGAGAAAGTACCCAAGGAGCTGAAGGGGTCTGCAACCCTATAGGTGGTACAACAATATGAACTAACCAGTTCCCCCAGAGCTTGTGTCTCTAGCTGCATATGTAGCAGAAGATGGCCTAGTCAGTCATCACTGGGAAGAGAGGCCCCCTTGGTCTTGCAAACTTTATATGCCCCAGTACAGAGGAACACCAGGGCCAAGAAGGAGTGGGTTGGTAGGAGACAGTGGTGGTGGGGTTAGACGGTATAGGGGACTTTCGGTATAGCATTTGAAATGTAAATGAAGAAAATATCTAATAAATAATTGAAAAAAAGAGAAAAATTTATCATTAGCTGTTTAAAATCATAAAAAATAGAAGTAACTTATAATAGTTTTATGCCAATTTAATTCTTGCAAAAATGACCAACTAAAAGCAGTTATTTTGAAAATACAAAACGTTCACAATAAGAGAATTTGTATAGAACATTAAATTAAAAAATACTTACAAAATAAGTTATAAACATCTTATGGGTATTTTAATTTTTTCAAAATTTATAAAGTTATAATATCAATAAATTTATTAGTTCATGTTGGACAAATCTTGACTTGAACAACAAAATTAAAACTTAAATTGATTTGCTACTTAAAATGTGTATATGTCTATTTTAAGGTAAATAAAATTCAGAGTAGTTCAGTAAGTTCACAATGAGCCTGTGAACTGAAGACTCTGTTCTACAATTAAATGTACTGATAGAACAAACGTAATGAGTGTTATATATGTTAGTATTCATGTTTGAAAAAAAAATCAAAGAATAAAATTATATTTCATTCTTTTTATTATATGTCAATAAATAAGAAAAATAAATGACTAATATACAGAATCAGTGGAAAATATTTTCTTAATTAGGAAGTTAGAAACACTGTTTTGTATAATTGGAAAATAGCAAGTTTTTCGTGTTGTATACATGTTTTATTTCTTGAAAACTCTCTATATATTATTGTTGTTTAAAATTGTTTAAAATGTTTTACATAGGTCTAAGAAATTTGGACCAGAAAAATAAAATAAAAGTAGAGAAAATAAAATTGATGAATAATGTGTTTTATGCATATCCCATAATTGTATTCTTTGAATTAAAATATATTACTTCAAATGTATACACATATATCTGGTTAGAGAAAAATAAGCACATCAAATTTAAAAATATATGAAAGCATCACAATTATGTTTAGAAAGCAAAGCAGAAGGAAATTTTATAAATAGGGTATAGTCCCATCATATTAATAAATATTTAAAATTCTGTGTATCTTATAAGAAAAACAAACAAACAAACAAAGAAAGCAAAAGATCTGGACAAAGCAAAGCAAAAGTTGTTCATGTCTGACTAATAATGGGAGAGAGGATGCTGTTGTTGGGAGAAGGTGTTCTCCTATAACATTTTACATTCAAGAGAGAGTAGGGGAGAGCAACAGATTGGCAATACATACAGGATACAGGGAAAAGAAGAGAGAAAATGGAGATGAGGAGGGAGGAGACAGAAGAGAGAGAGGAAAAAGAAGAGAGAGAGGAGAGAAGGGAGAGAAGACAGAGGAGAGAGAAGAGAGTGGACAGAGAGGAAAGAGGAGAGAGACAAGAAATGAGAAAGGAAGAGAGAAGCCGGAGAAAACCAACAGGAGAGTGATACAAGCGAAAAGAGTCCTAGGTAATATGGCATTTTGAAGCAATGAAAAAACAAACAAACAAACAAACAAACAAACAAACCTGGTTACTCCTTAATGAGGGTGAGGCAAATGAAAGAATAGGTACTATCCTCTTGTCTTGCACAGCAGTGTCAATATTCCCAACAGATACTTTGTTCTTTTCTATATCCATCATAAATTCTTTCTGTTACTTTTCTGACAGTATAGAGAGTAAAGAAAACTAACGTCTTGTAATAATACCATTCATCTACCATTAGGATGTTGTTCTGTTCTTAATCTTTGTGTATGTGTGTGTGCGTGTGTGCGTGTGTGTGTGTGTGTGTGTGTGTGTGTGTGTGTGTGTGTGTGTGTGTGTATGTGTATGCACACATGTGTGGACATGCCATATCGTGCCTTTGGAGGTCAGAAGACAACTTTTAGTAGTTTACTTTTCAGCTGGAGACAGGTCTCTTTCAAGTTAGCTATTACATTACAACTCCAGACTAGCTGGCTGCTGAGTTTGTGGATGTTTCTCCTGGCCTGGCCTAACATCTGTTTGTAGTAGTACCGACCACAGATGTACCTTACCTCATTACCCTTAGTTTTGTATTGTTGCTGGTTTTCTGTTTTCTTGTTTTGTTTTTATTGTTTGTTTGTTTTTTGTTTTGTTTTCAACAACAAGGAATGAAACTTGGGTTGTGGAGCCATTATGTCTAATGCTTTTATCCACTGAACATCTACTGGCCCTTCTGTACACAACTTCTTCATCACTGAATTCATACTTGACCACAAGTTATAGTTCTTGTACATTACAATCAAAATTGCATTGTTAATAATGGTCATGCTAACAATTTCATTATGCTGATATTTATTTGCTTCTCAAATCCATAGGTCAGTTTGTATTATATCAGTTTTTTATCTTTATAGATAACAGTTGGGGGGCAACTCTGTGCATATCCACTCTTTGGTACTGTGGGCTTTAGATTTAGGTTTCATTGTGGGTGAGCAAGGACCTGCTTTGTTTTTTAGCCATTTTATTGCCTTATCCTTTTTTATGCTGTTCTACAGAAAAACATAAAGATGTTGATTTTTTTCTTTTCTCCTTTTTCCTTGAAAATTACTGGTTTTATTTAGTATTTAAAAGTTTTAAGAAAGAAGGCAGATTATTTTTGTTAAGTGAGTCCATAAGGCAAGCAATTACAGATATTTTTACATGGACTAATCAGTATCCTCTAATCAAGTGGCAGCTGCATTTACTAAAGCTGTTTGGCTCACACATATAACTAAGTCTAAAGGAGTGTACTTAACTTCTCTTACATTCCTCCTTTTTCAGACCTTGTAACTAAGAGTTGATTTTTATTTCTTCCACCAAAAGCTCAGTTTTGGAGGAATTCCAGTACCAAGTAAACCTGGGACCTTTTTAAAGAAAAACTTCCAAGGCTGTATTGAAAACCTTTACTACAATGGAGTGAACATAATTGACTTGGCTAAAAGACGCAAGCATCAGATCTACTCCGTGGTAAGTCACCATCTCTGTTATCTGGCCGTTTGTGGATTTTAGATAAGTTTTACTTCTGATACTCTGTATCTCTTCACACTGGGTTTATATTATGCAATTAGAGTTTGGTCAGCCAAATCTAAGTATGAAGTTCAGTTGAGACACTGCCTACCTAGCATGCATGAAACCCTGGGTTCCATCCCTGACACAATATAAAAGCAGGTATTTTAGTTACCTTTTTAACTTGCTTGAAAAGTAGCAATTTAACATCAGAAGGCTTAATTCTGGCTGATAGTATGAGAGAATACATTTCATCATGGAAGCAAAGACTGCATTTACTAAAGCTGTTTGGCTCACACATACAACTAACATTCCTCTTTTTCAGAGCTTGTAAGGAAGAGTTACAGTAAAAGTAGGAGGCTGGCTGGTGACATTGCATAACTAATTAAGAGGCAGAGTGATCAGGACTTGTGACCAGTCTGTGAAACCTGTAGCCCATCTATAAGTGACCATCCTACAGCAAAGTCCTACCTCCTTAAGGTTCCACAATCTTATCAAACAGGGATACCCCCTGGATACTAAACATTCACCTATGTGAAACTGTGAGGAATATTTCATACTCAGACTACAGTTGACATGGTGTTGCAGGCCTATAATCACAGCACGTGGGAGGAGAAAGCCAGCAGATCATAAGTTTAAGTCATATTTTATTACATAGCAACTCTGAGACAAGGCTTTGCTATATTAGGCCCTGCTTCAAAAATTAAAAATGAAATAAAACAATTCTGATATTTTTAGCTGACTTTAGAGTGCAAATGAACCATGTAAGGACTGTGAATCATTTCATTGTTTCAGCTACAGAGGTTCATAGAATGCTGCTTTATTGGCTGTGAGGAAGATTTGAGATCTATGCAGACTAATATGGCATTTCTTTACAATTTCTAAGAAGTGCAATGAAAGCACCATTCCTGTTGAATTCCATAGGTAGGACATTGAATGTCTACCAATTGGTTATATTAAATAGGACATTTTAAATGCTACTGCACTGTTAGTGTCTTAGGGATTCATTGTGTAAGACTTATAATCCCAGTGGATTAAAGAATTTTCTAATTCACTAACATCTATTTTCTGTTACACATCAGAAGTAGTATCAGGAGTCTTTAAAAAATTTATCCTTGAATTTCTCCTCCATCCTCCAACTGCTCCTATATCTTTCTGTTCTCCCTTTTAAATTTACAGCCTTTTTCCTTTAGTTATTATTAAACACACACACACATTTGTACACACACACACACACACACACACACACACACACACACACACAAAACCTACTGAGTCCATTTATTGTTACTCCTATCTTTGTAGGATGAACTGCTTGAGTTTGGACAACCAATCAAGGAGTTTGGCCCTGGAGAAGACTTATGGTCTCTCTCAGCAGCCATTAATTTGTTGAAGCTCTTCATATAGTAAGATTTCCAAAATTTGGATTGGCATATCAACTGGTATTTTCACTGTGCAGGCTTTGCTTAGGAGTTGTATTGTGGAGATTGATGGGTACAGCTTCCTTGACATATATAGACAACACAATCACATGTCAGATGTTCTAGGTGTGTGTGTGTGTGTGTGTGTGTGTGTGTGTGTGTGTGTGTGTGTGAGAGAGAGAGAGAGAGAGAGAGAGAGAGAGAGAGAGAGATAAGTACTTAGGTAATCTCTTTTCAGTATTTGAATTTTATAGGTTTTTTTTCCCATTGTTTTCCTTTTAAGTTGTCTGTATCATTGGTTTTTGTTGTTGTTGTTGACAAAAAATAGTTGTGTTATAAATTTTAATCAGTAAAAGGCGAAAGATTTATACCCATTGGACACGCAAACTTTATATGCCCCAGTACAGGGGAACGCCAGGGCCAAAAAGGGGGAGTGGGTGGGTAGGGGAGTGGGGATGGGTGGGGATGGGGGACTTTTAGTATAGCATTGGAAATGTAAATGAGCTAAATACCTAATAAAAATGGAAAAAAAAGTTAATCACATTCCCACATCTAAAAAAAAAAAAAAAATTTAATCAGAACTCAAAAATTCATTTGGCATACTTGTGCCTTTTTAATTTAATTCAATTATTGGTATGTGAGAGCATAAATATTTATTATAGTTATTGTTTTCTGTTCATTTTGTTGTTTTTATTTTTCCCTCTACTTTATAAAATAATATGTGTTGAGTAAATTTTAGAATTTTATTTTGGCATGTCAGTGTATCTCTTCATAGCTTTTGTCTGTGGTTTCTCAGGTGTTATAATGTATGGAAATAAATTCTCAAAGCTTAATACCCTTATAATCTAAAACTGTAATTAAAATATTACCTTTTAAAAATGCATCTATCCTTCTCTTACTTTTATATAATTATGTCAATTATTTTGTTCTCTTTCCTTGTAATTAAGATCTAAATTAGTTGGTTTGGCTTTTGCTTAAACTTTCCAAAATAATTTGGAATATTTAAGAGAAGATATGTATATATATGTGTGTATATATATATATATATATATATATATATATATATATACACACACACACACACACACACACACACACATACATACATGTACTTGTGATATGATTTGATATTTAGAAAGAAAGGCGAGAGTGCAATAGCATAATGTGAAGCACAAGGGAAGATACAAGACAGGCAGAATGACACTTGACTCATAATGGGGAATGTAATGCTCCTGGCCCAAATGTCAACTGTGCCCATAGCTGATTTGGTCTGAGTTTCCTTGTTGTGGTTTTGAGAATTGAATTTTATCTCTAGTGTAGCATTGCAAGAGCCAGTGTTGCAAAAGAATATAATGTGGTATGCTTCTGAGGCAGTGATTGTGAAAGCTAGACTTGCTCTTTAGTGCCATTGACCATTAGACAGCACTAGTCACTGAATACATTTGTCACATTGATTACACACACACACACACACACACACACACACACACACACACACACACATATATATATATATATAGTTATTATAATTTTTATAATAACAGAATAGATCAGTGAATCACCATCCCCAACCTCAAGCTTTGCTATAGAGAAATAGTGATAAAAACTGCAAGGTATTGTGTAATATCCAAAATAAGTTCAATACCACCTAGCCCCTTCCCCTCTGAAGGGACTTTCAGAAATATAGCTGTCAAAATGACTGAGTTTACAGCTGTCAAACAAAATGAGCTGTTCTCAGAAAAATAATCATAACAAGATAGCAGTTCCCAGAGAAAATCCCCTAGCCTGCCCCACACTGAATTCTGAGAAAAAAACACAAACTGCCCTGACCTTGTCAATAGCTGTGATGTTAATAGCTGTGACATTAATAGCTGACTCATAAGTTCAAAATGTACCACTCCTTTGCTGACAAAATCACAATAACCTAACATGGGGGCAGGCAAAGTGAGTCACTAGGCCAAAGGGTTACTTAGTCACCCTAGAGAAACCAACCAATTCCTGATAGGGTTACTTGCTACATCAATAAGAATAAGCCAGTTATCCCGTTGCCTAAATCTGCCCCTTACAAGGTATAAATGTGTAATCTTTCTTTGATCTGGGTCTCTCCTCTTGCCTGTGTGCTGAGAGGGGGGTCCCCAACATGCTGGATCAATAAAAAAAAATCCTCTTGAGGTTTTTAGCAGTGGCAGTCTCTGTGTTTTTTGTGAATGAGGGTATTTTGACGAACTCCAAAAATTGTTACAGAAACAGACATTTTGATCAATGGAATATAATTGATGACCCAGAAATAAAACCACCCATTGACAGGCAGTTGATCTTTGACAAAGAAGTCAAACAAATACAATAGAAAAAAAAAGAAAGCACCTTCAATAAATGGTGCTGATATAACTAGCTGTTGATATGTACAAAAATGAAAATAGACACATATTTGTCACCTTGCACAAAGCTTAATTCCAAGTGGATCAAGGACCTCAACATAAAACCTGATATATTGAATCTAATAGAAAAAGAAGAGGAAAAGAACCTTGAACTCATTGGCACAGGGAGAAATTTCCTAAACAGACTTCCAAAGGCTCATGCTTTTAGATCAAAAATTGATAAATGGGACTCCATGAAACTCGAAAGCAAAAGATATAGCCAGTAAGACAAATCAGCAACCTACAGATTGGGGAAAAAAAAAAAAAACTTCACTAACCTCACCTCTGATAGAGGGTTAATATGCAAAATATATAAAGAACTCAAGAAGCTAACTACCAAAATAACTCAAACAACCCAATCAAAAAATGGTGTATAGAACTAAACAGATAATTCACAACAGAGGAATCTTGAATGGCTGAGAAATACTGAAAGAAATGTTCAAAGTCCTTAGTGATCAGAGAAATGCAAATCAAAACCATCATGTGATTTCACCTTACACCAATCATAATGGCTAAGATCAAAACCTCAGGCAACAGCACATTTTTGGCAAGGATGTGGAAAAGGAGGAATACTCCTCCATTGTTGGTGGGATTGCAAACTTGTATAATCATTCTGGAAATCAATCTGGAGGTTTCTCAGAAAATTGGATATATATCTAAATGAACACCCAGAAATACCACTCATGGGAATATACCCAAGAGATGTCTCACCATGTCACAGGGGCACATGTTCCAGTATGATCATAGCAACCTTTTTTGTGATAGCCAGAAATTGGAAACTACTCAGATGTCCCACAACAGAAGAATGCATTTAAAAAAATATGGTTCATTTACACAATTGAATTCTCCTCAGCTATTAAGAATGAGGACATCCTGAGTTGTGCAGGCAGATGGATAGAACTAGAAAAAAAATTCTTAAAGAGTTATGAAAAAGTAAAGAGCTGTGTTCGCTATCTATAGTTTCCAACCAAAGTTAGGAATTCCTTTAGATAAAAACTCTAAAAGAGCTATGAAAAATTCTAAAAGAAGTGTTTTCACTCTCCAGAGATCTCCACACAGCTGATCCAGATAAATACTCTAGCAAGAACTCTTCTCTTGCTAGAAACAAATATTTAAAATAACTACTGGGGCTGGAGAGTGTGATTGGTGTTTAAGAGCACTGTCTACTCTTCCAGAGGTCTTGAGTTCAATTCCCAGCAACCACATGACAGATCAAAGCCACTTGTAATGGGATTAAATGCCCTCTTCTGGTGTGTCTCAAGAGAAAGACTGAGTACTCACATACATAAAACAAGTAAATCTTTAAAAACAAAACAAAGCAAAGCAAAAAAAAAAAAAAAAAAACAAAATAAAACAAACAATTGCTATCATTTTCTGCTAGTTTGTCAACTCATCTCCTGTAGACAAAAAGCTCAGTCTTTCATTTACATATCAATTTAGTCATTTACCCCAAGTTCCTTTAGGGCTGTCCCATAAATCAGAAATTCATGCCCTAGCCTCTTGACACTTAAGAAATAACAGTGTGTGTGTGTGTGTGTGTGTGTGTGTATGTGGTATGTGTGCTATAATATTGCAAATGAATTCAGAGATCTGCCTGCCTTTATAAGCACAAACCTTAAATTTTGCTGGAGGAATCCTGTCCTGCAATTACTTTTCTAACCATTCCAGGAGAAAATTTTGCTCTGTTCCAGGATGACATTGAATTCAGGAATCTACCCACATTTGTATAAGTCTGCCTTTGTATCTTTCCAATAAACTGGCTCGAAGTGCAGCTGACTTTTCTTTTAGGTCATGAAGCCCCTAATATAATTCATGTTGCCTCTTTATATTTTGCATTATTGAGAAATTTTATTTATATATTTCTGAACTCATGTTTTCAGTGTTCTTTCCCACATCCTTATGGGCTTTCCTGAAGGTCACAGCATTTACCATTTTTGTTAAGGTTATAGAGAAACCTTCACCTCCAGGATTTTTGATGTGATACACACACACACACAAACTTCATGCCCTGTAACTACCAACACTCATGGCTGTGATCTAGGAACAGGAAACTGGGTCACACCATCCTGTCAAAATGGCCAAGCAGAATTCGTCAAGGAAAAACGGATGTTTTATTATATTATAAAAGTCATATTTAAACCTTTCGTTTAAAATATATTTAGATGACTTGGTCTAAATGGAGTAGAGAAAAGTTCAACTTTAATAGACTTATAGGGATATATATATGTGTATATACACATATATATATATAAATTTTTACTAGCCTTCATCAAAACTTGGAGATATAATGCTACTTTTTACTGCCAGATATATGGGATCCCTCTTACATTATTTCTTATAGATATCTGGCTAGGATAAGAGCAAAAAAAAAAAAAAAACTGATTGCTGTACCCGTGTGATTCTCCAGTAACCTTTGGTTACCAAAAATCTGTAAAGTGAGTCCTCACTTTCCATAAAGCCATATTGACACTACTCTACAGTGAGAGGACAGGTCCTTCAATTCCCCTGAATTAACTACAAACCTAAGTTCTTCATCAAATCTTTATTGATAACACAAAGAAAAACTTTGTAGTGGCCATAAAGGATGACATTCTTTGATTCTTGGGATTACTTTTTTTTCTTATTTCAGACATACTTACCCTGATGGTTCTTTCCTGAATATATGAGAACAAGAACTTAACACATTTTTGTGCAGCCTGGCTGAGTGGAAATTGCTCAAAGTTACTTTGTACTATTTATTTTTTTTGCCAAGTCTGACTTGGCTATGTAAGGAACAATATGACATGGTTTTCTGCCACTGGAACAAAGCCAGCAGGGCATGAGCCTCCACACGTGTTGATGTTGGCTTTGGGTACAAGGGTTGGTTTTATAATAGTGTACATATTTTGAAGTTCCTCCTTTTAGGAATGTTTTTCTCTGCCAAGGTTAATGACTCCATGATAATCAGAGACAGCATGAGTCTGGAAGGCAAGCGCATGTTTATGTCTCAGTCAAATGGTAGAGTTCTGTGACTTCTAGACAATCCCTTAAGGGTGTGAGAAAGAATGCTGAAAACCTGAGTTTAAAAATATATAATTTCTCAACTATGAAAAATATAAGGCTGCATTATGAATTGTGTTATGCTGTTCCCTTTGCCAGGCAATGGCTGAGTGAATTATCTTTGCAATGATAAATAATACTTGTTTTTTTGAGGGAGGGGTGTACCACCATAATTGATTTTTATTTGTTCTTCAGAACTATAGTAATAAAAACAGCAGGGCACTGATATAAAGACAGAAAGGAAGTCTATCCTCCCATTTTCATTTATTTTTGACAAAGGAGCCAACAGTACATATTGGAGAAATATCAACATCAACAAATGTACCTGTGCAGACTGATGACTGGATAAACTACAGTATTTAAAGAAACTAGTGAGTTCCTTTGTTTGATAAATATAACCTATAGGAGACATAGTTTGTTTAGGGATTCCATGTTATTGCATTTCTTAAAATTTACTGTTGAATTCTAGAACATATAGTGGAAATATTTGAGGAAACTTATATTTGGACAAAGAGTGTCAGCTTTTAAAACAATTTGTACCGTATTCTTGGCTCCTTAGTTTGGAAGATTTATAATGTTGTTAAGAAGATGGTATTCCCTGACTGGATATGGAATGCTGTGTAATAATACCTGGTCATCAGTAGGTCACACTTAAGATTCCTGAAAAGTTTCTCACTTATTCGTGAAAGCTTATATTATTCATCTTACTTAAGTAATCATTGGCTTTCTAATTATATTTCTAGTTGCTAACACTGGGGTCAGTCTTGTGATTTGAATAAGAATGCCTCCTCCCTCCCCTGTAGGCATATATCCAGTTGGTGGAATTTTTTGGGAGGGATTAGGATGTATGGCTTTGTTGGTGGAGGTGTGTCATTGGATACAATCTTTAATATCTCAAAAGATGCATGCCATTCCTGTAGGGGAAGGGGTGTTGCCTAATTTCCTGAAGAAGAAGAGGGTTGTAGCATTTCACCTTTAATGATGAGATATGTAAAATTCAGTCACTAAATAATCAGAATAACTTAAAGTAAAATATAATAGAGTGAGGAAAGGCAATATGGGTTTCCGGATGTCTAAAACCTTTGTATTATTCCCTTAATTGGTTAATCCTGAATGAAAATGCTAGCAAATATTTTATAATCTTTACAATAACTGCATTGTTTACTAGATTTTGAGAAACCTTTCTTGTATATTTCAGTCCTCAGGGCATAACTGGATATGTAGTTATTATGAGGCACTGAGAGCCATTTAGGACTAATGCACCTGTGAAGAAAGATTTAAACTAAGAATACAATTTTTTTCTTCAGGTACAAGAATCTTAGCTTTTGCCTGTATAATATAAAGAAAGGAACATACATTATTTTCCTTCTAGATTGCTTCTATTTCTTTTATTAAATAAGAACCCACCTCTACCCCATACATACATACATACATATATATATATATATATATATATATATATATATAGTCTATTTCTTTGGCATTTCTTCTAAGATGTAATGTAATTGCTCACACTATTAAATACAAAAACACAATTACTTTCTCCTTGTAGTCATGCTTAATATTTCTCCCAAAGGCACCACCACATCTGCCTCAAAGACAACTTTTGTTTGCTGTTAAGAATTCTAGAAAAAAAATTAAGATTCTGTTTTCTGTGTATTGTGTATTTTCCAATTATCTTGCAGTTGTTGAGCCTTCAGAAGTTCAGGGTTTATCACAAAATTCATAGGATTAAGGAATAAGGTAGAGAGGGTTAGTTGGTGTTCATAAATGACAAGTTGTAGCTCAATGCTCAAGGAAATGAAGGCCTCTCTATGCCTCACAGAGCACAAACTTTTTTACTAGGCTTTGTTCAGACAGCATTTTCCCAGCAATCCATCATCCATTTCTCATGGGACCTGCTTACTCACTGGAGATTTAAGAGCTGTTACATGGGGATAATTCAATTTAGTCCTTATAACTCCATTTGACTGCAGAATGATCAGCCACATTTTAGAATGCAATAAAACTAACAGCTTAAAGCAGACATAAAAAATACTTAGCTATTCTTCCCCAAGTCCACTACACTGTGCTAATACAGCTGCATATAATAAATAAACAACGACTAAATGGCCCAATGAAATGTGTGTGTAATGTGGATTATTATATACATAATATAGGAAGCATATTGTCCTGATGGCTTTTGGAGGATGATTAATTAAAATCCCTATGATTTACAAAGAATGATGTTTTCTTGTTGCCATTCTTTTGTGAGTGTAAGATTTTTTTCTTTGACACAAGAAGAGTAAAATGATTATTTGGCTATTGGCAGAAGTCCTGATCTTTTCATGAAGGGCTTCAAATTATTTTATCCTTCTTTATTTTTAAGTGAACATAGGAGCTCAGTTCTGAATACATAGTTAAATTTTTAAAAATGTATGATTTGTAAGAACCAGGGAGCTCAGACTCCTCTCTAGAAACAACATAAGAAAAACAAAACAATCAGTTATAAATAGTGGTATGAGCCTGTAAAACCAGTGCTGGGGACATAGAAACTGGAAGATCCCTAGAGCTCACTGACTAACCAGTCTGGTTGTTGGTGAATTTCAAGAGATTGAGAGAATCTCTCTCTCTCTCTCTCTCTGTCTCTCTGTCTCTGTTTCTCTCTCTCTCTCTCTCTCTCTCTCTCTCTCTCTCTCTCTCTCTCTCTCTCTCTGTCTGTCTAAAATAAAAATAAAAAAGAAGTTGGCATTGATAGGTTATTTTTCTGCCAATGAAAAGAGACAATTTTAGCCAGATTAGAATATATTGAAGGCATGTTTGTTGGGTAGCTGCTCTTGAGCAGATGAATTCACTGACCCCAAGGAAGGAGGTTAGGGAAGTTGCCGCAGGAAGTGGGGGTGAGAGAAAGGACATGTGTGTCTAGAGAAAAGAAGAAGAAGGGAAAGGGAAAGAGGGAAAGATGGAGAGAGAGGGAGAGATGAAGAGAGAGAGAAGGAAGGAGAGAGGGGGACAGATGGAAAGAGAGATAGAGAGAAGTGGAGAGAGACAGGGAGAGAGAGACAGCTGGGAAGGTAGGAAGGAGCTTCTGGGGAAATGGCAGCCCAAGTCATGGGCTGGAAAGTTCAGTCTTGAGGTCACATGCCAGGGAGGGACTGAAGAATGCTAGCAGAACATGGAGACCTGTTTCTATAAGAAAAATATGCATGACAGTTCCTTGATCTAGGGCCTGAAACCAAACAGACAATACCTAAGAAACAACACTCCAATCTAGGATATGACCTATAGATGTGTGTACAGATATTATCATTCAGATGCACATTCAACATGAAGGGCTCATGTTCCTTAGCTCTCTTTCATCCAAGAGAAGAAAAAGACAATTAGCTAAAAGCAATCCTACATGCTATGGAATTAGCAGTGCAGCCCATTGATGAAGTCAAATTGCTTGAGTGTGGCTCTCCCTAGATAGCTGAAGTCAAGACACTGGATGAACAGAGGCCAACTATAAACATGTACCCTGCTCATCCCTTCTATGTGGCTAAAACTGCAGAAGAATCACAACAAAATGTACCTTTCCATTTATTTTAGATGAAGCTTATTGGTTCACTCAACCAGAATTCCCATAAATAATTTTTCTGACACTCTGTAGAGAAGTATAGTGGTTCCATGAATGGCTCAGTTGTGAAGCCTTCCTTGGGCAAAGGACATACTGGTGGTGCCCTTAACTGAAAAGTGGGAGAATTAGAGTATCTCTTTTTTAGTGTTGATGTGCATGTAAAATCCTTTAACCATGGATAGAACAATTTGTAGTTGATAGTGATTACCTTGATACCTCATTAACATGGAGAAATCCAGGTATTTATGCTACTGTGATCCAGTGCCCATGGACCTTGGTCCTCAGTTGGCTGTCCAGTTACTTGTTCAAGAGCATGTAGGAGCAGGTAGAGAATGGCTCCACTCCTGAGATCCCTGGGTTTGAGCTCATCATCATGGCCTTCTTATAACACGATTCCACGTGTCCTACACAGGAATAGGGCCATATATAGTTTCTATGCTTTTGACTGCATCTAAATGCTAGTTTGTCCATGAACTGTATGAATTACAAAGTGTTTTTTAATAGCCAAATTTTTTTTTTACAATTTATTCTCTCTCTTTTAGTTGGAGAAATTTAATGATCAATTCAATCTTGATTTGACTGAATGATTGACTCCTATAACCAAAGACTTTTTGGAATACAATCATAGAAAATGTTTTCTGATGCACTTGAGAAAACTAGAAATATAAATGAATAGGCAGTGGGCATTTGTGAAGTTTGTCATTATTTGTCTGGATGCATGTTGGCATGAAAGTTAATGATGTGTAGATGTTTATTTTTGGTAGCTTTATAGCCAAGAAAAACTACAACTTATAGGTAAGTGTGCAAATATATGGAGGCTTATAGGAATCTGTGCAAGTGCATACACACACATACAGACAGATACACAGAGAAACAGAAACAGACACACACAGAGAGACACACAGAACCACACACACTCTAACAAACACACACACACACTCCAACACATACACACACACACACACACACACACACACACACACACACACACATACACACAGAGAGCCAAACAAACACACAGACAAGCACAGACAGACACAGACACATACACTCAGGCACACACATATACACATGCATGTGCAGAAATATGAGATGCTCATCAATGTTACACAGACGCAACTCTCTTCTATGTAGTGAAGCCTATATTCTCCTCATCTTGTCCCTGGGATCATGTTTCATCTCTGTGAGTGTCCTCTGTGATAATGACACTTTCCCTTTATGATTGCTGTCTTCCTCTGCCTTTTGACCAGTCTGATAGTTACATTGCCTGACTTTCAGCTGTGTACTCCTCAGACCCTGGGGAAAATGATTTCAAAGTTGTTTGCTTCCCGAGTCTTACTTCCTTTGGAAATTGAGATGAAATAGTTCAAGGTCAGAGGAAGAATAATGCATCTGAAAGTTAAATAAAAATAAAATAAGTGAACAGTTGGATGGCCATTATTTTAACTCATTTGGGCAGCTAGAATGAAAATTCATAAAGCAAGTGGCCTATAAACAACTGCAATTTATTTCTGACAGTTCTTCAGGCTGGAAACTGGGATCTCAGAGTGCAGTATGTTGAGTATTGAGATGGTCATCTTCTGGTCTTATGATATTCTATTCAGGTCTTCACAGGGCAAAAGTTCTAATCATGGTCTAGTCACCTCCTAGAAGACCTCCTTCTTAAAACCATCTCTTTAGTATTTTGAGAGTTCTTAGGGTCAGAGTCTGAACTCTGATGGTCCTAGCAAGCCATGGTAAGACATATATTCTCAATGTGCCAATCACACTTAATTAACAAATTAAAACAAGCAATAGAGAAAAGCTGGGGAAGAAGATTTATTCAATATGACCACATTCAGAAGGGTAACAAAGAAGAACATTGGTCCCCCCTAAGTCCACTTTTGGAATACTGACATGTAGTTTAGATATAAACACAGAGCAGAAGTTGTGCATAGCTAAATGGTCCTGGATCAAGGTTGTGGTCCTGATGAGCATTAACCTAGTAGCATCAGAAGTCCAGACTCTCCCACACAGGTGTTTGTTAATATGCCAACATTCTATGAGATGTCTTCCTAGGAGACAGGTTCCTCCTCTGACTGTGACCATGTGTCAGATTTTTCTTAGTTCAGCATGAGTTTTAGGGAATTCCAATTTCTTTTTTCTTTTTTAAGATTTATTTATTATATGCAAGTAAACTGTAGCTGTCTTCAGACACACAAGAAGAGGGCATCAGATCTCATTACAAATGGTTGTGAGCCACCATGTGGTTGCTGGGATTTGAACTCAGGATCTCTGGAAGAGCAATCAGTGCTCTCAACCCCTGAGCCATCTCTCCAGCCCAGGGGATTCCAATTTCTTAGGAACCATTTTAAATTTTCTTATATCCAAAGGCAGGAACACAGAATCTAAAAGTCTTTTTTAAGGCTATATTTTACTTAAAATATTTTCAATAACTTCAACATTTTCATCAAAAGTTCAAAATCTATTTAAATATTATTAAAACATTGCATTAGCTCATCTTTATTTCATTAAAGGTCAACGGCCTGATGCTTAAGTTGCTTAGGTTTCTATTGCCAAAAGAAAAGTTGAAAGAACTACCATGATTTAAAACAACTTTCTTAAATCTAAGCAGTTATATGAAAATTAAAATTATTAGGTCACACTTTTGTGTTGTTTTGTTTTGATTTTTTTTTGTTTGTTTTGATTTTGCTGGTTCGTTTTTTTTTTGTTTTTTGTTTTTTGTTTTTTGATTTGGTTTTTCAAGACAGGGTTTCTCTGTATAGCCCTAGCAGTCCTAGAACTCACTTTGTAGACCAGGCTGGCCTTGAACTCAGAAATCCGAGTGCCTCTGCCTCCTGAGTGCTGGGATTAAAGGCGTGCGCCACCACTCTCGGCATTGTTTTGATGTTTTGAAACAAAACCTTACTATATAGCACAAATTGGCCTGAATTTTCCTGTCTTTGCTTTCAAAGGGTGGCATCAGATAAGCATACCTTGAAGTTTTTACTAACCTGTATGATTTAAAGTCTGTATTAGCTCTGTGTAGTTTAGAATCTGCATTATGCCCCACAGAGTCTAGGGAAACATGCACAACCTGACACATGAACATGATATTGTCTGGTCATTTGAGGATTTAGAATATTTTAAGGGAATAGCAATACAACAGGAATTACTGTGCATTTACTTGGGAAGTAGACGCTAGGGGATCCTGAGTTCAAATAGCCTAGGCTACTAGTGAGTAAGAGACCAACCTGGGCTTCATGGTTGTCTGTTGAAAAGAAAGAAACAATGAAGAGAGAAAGAGGGAAGAGAAAGAGAAAGGGATAAAGAGGAATGGAAAGGAAGTTAGGAAAATTGCCAAACAGAATTGGAATCACCTCAGTTTTTGATATGTTTTCTCCAAAACATCTGAGCACATTACTCCTTCATTCCTCCTCCTGCAGAAGAGCATACATCGCATTTTCCTCTAAAGACATGTGTATCAGAGAGCTAGCTTATAGAGAAGAAGTGATAGGTTGGAATGCCACTACCACAGAGACAATAAAAAAGAAAGAGGGGAGGTGATTAGATATGGGGACAGATTGTTGCCTCCATACCTCACACAATGTGAGACAGGCTGAGAGCAGCCATTACAATCCATCCTTTGTAGGGAAGAATAGTTTACAATCATGTCTAGGGGATGACAATGGTATACAGGAGGAGACTGTCATTCAGAGCTTCTTTATTTTCTTCTGGAAAGCATGATACCTTCAGTTCTTATTCGTTTTTATGATGTATCATTTTTTCCTGTGGTCTTGACTGAATTTCACATCAATGTGCAGTGACAAAGAAACATTCACCAGTACATGCACACAAGGCTGGAAAGATCTACACATAATGTAGATTTGGGAATTAAAGACCAATGAGGCATTTCAGAAATGGCCTTAGATGTTAGCTAATTACTTCAAAATCTCTCCTGGGCATTTCCCAAGAAACATATCACATGCTTTCTTAACGCTCTGGTACTCTTATAATGTGAATTGAAGGTTCTGACCATAGTTTTAACTAGCAAATGTCTCCTAGACAATTCCAGGCTGAGAGAAAGTTCTTCTAAGCAGGCGTGTAGTATGTACAACATTCCAAGATGAAACAGAAGCACGAAGTTTAGGACTGATGAGATGCTTCGTGGCTATGGCACTTGTTGAAAAGGCAGACATCCTGATTTGGATCCATGGGATCCACATAGGGGAAATGAGAGAACACCTGTGTGTTTATTCTGACCTCCACATGTGTGCTCCCCATAGCAAATGAATAAATGTTTCATGATACCAATAGCCTAGAAAGTCAGTGGACAAAACCTAATTTGACTTCTAGGATAAAGTATAATATGTAGAGAGTGAAGCATTAGGACTGGTGTAGCCCGTGCTGCTTGCTCTCCAGACTCATCTTCAGACCTCCCCAAGAACAGGTGGTTAGCAGGCAAACAGGCAGCACATGTGACAAAGTGCATTGATATAGAATATACTTCCTAATTTTCTGTGGAATCTGTCTCTAGTAGACAGAAAAAGATGGGGCAAGGAGATAGTTCAGTTTGGGAAGTACTTGACTTGTAAGCCTGAGGACCTGAGTTTGATCTTCAAAACTACAAAAGCTGGACTGGGGCATGCATCTCTAACTCCAGTACACCTACAACTGGATGGTAGACTGTGACAAGAGAGTCATTTAAAAGCTTGTGGGTCAGCTAACTAGGAGTATATAAGAGACATAATAAGAAAGACTTTACCTCAAAGAGAATTAACACTCAAAATGTGTCCTTTAATCTCCATATAAATTCTGTATCACTTGCATGCCACCATACTCAAATATGCATAGCAGACACATGCAATTCACTGTACATTCATAATTATAATAATATTAAAAGTGAAGGCATAGAGACATGCTCTGGCAAACCCAGCACTGAGGGGGGAAATGGTAATCTGACCTCTGGGGCTTGTTGCCCAGCAATCTAGCCTAATTGGTGATAGTACCTGTATCACAAAACCAGGTAGACAACACCTGAGGAATGGTATCGTACGTTGACCTCTGACATCTTCATGTGCATACATGTGTATGCATGTGCATTCACTTCAGTACATATTCACATACAGACAGACATACATGCATAAAGCACAAAAAGAAAGTAAATATGTAAACTACATGTACAGAGCTACTTGGCTTGCCACTCAATAACAATGATGCGGGGAAGGAACTTCTCTTATTCCCTATAGTGGCCCTTGGAACTCAAAGCTATCAAAGGCTAATTAATATTCAGGGAACTGACTCTGAAGAAAATTTAAGATGGCAAACCTCATTGTAGAAAGTTCAGCAAAGAAGGGCACGTTTGGCTCTGAAACTCAGAAATAAATAAATATCATATTTCCTATCACCCTTTTATTTGAAAATGTTTATTTAAAATGATGGATCTGGCTACATACTGTTGAATAATTGACAATTCATAGATTCTGGGAAATGAGAAAGGATATTAATATCCAACATTATCTATCAGTGAGCCCACTAGACTAGTTAATAGATAATTCCATACACATCGTCACATACATGGTCTCAGTTCAGCTCTATGATACAAACACCAGGACAAAAAAAGGCATGAATATAGAAATATATTTGTAGGAAAACTGACATGATCATAAGATTAAAATGAGGAAGGGAGTCATGGTAATACATTTATATGGATATAAAAATCACACAATTATTAATAAAAATTGAATTAAAAAACTAGAAGCCTGTGTTTCTAGCAGACAGAAGTATGAAGAAGAAGGTAGGCATGTATGTATTCATGATTTCACATGCTGCCTGAGGAAAGTTTTAGAAAACATCATGTGCCTTATTAATGTGTAAGAAACCAGCTCTCAACTACAGTTCTAAGGTCATATGATCAGAAAAACCTGAGATTATCTAAGTTTTTCACTTCAAATATGTGGTTAAGCAATGAAGAAACTACAATGCTCCCATTTATGAGACCCCATAATTTGTCTCATTAAGAGAACTTCTTGGTTAAATTGCCCACACACTCTGTTGGTGTGCTTGTTTAAGAAAAACCAAAATAGCTCACTTTTCTGCATTATTTCTGAGTTTGCAATTTTTACGACAATCTCCTCATATTCTAACTAATGATTTTCCTCCACGGCTTACCATCCTCATCTCCAAGAATCTTCACAATTCTGTCCACACTTATCTAGGAGCACAGCAGCTCATCCCTTTCTGTAAGTCAGCTCAGGGCATTGCAGTTTCCCTCCTGCTGTTGGTCAATTCTCTTCCCCTGGTGTTGTAAAAACTTCTAAAATTTGGTCTCTTTAGCTAAGAAATTAAGGCTGTTAAAATGTTTTCATTTTTGTCTGCTTTATAATAATATAATTTAATATCAAAATAAATTCCACTAAAACAATAATAGTTTAAACTTTAGACTTAACTGATTGTGACAATAGGGATGGATAGGAGGGCACATGCCTCTGCTCAAGCATGGGGGTCAAAGTCAAGCACCTAAAACTCATTGATTTAAGGCTAGATCGATGAGCAACCATGTGTAGTCTCAGTGTTCCTGAATAGAGGCAGGTTGCAAAACCAGGAGAAACCCTGCAAGCTTGAGGCCCAGTTAGCCTTGTGAACAGAGTAGTGTACAACAAAAGAGAACCCGCTTCCAAAACGGTGGACAGCTGTCCTGTAACTTCCACATGCACCATGATGTGCACACACCCATACTTACACACACATTACATAAATATAGAACAGATACAAATACACAAACACACACACACAAAGATTTTTAAAGGTAACTGATTGCTTGAGTCTATTCAGAAGTAAAACTATGATCAAAGCCATGGCTGAGTGGACTGATGCTAGTCTGATAAGGCACATTTAATAGTGGTGCCAAAAGTCTCATACCCTGTTACATTTTGGAAATAGGAATTGCTCTGAAACTTACCACTGACTTGCAATGACACATGCTTATAAATATAATATGTCTGCATAGAACAAGGAATCATTTGGCATTTTTGAACTTTGTTATTCATTATTCTTATTAACTATTCCAGTGAGTGAAATATCAGACAGCCCCAGAAGACAACTTTAGTTTTTTAGACAGGTTTTGGTGAATAGTCTGAATATTCTGTATAAAAGGAACATAATAATCCTCAAATCTGAAGAATTGTTGAATAGCTTTTCCAAAGGCATTCAAAAAAAGAGAAAGCAAGGAGCTTTGTCAGGGTTCTAACTCTGTGTACTGGCTGCCAAAATCCATTAAGACTAAGAGACACACTTAAAACAAACAAACAAAACTATGGTTTTACCAACTGCTGCTGATACAGTGTTTAGCAATCTATTATGTATTTACAGAACTGTAGGACTTTACATAGGTATCTTTGTATTCCTAATAGCTATGATGGGAGGTAGCATGTCACCATGGTTCATAAACATACTAATATTCTGGGTTCATATTGCTTAAATAATTTTGAAAATTCACAAAGAACTCACCTCTCACAGTTCATTTAACAGTTAGAATATTGGTTTAAAATGTAAACCACTAAGCTTTTTTTAATGATCAACTTCTTTTTATTTTGTACGTATGTGTATGTTTTCTGTGTCTGTGCACCATCCCATAGAAGCCAAAGAGGCCACATACACTGGCTGTTAGCTTCCGTGAAGGTGCTGAGGATTGAATCCAGGTCATCTGGACGAGCAATCAGTGCTTGAACAATATAGCCATCATGCCAGCAACTTAGTAAGCTTTGAAAATACTAATATTTAATTTCTACCAAATATTATTGCTTGATAATTATATTTGAAAACGAAGAAAATAATTTCTTCCAATTTTATCAAGTAGAAAACCAGCTACACATTGCAGATATCTGTTTTGCAAAATCCTCCTCAAATGCATTTGAGTATGTGTCTGAGGTGTTTATGTATATGTGTCTTGATTCATATGTGTAAGTATCATTGTGTGTATGAAGAACAGAGGTCAAAACTAAGTGTCTCTATCACTCCACACATTTTTGAGACAAAGTCTCTCACTGAGACTTACGTTTATCATTTCAGCAAGACCGGATGGCCAGCAGGCTCCTAGGATCCTCTTGATCTGCTGTCCCACTATTGTGACAACAGATACATACTCAAGTTTAATGTGGATGCAGAGGATCTGAAATCAGATTCTCATTCTTGCCATAATTCACTTATTCATTAAACCATCTCCTTAACCCTTCCCTTTTATTTATAGAAGAGTGTTTTTAGTACTGTCTCCTGTTTTCAGTAAACATATACTAGCAGGAAATTTAAATATCTACAGATTATAATCTAGGTTAAATTTAAGATTTGAAATTTAGATATTTATGGATAATTTAGTATTTCTCAACCAAATTTCTATCAACCATATATATACCTGTAAACTAAATGTATACAAAAATATGTAAGTGTAAGACCATATGATAGGAACAAGGTTTTATCACTGGTCTCTTCCTTTTTTTCTAATTTCAGCACACATATGGCAGCTCACAACTGTCCTTAATTTCAGATCCAAGGGATCTTCTGCCCCCTTTAGCCTCCAAAGGCATTGCATGGATGTGGTACATGCACTGTATCCTTTAGTCATGTATATATGAAAGCAAGCAAAATTGACAAAATTGATATGAGAAATCCCCAAATGGCAGAGGGGTGTTGGTAGTGCAAGGGTATGTTTATGGTTTCTTGGGGGTGGGGCTTATTTTGTTCTTCTTATATACTTTTGAGATGGGATTTCAAACTGTAGCCTAAGATGAACTTTGATTTGTGAGAATCCTCTTGCTTCAGCCTCCAGAAGGCATGAACCACTGTTCTTGACTTGTAGTTTCTTTTCTAAAATATATCATTTGGTTTACTGACATACTAATTGCATGTATACATTTATATGCACATGGATATGTGCATGTGTGTGCTTATATGTGCATGTGTGTATGTGTGTGTTGTGTGATTGTATATAGATTCATGTGAACATGGAACTAGACATTCAGTGTTATTCTCAGTAGAGCTCCCTTAATATATATATTGAGCTCATCACTCATTAATTAGCTGAACAATATGGCCTTAAGCCCTATGATTCTCCTGTCTCCACAGTG
Source organism: Mus musculus (assembly GCF_000001635.26). NCBI lineage: Eukaryota > Metazoa > Chordata > Mammalia > Rodentia > Muridae > Mus > Mus musculus. The sequence goes on from NC_000067.6 coordinate 100,117,490, forward strand.
CTGAGATTTAAAGCGCACATCACCACCCCCAGCTCATTTGACATGAAAATCAAACTTAGATCCTCTTGCTTGCAAGGAAAACACTTTAATGACTGAGTTGGCTTCCCAGGCCTTATCATATACTGCCTCATCACTCTATAGTAAAATAGACAGCACTAGAATAAAATAAGTAAATTGAGACAGTGACATAATTGAATTTACTTGCTATCTAGCGCCAAAAAGAAAGCACATGGTGCTGTCCTCATCTCTAGGTATCCCCCAACCCTGGGTGGGGCATCAAGCTTCTACAGGATAAGACACATCCTCTCCCAGAAATCCCTCTACGACATGTATACCAGGGGTCTCAGACCAGCCTGTGTGTTATCTTTGGTTAGTGGCTCAGTCTCTTGTAGCTCTGCAGGGTCCAGATTGGTTGACACTGTTGTTCTTCCTATGTGGTTGCCATCTCCTTCAGCTCCTTCAGTCCTCCCCCTAACTCTTCCATAGGGGGCCCCAACCTCCATCCTATGATTGACTGTGAGTATTTGCATTTGTCTCAGACAGCTGCTGGGTAGATCCTCTAGTAGTTCAGCCAAGCTAGGCTCTTATTTGTAAGCAACATATAGCATCAGTAATATATTCAGAGATTGATGTCTGCTTATAGGATGGTTCCTAAGTTGGGCACATCACAGGTCAGCCATTCCGTCAGTCTCTGCTCCAGTTTTGTCCCTGTATGTTTTTTTTTCAGACCAGAGAAATTTTGGATCAAAGGTTTTGTAGGTTATTTGCTATCCCCATCCTTCCAATGGGGGGGGGGGTTCCTGTTTGACTACTGAAGGTGGTCTCTTCAAGTTCCATATGCTGACTGTTGGGCATTTTGCCTAAGATCACACACAATGAATCCTGGGGACCTCCCCCATCTCAGGTCTCTGGAACTTTGTAGTGTGGTACTCCCCAAACCTTGACAGCTACATATTTCCATTCATTTTCCTAGCCTTCTGGGGCTTTCTCCTGTATCCCCCCTTACCTGATTCTGCCCCTCTATTGCCGTCTCCCATATTGTTTCCTCCCTTCCTCTGGCTCCTGTGATTATTTAAATTCCCCTTGTAAGTGGGATTTAAGCATCCTTACTTGGGTTTTCTTCTTGTTTAATTTCCATGGGTTTATGGGGTGTATCATTATTGGGGTGGGATGAAGACTATTTAAGCTTAACCCTAAGTCTGATTTTTAATCTCTCCCTCCATGTGCAAATGCTGAAATCTTGCTCTGGATTTTGTTTTACACTGAGGGTCAAAATTATTTGAAAACATTAATTGCTTTGGATGGAATTTTGTTTATCACACCCCAGAGAAAACGGTAATGTTTAGGCGCTAAAGAGAGATGTCAAAAATTGGTGAATCAGAGACAGAAGTAGCAATGAAAGCATGGAACCTGAGAACTGTGGAGCTGGCTGAGGCTGTGAAGTACTTGCCATTAAAGCATGAAATCACAAAGGTCAGTACTCAGCACCTACATAAAAATCTGGGCATGGTAGTATAGGCCTGTCATCCCAGAGCTGAAGAGGCAGAGACAAGTGGAGATTGGGGAATGTTAGCCAAGTAATCTAGCCCAATTCCTAAGCTCAAGGTTCTGTGTCAGACTTTGCCTCAAAAATAATATGGAGCGCTAGCAAGCGCATAAAGGCAGTCTTCATCTGGGTTCTCTTCTCATGTCTCACTTAGTAGAAGAAAGTAATTCACTCCCACAAGCAAGCTGTCCCTGATCTCAGTGTGTTATTTATGGCGTGCACGTGCACGCATGCACACACACACACACACACACACACACACACACACACACACACACACACAACACCAAAGGCAGCATGTAGCTTTTGTAAACTTCTGTTTGCTGTGTCTGTAGGTGACAGGGCTGACAGTCCAGAGCCTACAGGAATTTCTCTGTCCGCTTATGCCCTTTGCCCATTAGTGGAGCTCTCCTTACAATATCACAGATTATTTTCCCCTTGATGTCCCTTAACTGAATCTCTGAGAAGTCTCACCTACATTCTCAAGTGCCTGCTTTAAAAGAAAAAAAGCATAGTCATCGATTGCATGTTGATGCCAAACATCCAAGTTACTTCTTGCTGTTCTGTGCTGTTTCCTTCAAATTATAGTGGGGCACCTTTCTTGTTTATGCTTCATTTTTTCTCTCTTCATACAAATTCTCCTCCCAGCTCACCTCCACCCTAGTTTTCTTCAAAGTGTAAATCAAAGGAAACTTCTTGAAGCCCTATTTTGTGGAATTACAGGAGGATGCATGCTGCGACCCTCACAGCTCTGGGTCACAGTGGTGACAACACAATCTCTGAGATTATTTTGTTGTCATGCAGAGTTCAGGGGGCTGGGGGAAGTTCAAAGCATGTGTTCATCCAGACTTATGTTCTTAGCCAGAGCACCAAGAATGACCTGGCATGAGCTGCATATAGTCCATCTGTTGAAATATAAGTGAATTTGTGAAGGAGTCTATTGTTCTCCCAAACATGAAATGGAGCCTTAATTTGAATTGGCACCTTCCCTGAATTTGTACGTCAAGAAGCACATAGACAGTCATTTTGTACATTTGCTGGTAGCATGCTAGTCAGGCTTACTGGTTTTCAGATAAATCAAGTTAGAAATTGTTATAGTTCTTTGGGGAAAAAAAATCAAGAACTGGCTTTGAAATCTTTTGCCACAAATTAAATTGAATCAAGATAACTTTTTGCTCAGATTATAAACGTGTGACTGGCTTTGCTTAATGTTATCATGATTGAAGCTTGGCTTTGCACTGCTAGGTTTATTTTTAACACAGCAATGTGTTTCAGTGCTTGGATGGTGGTTAGGAAGACAACAAACACCTACAATGAATATTCTTCGTAAATAATATTTCAGCACAGTGATAGAATTCTGCAAATAGCCCTTCTAACAACATCTAAAATCAGTTAAAGTAAGGAAAAATTCAAACTTGGTCTGCTGCGTTTTCTTGGGGAAGTGTTGTCTTAAAAATTAGAGTCAAGGACTGAAATGTGGCTCAGCAGCTGAGAGTTTCTACTACTCTTACAGAGGACATGGATTTGTTTCCTAGAATTCACATAAGGCTTTTCACATCAGAATGTAACTCTAGCACCATAACAATTCTCCAGTGAACTGCTGCATTCATGTGCAGAAATACATCCATACAATTAAAAAAAGTCTTAACAAAAATGTATCAGCCACGTGTGACTTTTCACCTCCAGTCCTAGCCAAAAATGAGAGTAGGGGATGTCACCAGATTTCATCGTGACTAGATTTAGGGAGGTCCAGGGACAGAGAGCTATAAATCTGCCTTCCATGTGTCTACCTAGTCCTTGAAGCTTCTATCTTAGTAACTAGTCTACTTAAACTTGATCAGAGCTCATTGTGATTTTGATCCTGAGCCTTTCAAAAATAGTGATCAGATTCATTGTACTTTTTGTGTACTGCTACCTGACTCAAATCAACCCTAGGAGTTTATTGCTAATGAAATTATAGGTGTTTGAGTGGTGAAATTGTTTTGAACATATTTGAGATTTCCAGTGCACCTGACAAAGTTTGCCAGCTCTTATTACCTAAGCCGTAGTATTAGAGGAATGACACATGATTGGAAATACAATTGAAAATTGTTTATTAAGAAAGAGGAATACACTGATGATCTAAGAGTAAAACCCTGAAGCACTGGGCCACAGGGGCACAAGATTTAAAACATATTATTGAATATTCATATAATTTCACCTTTCCCCTGTTTATTTACCCTAGGTTCAAGTTGTGCATACTCTGTTTTTTGAGAATAGTTTCTAGTCTCTCTCAGGCAATGGGCTTATTTTACATCCTATTTTTGATGTTTCCCTCCCTATTCTTACACCTTTTTCATGGAGTGAAGCTTCCAAGACAGAAGTGAATAGAGGAGGGTTGTGAACAAACAGTCAAATTGAAAATGACTGAAGATTATTGATTTTGCTCTCTTTAACTTTTATTTATTGGGTATGTTAAGAACATCATTTAAAGCAAGGAATATGACAGCTTTATTTATTTTGAAATATTTACTTATGTTTTATATATATATAGGCACTAGTGGAACGTTCAGTCAGCTATCTTGAATTGGTAGGGTTAAAGTAGTACTATAGGTCAATAAACACATGTAAACTCAAAGTGCTAGCAGGGCTAACATAGTCTATTCTGTGCAGCCTCTAGGGTTTGGGGGCAAACTGGGGACAGAGGTTTACAGAGATTGTTTTAACACATGATCAGGCTCTATCACTACTAAGTTTATGAAAGAACAGTTCTCATTCTCAAAAGGGCAGTTATCTCAGAATTTTGGAATAGATTAGTGGGAAGTTTCTGAGCCTGGACATGTTTCTTCTTTTAGCATAGATTCTTTGAAAGAGTCACAGAGTAGAAACTTGCTCTGCACATTTCTTTTGAATTTTCCATCATGCTTGACCTCCTATATTCCTGCTAACACACTATTTTAATTAGCATAAAATGTTATAAATTTTTAATGTATAAAATATTTTACACTAAGACACCTGTAGTTCATGTTATAGGATTAATTTTGTACCTTCATTATTTTCAATACATAGATCATGCACTGTGATTACTCTCTTCCCCAAGCTCTTTTATTTCCTTTCAATTCCTGCCAAGCCTCATCTCTTCCCTACCTTCCTCTTGTCAAGATTCATGATTTGTGTGTGTGTGTGTGTGTGTGTGTGTGTGTGTGTGTGTGTGTGTGGTGTTTTAAAACCAGTAAGTGTAATCAAGGGTATCTGTGTGATCATTGACTTGGAAATATCCTTTAGAGCAAGGCAGGATTAAGACTGGCAAACACGTCATGGACACACCAGCCATCAGTTCTATAGAGTTGAAATAGCAAACACAAATCAGCAGTGGTGGCACTACTTAGCAGAGACTGCCAGGCTTCACCCTCAGCAGGAGGGACCAGAAGGAAAGTAAAGAGAAGTTCTCAGCTGTGCCTCTCAGTGAAGTGAAGATCAGTGAAGACATGAAGCCAACAAGCATTTAGCTATTCAAGCAAGCCTAGCTAATCCACCATCACTGTCTGTCAGGCCCTATTTATATTCCCTCCAAACATCATGTATCCTCTATGGGTCCTGCCTCAGTACATGCATTTTTCTCAGCTGACATCACTCTGCTGATCAGCTTGGGTCCAGGGAAGCAACAAGAAACTTTGACACACCACCTAAAGTATTTTTGATGTGTTTCTCTCTTTGGAATCCCAACAAATGAAGCTGAACTACATAAAGTATGCCAGACCACTGTGGTTAGAAAAGAATCCTTCATCATATGTCCTTTCATATGCTTGCCTTATCCAATATTAACTTGTGAACTGAACTGCCAATTTCCAGACAACACAGTTGGAGTTGCTCCAAAGAAACATCTAAACAGATACACTTCTCCCCTGACCTTTCTTTTCCACTGCCTCTGATGGGTGGTGGGCTAAAAGGAAGGTTAAAGAATTTAAGAACCATGATTAAAAATAGGCTTACAAAAATAAATTTATATATAAATGTCTTTTTTATTCTCAGGATCTTGTACACTCTTGGGTCTCTTCATTCACCATTATTCAATGTAAGGAGAAGTTTCTCTGATCACAATTAAAAGTACCATTTGTTTGTGGATATAAATGCATATAAATTGGAAGACAGTTTGATGATATTTCAATTTAGTTAAACATTCAGTTTTCCCTATGGCCTATGTTTTCCATTCAGTATTCCCAGGCTATGGTTGTCTGACCAGGTTTATAGTGCGAGGAATATATTTTTCCTTCAATCGAGTCATAAAGGGGTTAACACTGTAACATATTACCTGGCTGATTGTTTGCATATTTCATAGGGTTCACAGCTGTGTAAGACTGCTGATGGCTTTTCTCCCCCAACTGTATACATGACTTCTTCTGAGACTCTGAAAGTTAAACTTCAGGGAGGAAGTTTACAACTCACTTCTAGCTTGATTTCTCTATATCATGAAAATAAGGTATTAATATACTATTAAGTTGCACGTGAAACAATATGACAGGCCAAGAGAGAATGAAGTATCACTGGGCGTTTCTATCCTTTAGCATAGGCAGTTACAGAGGACTGGGCAGAGGGAGGAAGACGTTATTGTCAAAGCTTTGATCGCCTTACATTCTGGAACTCAAAAAATGTTAACTCTTATTTTTTCTGTGTCTTTTTCAATCCATTCTGTTCCAAATGGGTACTGTTCTATTCTTTACAAATGTCTCTCAGAATTCTCAGTTCTACCAGCTATTTTTCTCAGCTTAATAAGTTATAATTATAATCTATCCTGCAGTCTAGTGAAAGGGCCTGTTAACCAATGAACCTATGATGCATGCTGGTGAAGAATGTGTTTAAAATTTCAGCAGCAGGGGTGGAACCATATCTCTATAGCCTCACTAGCAGACACACATTTTCTTTTCAGAGAACTCGATTCAGACCATTCCCAAGATTTATAGTTTAATTGAGAAAATACTTTCAGGATAACCCAATATGAGGTATAGTTGAAGACTTATTAAAGATAGAAAGAATAGAACTCTAAAAAACACAATACTAGCATAGGCATGCAGTTCTCAAAGGCAAATCATGTGTAGGTATCTTTAAATGTCCACATAAAGGATTTGGGTAGCTAAAATTTGCAGTAAAAAAATGTGCTGTTGTAGACCAATTTCTGAGATAGATTTATGAAGAGCTTTGTCTAGATTTATGAATGACATGGAACTAAAACATGCACTCAAGGTTTTTGTTCAGTTTAGTAGTAGTTAGCGTGTTTATTGTCTTTGATATCTCTGATTGAGAGAACTCTAGAATCTTTCAGGATCCTATGTTTGCCTCAGTGGGCAATTTCAGGTTTATCAATAGTATCAGAAGGTTCTTAACTCTGTCTTCAGGAAAGATAAACCAGACTTATCTTTGTTGCCTGAACTGTTAACAAATAAGACCATGTCAATGTTATAGGGTCTCAGAATAGCATCATCTTCTGACTGATGCTTATGCTTGGAAGATCAGTGCCAATGCATTTGATTTATGCTGAAGTGTCCAGTCACAGAGATAGTAATGGTACTCAGTCCTCCCTGTTAGAATGTTCGTGAACAAAAGCTGTTGTCATGATATTCCACCTATCAATCATGAGGAAATCACTATTATTATATTACTAGAAGATGTCTGTTTTGATAATTCCCTCTGCCACAGTTGAAAGATTTTAGTACAGAATGCACAAGATACAGTCCACAGAACTGAAAAATGTCAACAAGCTGAAGGGCCCAAGTGAGGACCCCCTCAATCCCACTTGGGAGGGAGAAGAAGGCAATCAAAAGGGTCAGAGGAGGGAGGGACCTGGGAGGGAAAGTGGATGGGGGTGAAGAGAGGAACCTGATCTGGTATTGCTTGAGGGAAAAAGACTGAAGCCCTGAGGGCCAGCAGAAAATATGGAAACAGGCAATCTCAGGAAATAGGAGATTGAGGGGACCCTCCAGAATGCACCAGAGACTCTCAGGAAGATAAGGTACTCTCAGGACTCAAACGTTGGGATCTTAGGATAAAATGCCTGACAGTAGGGAAAGGGGACATATATAGCCCACCTTCAGCAGGAAGACAGGACATCCAGTGAGGGATGGGGTTTCCTGTCTGAAAGAATTACAGGGATGGAATGGACTCTTGCTTTCTTAGGAACCATCATTCTTCTATTTTTCTATTTTCCTTGTCAAATGCTTTATGTTGGGACATGAAGGAAAGGGAATCTTGGCAAGCACTCTCCAAATCCTATCGGCTCCTGTAACAATAGGCCATTAGAAATGAATACAGATCAATCTTGATTTAAATTTTGAGAAGAAATTGAGAGTATTGAATTTTGGTATAAGAGCATTCTGGTCATGAATACTTACTAGTCATTGATATTTAAATGTGGGAAACACTGCTTTTTCATATTTTCATTTATTTCCTACTGTGTTAGGCAAATGGTTTCACAGAACTTAATTTCTATGGAAAAAATGCCTATAATATTGGTCATGTCTGGCCCTCTGTTTACCTAGGTCTTACATGAGTTCTCTTTTTTATAACTTAGGCTGTTGGAGCAGAGAGTTCTTGGATTCTCACAGGTTCCCACATTCTAGAGACTGAACAAACTTATCTTTGTCATGTCATTTTTTGTAGAGGAAGTGATATCTAAATCTTTCTTTTGCTACCATGAGAAATATAATTAAGTACTTACATCTTTCAAGATATTTTCCTTGGATTATACTCCACATAAAGAAAGAACACTAGGCTTCTATCATCAATTCCTGCTGCATTGCAGAAAATGATCCAATAATCAATCAATATGAATGATAATAACACGAGTGTTCATGCCTGCACTAGTGCATACATGTGAATGTATGTATGCATGCATATGTCCCTCCCTCCCTCCACCCTCTCTCTCTCTCTCTCTCTCTCTCTCTCTCTCTCTCTCTCTGTGTGTATCTATCTGAACATTCCTGTGAACTATAATCATGAGAGTGATAACCCTTGCTTTTGTGACAGAGTGCTTCAGTGAGACTTGCGACTTACAAATTTAGTTAATCTTGCTAGCCAACTAGTCCCAGATATACTCCTAATGTCAGCTTTCAGCACTGACAGTAGATATGGTATCATACTCAGCTTTTTATGCAAGTGATCAGTGTAGAATGCAGATTCCCCATGTTTGAATAGGAAATACTCTCTCACAGTCCAATGATACACATAGATTAGTAGACGGCAGCATATCAAATTTAAGGAACATTATTTTAAATGCTCTAACCCGGGAATGACAACCAACTGCTTAGCTATTTCTTCTTTTTTTCCCTCTCCACACTAAAATGTTTTCTCAGGAGAATGCTTGATTAATACTGAACTCTATAGAGAATTAGAATGGAGCCTGAGGAAAAAAAGATCCAGTGACAGGCCCAAAGGAGGATCCAGCACAAGGGGAAGTCCCAAGGCCTGAAACTCTTACTGAGGCTATGGAGCACTTACAAAAAGGACTTATCATGACTGCTCTCTGAAAGACCCAACAGGCAGCTGAAAGAATCAGATACAGATATTTGTACCCAACCAATGGACAGAAGCAGCTGACCCCTGTTGTTGAATTAGGGAAGGCTGAAAGTAGCTGAGGAGATGGGCTATTTTGTAGGAGGACTAGCAGTCTCAATTAATCTGGACCCCTGAGATCTCTCAAAAACTGGACCACCAAATGGACAGCATACACCAGCTGATGTGAGGCCCCCAACAATACAGAAGATGACTTTCAGGTCTGTGTTCATTCTGAGATGATTCACTTAACCCTCAAACAGACAGGAGGCCCTAGGGAATTTAGAGGTCAGGTGGGGTAGGGGGTGGGGGCATCCACGTGGAGACAGGGGTTGGGGAGGATGTATGGGATGTGGAATAGTTGGAGGGTGGATCAGGGGTGAGGGAATAAAATATGGAGTGTATAATATAAAAAAATAAAAAGTAAAAATGAAAAATAAAAGAAAGGAAATGGCCATGCTGAGAATGGGAGTGAGAACTAGTGTGTTGGTTATACTTGGTCAATGCAACACAAATCCATATTACCTTGGAAAAGGAATCCTTATCTGAGGAACTACCCCCATCAGACTGGCCAGTAGACAAGTCTGTGGGGGCATTTATTGACTAAGATTTATATTAGAGAACTCAGTCCCTTGTAGGTGGTGCAATTCATGGGCGCTTTGGTTGTTTAAAAAAAACAGATTAAACAAGCCATGGAGAGCAAGTCTGTAAGCAGCTTTCCTCAAGGATTTCGGGCCTTATTCATGGCTCCTGCCTTCTGCCTTGAGGTACTGTCCTGACTTCCCTCAGTGATAGACAGATAATCATAATCACAGTGATCCAGATGTATAAGTCAAGTTTCTGTGGGGGAAAATATGTGCTCAAAATATTCCTGGGCCAAGAGGCTGATGATCTTTTGTTTTTCTTAAAGGACAGAATACACCAGCTGATGTGAGGCCCTCTACTCCATTTTCTGGCCTTTATAGTGCAACTATTTTATAAGTAGCCCAGGTAGGGAAGGGTTTTTAGTCTTTTGTCATCTACAAGCTTCTTAATATGTTAACCATTATTGTCATCATCATCTTCATCCTCACAATCATCATAATCACTATCTCTTTTCTCCCACATACACCCTTACTCTTCTGTCACTCGATTATATGCTTAACATACAGCACCTGCTTATTTTATAAAGTATTGTTAGGAATATGAAAATATCTATAGGTAAAATATACCATACAAAAATCACACTGAAATAAAGCATGTTGGGGATTGCAAATGGTTCAGGTGTGGGTGAAGAAGAAGACTCACTTGGCAATTAGAAGATATTATGCATGGTGGCTGTGGAATCTGGAGAGGCCACTGGTGGTAGAGAAATCAGGCTGCAAGTGTGCTTATGAGTCAGGTTGCCATAGAAATAACTTCAAGTGACAAATGACTGAGTTTCATTTGCTATGAAGATGTCTTCACACTTTAGTAGGGGTGGTATAACACACAAACAAAGCAGAAGATAGACCTTTAGAAGTTCAGAACCTTTTGTTCTTTCCTGATTGAAGTTTATTCATTGTGTAAGTAATGTTATGGGAGCCAGGCTTCTCCTCACCCAAGTGTACCTACATAGGTCCTGAAAGTAAGTGTATTATTTATTTTCCACCATTGCTGTTTATATGAGTTAGTTTTATCCATAGAAACAACCAAGATAAACACACACACACACACACACACACACACACACACACACACACACACACACTAGTAGCTCAAAGCAAAGACAGGAGCATATTCAGTGTCCCCATGTGGGCATGAGGAGAAAAGAAGTACAGGGTGTACCTCAAATCTGTCTGTGGGATCTTTTCTTGTCAGAGGGTTTTGAAATAAAGTTACTTTGTGTGGCTGTCCTGGTACTCACTCTATAGAAAAGGCTGGCCTCAAACTAACAGAGATCTGCCTAGCTTTATCTCCTGAGTGATGGGATTAATTATGTGTAATGATACCATCTGTGAGACCTGAATACAAGGTTTAGATTTAAAAGTAGGATAATAATTATCCATAGCAAAGCACTTCTGCCCATTATCATTGTCTGAGATTATTTTGCTTGCAAGGTGGCCAGAAAAGATGTCATAACAATGATAATCATAATCACAATCATAATCATGTCTCTTTCTCAGAAAGAGAAGCTCCCACTCTGGCTGAAATTGGGCTTCATCCTTTCCTTTCTCCCAGCCTGAGATTCCTGGAGGGATTTCAGATTCCTGGATTCCATTGTTTAATTCAGACAGTAGCTAAAGAGAGCAGTTTCTCATCCTCACATTCCTAACAGGACAGTCACATACACACAACAGACTGAGGCTGTGCTGGGCTTTCTTATAATGAGTTTGTCACCTAGGTTATAGATTCTGAGATGTATCATGCATGATCTTCCATTTCTTAACCAGACATACTTCAAAACAAGAGGTTAGAAGAAAATTAAGAAAATCAATGATGTAACTAAATTTGAAGGGGAAAAGTTTGAGGAAACTGGCCAACCTAGACTGGTAGGCTATGTCATAGCTGATGGCTAGAAATGATAAGCAGAAGTGGACTGAAGTTTATTTCCCTGCACCTATATCAGGCAGGTCAAAAACACATGTAACTACAGCACTTTTCCCTGTCTGTACTGTATTCACATTTGTAAATGTGTGTGCATGCACACACACACACACACACACACACACACACACACACACACACACACACTCGCACACACAATTAAAAATAAACAGAAACTTTATAAAGCAGGTGGATTCATGTATTTATCTCCTTCTAAGTGCAATCATTTCTCCTCCTTTACTTGTAGGGGGAGGGACTGATACTAAAATCTGGTTCCCTAATTGTTTCTTGTTTATGCCAATAAAGATGGCATAAGCTAATCGTGGGGTAAAGGTAAAGAAAAGGGATTTCTGGGCCCCAGGAGGAAGAGGCGGGAAAGAAATAGCTCTTTGGCCAGGCTTTGAGAGAGGAGCATGATGTCTGGGGGATACTAGAGCCGGTAGCGTCCTCTGCCACAGGCACAATTCTAATATAAGACAACTGATGAGTTTAGAGCAGTAGATTCTTCATCCAGCAGTTGTATTATCTGGCTGGTTTTAAAATACTAATATTGTCTGGTGTTTTCCATCTGCAGAGACTCAGTGAGCAAGATAAAGGGCATAACTTGTGTGGTTCTTACAGGATTGGCAAAGCTAGTTGCTGGTTAGTTGGTCAGTGTAGAGAGACTGCAGCTTCCTGATTTCATGGAAAAAACATGAGCTAGCCTTTTGGTGGAGGTGGGTGAGATGGCCTTTGCTGGTACCAGGCAAGAAACAAGCAGAGACTAGAGCGGCTTGACAAACTAGCTGTAGGGCCTGAGTGAGATGGCTATTGCTGGCACCAAGCAAGGAATAAGTGAGGATTCAAAATTACACACAACATTTACTGTGTTGTGACCCAATCAATAGACTGAACAAATGCCAAACATTTCAATGAAGCAGATCTTAGATTTTTCAACCTTCAAACTTACAAGCTACACAAAACTCTTTTCGTTGTAAAATTCTAAACTTTAGAGACTTTGTTTTTATCCTTTTAAAATTATGGTGTGTGTATGTGTGTGTTGAGATTTTAATATATTTACATTATTTTCCCCTTCTTTTTTCTGACTCCAAACCCTCCCATACACTTCTTTTTTTAAATTCATGTTCTTTTTAAATTAATTGTTGTAACACACACAAATACAAAAGTACAACAACCTGTTCAATCTCTATATTATATGTTTGCATGCTTTCAAGGTTGCCCATTTGTTATTGGACAACCAACTAATTGATAAGCTCCACCTTTGGGAAGACGGTTTTCTTCAACTTTCAGCATCCATTGTTTGTCTAGGTTTATTTGTACAGTGTTTATGTCTCATGATATTTCACCTGGCCACATTATTGTGACTATTGTTATTGCCTTGCTCACCTCCTGTTTGAGCAGTCATGTTGGTGAGACGTTACAAGTATAGCTTTGACATTTCTGTGAGACATAATGTTACAGCAAACTCTTGGTACTCTGGCTCTTATAACCTTTCTGCCCCTTCTTCCACAATGTTCCCTTTGCATTAGGTGCAGGAGTTGTACTGAAGATTTTATCCTTTAGGAGTCGGCTTCATAGTTCTGCATTTTGATTCGTTGATTTTTTTTCTATAAAGGTATCTGTCTCTTACAAAGAGGAGTTTCATTTGTGTGCCTTGAGAACTATATTTATCTGTAGATATAAGAACAAACATTTAGGATATAGGTAGTAATTGTGCACCTTATTAAAGTGCTAGTTTTAGGATCTTCTTCACAATCCACGACTTCATTAGGACTAAAGAGTTGGCTAGGATTTTAGTATCAGACATGATTCTGCTCTTATTGATTTGGTCTTAAGTCTAACTAGACATCTGTTGACTACCACCAAATTATGCTTTACATTAATGTACCCTTAGGGTTATTATGCCAAGCTGGTTGTTGATGGGATTCATGGGCATAATAGTTAAATAGGATTTCTGAGTGCTTGTTTTCTTTGGAAGATTACATGGCACTTTCTGGTACCATCAAAGTTATTTGCCAAGGAGGGGCTTTAGTTTAGTTTCAGCTTAGGAGTCCCTGAACCCTTTTCTAGAAGTGCATGGTATCTTTAGCAATAAGGGCTTAGTTTATACTTCAGAGCCCTTGTTTTAACACAATAGAGCAGAATAAGACAACTCAGTGGTTAACATTGGTGACTTGCCATGATCTTGATCCACCAAGGAGATAAGTTTCAAGGCATGTCTGAACAATATTATTTTAGGATTTTGGGTAGGTTACCTAATAAGAGAAGTTCCACTTTGAATATCGATAGTGCTCTGATCTGAGTCTTGGGCTGAATAAAAAGGAGAAAGTAAGTTGAACTCTACCATCCATCTGAGTCTGTTTCATGAATGTGAACTTAAAGTGACCATCTGCCTCAAGTTCTTGCCACCATGCTTACCACACCTGATAATATGTCTTTCCTGTCATGATGTATCATATACCCTTGAATGGCTAGATGGAATAAACTCTTTATCCTTTAAGTTGTTTGTTGACAGATGTTTGACCAAAGCAACAAGTAAAGTAAATAATACAAACAAGCAGGTTTAGCAATGAATGTGAAGGTGCTGTCAGTCTGAAAATCAAAGGAACTTCCTGCCACAACTATCAGTTGACTGTTTTGGTAGCTGCTCTGGTTGTCATCCTGAGTCCTCAATATTCAAATTGAACTGGACTGTAAGTTTGAAATCTCTAAGTAAAGGTGTCTTTTTGAACCTCTATTATTTTTGCATCTGTCTCCCTCTGATCTCCCAAGAACTACTCCTTCTACAAAGCTTCAAATTTTGGTTCCAGTGCAATGCTGGAGAAAAATTGTTGATATAAGCAATGATAATAATATCAGGCTATGGGGAAAATTAAAATTACGACCAACTCTTAGTCTCTCTATGGAACGTTTGTGACTTTATTTATTTCAAAAGTAAATGCCTGAATAGTTGGGATAGTCAATCATACACTGGGATGTATTTTTTCTTGAATATTTCAGAAATCCAAAGATGCAAATCGATATATAACATAATATACAGATACTTATACTACAAAAGTAGTGGAATTTTAAGCACAGGAAGGAATACAGGTGTCAGTGATAAAATATAAGCAATACATGGGATTCTTTCCCACAATAAACACCAATATAACATATAGACTTGATTCTAACTTACTTTTTATAATAAATTGTTTTGTTTACATCCTAAATGTAGTGCCTATTCCTGGTGCCCCTTCCAGTGTTCTTTACACCATGCCTTCCTCCTTCATCTCTGGGAGGGTGCTGCTGCCTGTTGAATTAAATTAATTATCTCCGCAGTACATTCACTACCCACCTCAATGGTTTAAGTTTCTGAATGAAAGATACACAAACACACATATTATATTTTAATATGCCTTGAACAACTCAATAGCTTGGCCACTGCCTAACCTTCATGTGGTTAATCTACCTCCCACCAATAATCCTGTTATTACTTATTAAATTTATAT
Source organism: Mus musculus (assembly GCF_000001635.26). NCBI lineage: Eukaryota > Metazoa > Chordata > Mammalia > Rodentia > Muridae > Mus > Mus musculus. The sequence goes on from NC_000067.6 coordinate 100,132,613, forward strand.
TCTATCTTGACTGCTCTTGACTGCACTTCAGTCCCTCCCCTAACTCTTACATAGTGATCCCCAACCTCAGTTCAGTGGTTGGCTCTGAGTATCTGCAATTGTCTTAGTCAGTTGCTTGTAGAACCTCTCAGAAGACAGCTATGCTAGGTTTCTGTCTACAAGTACAACATAATTTCAGTAATACTGTCAGGGTTTGTCACTGGTTTGCCTTTCCTTCAGTCTCTGCTATAATTTGTCCCTGCATTTATTTAGACAGGAACAATTCTGGGTCAAAAATCTTAATGGTAGTTTGTGACCCCATCCCTCCACTGGTGTTCCTATCTAAAGGTTGTCTTCAGGTTCCATCGCATCACTGTTGGACATTTTACTAACGTTGTGCCTATTGAGTTCTTTCACATCCCAGGTCTCAGGTGCTTTCTATAGGTTCTCGCCATCTCCCAGCCCCCATTCCCCCTCCTTCTCCTGACACTTTGGGTTTTCTTTTCTGTCTTCCCCATACCTGATCCTGCCTATCATTTCCCCTCCAACTCTTCTCTCCTACCCAGGTTCCTCCCTCCATCTGCCTCCCTTGATTATTTTGCTTGTGCTTCTGAGATTGAAGCATCCTCACTTGGGCCTTCCTTCATGTTAAACATTTTACCATCTGTTAGGTTGTATAATGAGTATTCTATATTTTTGGCTAAAATCTGGATATCAGTGAGGACATACCATGCATGTCTTTTTGGTCTGAATTACATCATTCAGGATAAAATTTTCTAGTTCCATCCATGTGCCTACAAAATTCATGATGTCTTCATTTTTCACAGCTTAATAGTATTCAACCTTGTCAATGAACAACATTTTCTGCATCCATTCTTTATTTGTAGAATATGTGGGTTGGTTCCTGTATCTGCCTATTACAAGGATGGATTCCATGATCACAGTGGATCAACTGTCATTGTTTTTATGGTGGAGCATTTTTTGGATATATACCCAGGAGCAGTATAGCTGTGCCTTCAGGTAGAACCATTTCCAATTTTTGGAGAAACTGTTAGATTGCTTTCAAGACTGGTTGTACCAGTTTGCATTCCTCCCAGAAATGGAGAAGTGCTCCTCTTTGTCCACATCCTTGCCAGTATGTGCTGTCACTAGAGGTTTTTATCTTAGTCATTCCGATTGGTATAAAGTGGAATCTCAGAGTTGTTTTTCTTTGAATTTCCCTGATGATTAAGGATGTTGAATATTTCTTTATATGCTTGTCGGCCATTCAAATCCCCCTGTTTAGAATTCAATGTTTAGCTCTGTATTCCATTTATTTGGTTTCTTGGAATCTAATGTCTTGAATTCTTTATATATTTTGGATATTTGCCCTCTATCAGATGTAGGGTCACTGAAGACCTTACCCCAATCTATTGGTTGCCATTTTGTCTGATTGATAGTGTCCTTTGTCTTGTAGAACTTTTTCTATTTCATGAGGTCCCATTTATCAATTATTGTTCTTAGAGCCTGAGTGAGCCGTTGGTATTCTTTTCAGGAAAATTTCCCATGTGCCAGTGTTTTCTATGCTATTTTCCACTTTATCTCCTATTTGATTCAATGTATCTGCTTTTATATTGAGGTCCTTGATCCACTTGGAGATTTATGCAAGATGATAAATCTGGATCAATTTTTATTCTTCAACATGTTGACTGTCAGTTTCACAAGCATGGTTTATTGAAGATGCTTTCGGTTCTCCCACTGTGTGGTTTTGCCTTCTTTGTCAAAGATCAAGTGTTCATAGATGTGTGGATTTATTTCGAGGTCTTTAGTTCTAATCCATTGATCAACCTGTCTGTCTCTGTACCAATACCATGTAGTTTTTATTATTATTACTATTACTCTGTAGTGCAGCTTGAGATCAGGGTTAATGACAGAGCTTCTGGCAAAAGTTCTTTTATGTTTGAGAATTGCTTTCACTATCCTGGGTTTTTTATTTTTCCATATGAAGATGAGAATTGGTCATCCATGTCTGTTAAAAAATTTGTTGGAATTTTGATAGGGATTGAATTGAATCTGTAGATTGCTTTTGGTAAGATATGGTCATTTGCTTTATGTTAAGAAGCTGAAATTATCACAGAGAAAGCAGTCTCCCTTGAGGAAATACCTCCATGAGATCCAGTTATAAGGAATGTTCTCGATTAGTGATCAAGAGGGAAGGGCCTAGTCCATTGTGGTTGATGCTACCCCTAGGCTGGTAGTATTGGGTTCTGTAAGAAAGTAATCTGAACAAGTTAGGGGAAGCAAGCCTGTAAGTAATATCCCTCCATGGTCTTTGCCTCAGCTTCTGCTTCCAGACCTGCTTGAGTTCCAGTCCTGACTTCCTTTAGTGGTAAACAGCAATGTGAAAGTGTAAGCTGAATATAGCCTTTCCTTCTCAAGAAATCCTGATTAAGACTAATTGGAACCAGTAGAGTGGGGTATTCCTGTGACAGCCTGACCATGTTTTAGGGAGGAGTGTGAAAGGACTTTTGAAATTTGGGCTAGAAGAGCCACTGGGTGTTAAGAGCAATATGGGATGTTCTGTAGGAGCTTGGAAGATAATATTGAGAACAGTGCAAATGATTGATTCCTGGCTTATGAAATTTCAGAGGGAATAGTAAAGATTCTTATCAGAGCATTGATGTTTTGATTGTGAAGTTTCTGTGGTTTTGGTTAGCTGGGGCTGAGGAATTAGCTGTGATTAACAAGATACTGGAACTATTAAAGCAAAACCTAGGCATTATTGGGACTACTGATGCAGGTTAGCTGGAACTAAGAAATTAGCGGTGGATCCTCCGGTAGTACTATGTCCAATTTTCTGAGGAACCGCCAGACGGGTTTCCAGAGTGGTTGTACAAGCCTGCAATCCCACCAACAATGGAGGAGTGTTCCTCTTTCTCCACATCCTCGCCAGCATCTGCTGTCACCTGAATTTTTGATCTTAGCCATTCTGACTGGTGTGAGGTGGAATCTCAGGGTTGTTTTGATTTGCATTTCCCTGATGATTAAGGATGTTGAACATTTTTTCAGGTGCTTCTCTGCCATTCGGTATTCCTCAGGTGAGAATTCTTTGTTCAGTTCTGAGCCCCATTTTTTAATGGGGTTATTTGCTTTTCTGAAGTCCACCTTCTTGAGCTCTTGACTCTAGCTGCATATGTATCAAAAGATGGCCTAGTCGGCCATCACTGGAAAGAGAGGCCCATTGGACACGCAAACTTTATATGCCCCAGAACAGGGGAACGCCAGGGCCAAAAAGGGGAAGTGGGCGGGTAGGGGAGTGGGGGTGGGTGGGTATGGGGGACTTTTGGTATAGCATTGGAAATGTAAATGAGCTAAATACCTAATTTAAAAAAAAAAAGAAAGAAAGCCATGTGCAAGCACCGAACTAAAAAAAAAAGAAAAAAAAAAAAAAGAAATTAGCGGTGATTAGAAGATACCAAGATGTCAATGTTTCAGATTTTCTTAGTAGGGGCAACAAAATATTCACAGGAGGAAATATGGGGAGAAAATGTAGAGAAGAGTCTAAAGAAAAGGCCATGCAGAGATTGCTACACATAGGGATCTATCCCATATACAGACACAAATCACAGACACTATTGCAGATGCCAAGAAGTGCTTGCTGACCGGAACCTGATATAGCTGTATCCTGAGAGGCTCTGCCAAAGCCAGACAAATACAGATGCAAATGCATGCAGCCAACCATTGGACTGAGCACAGGAACCACAATGGAGGAGTTAGGGAAAGGACTGAAGGAGCTAAAGAAGCTTGCAACTTTATAGGAAGAACAACAATATCAACCAACCAGAACCATCAGAGCTGCCAGGGATTAAACCACTAATCAAAGAGTACACATGGAGGGACCCATGGATCCAGCTACGTATGTAGCAGAGGATGGCCTTATCTGGCATCAATGAGAGGAGAGGTCATTAGTCTTATGAAGGCTTGATGCCTCAGTTTAGGGGAATGACATGGCAGTGAGGTGAGGTGGGAGTGGGTTAGTAGGTAGGGGAGCAGCCTCATAGAAGCAGGGAGAAGGGGGAGTGTGTGTGTGGAGGGAAAGCTAAGAAAGTGGATAACATTTGAAATGTAAATAAATTAAATATCCAATAAGAGAGAGAGAGACAGAGAGAGAGAGAGAAAGAGAGAGAGAGAGAGAGAGAGAGAGAGAGAGAGAGAGAGAGAGAGAGAGAGAGACTAGCATCATTAAGGTGAAAATTTTTTTCTTGGAAGTATTACTGAGAGCACAAAAAGGATGTGTTCCAGACAGAGCCAAAGTTGTACCTTGTGCTGCAGCTGGACTTGGTAATGTGTAAAGGGTCAGGTGGTGCTGGTTTTGTAGGTATGAAAGGCTCATGAGGAACAGCTAAGGTTTGGCAATGTCAGAGGCCAAGGAAAGCCATGGTGAAAATACAGCCTCAGTTGCAATTGGTGGCCCAGGACTGAAGGTGTCATGCCAAGGAGTTGAGGATTTGTACCTTAAAGAGAGCCTATGAGAGGCTGATGCTGAAGACTTGTAGCAGTGGAAGTCAGCAGTGTTTTGGGGTTGCCAGTACCACGAGATGACCACCAAGAACAGCAGCAGCAGTGAAGTACAGGCAGATGAAACGGAGAAGACATGGTGAGTGCTACTAATGGCAGAACTGGAAACATTACCCAAGCCCGTGCAGGAGCCGAGAAAATCATGAGTGAATCCCAGACATTGGACAGTTAGAGTTTAATTTTCCTTTTGATTATTCCCTCTTGAAAGAAGAAAGTATTTTGTAGAGCTCAGAGTTAAGAGACTTTTAATTGTAAAAAGAATTTGGATTTTAAAAAAGATTGGATATTCTAAAGGGATTGAAATTTTAATATGTAAGAATTTGTAAGATTGTGGGACTTTTAAAGTTATTTAGATCTCCAGGATGAATAGGGAAGAAAGGGTTGAGGCTTAATAATGATGTATTTGTGTGTGAAGTTGACAAGGGATCCATTTTACTGGTTTGTTTTGTATGCCAACTTGAAACAAGCTGGAGTTATCAGAGAGAAAGTAGCTTCAGTTGAGGAAATGCCTCCATGAGATCCTGATATAAGCCATTTTCTCAATTAGTGTTCAAGGGGGGAGGGCCTTGCTCATTATGGGTGATGACATGCCTATGCTGGTAGTCCTGGGTTCTATTAGAAAGCAAGCTGAGCAAGCCAGGGGAAGCAAGCCTGTAAGGAACATCCCTCCATGGCCTCTGCCTCTGCTCCTGCTTCCTGACCTGCTTGAATTCCAGGCCTAAGTTCCTTTGATGATGAACAGCAATGTGATAATGTAAGGTGAATAAACCCTTCCCTCCACAACTTGCTTCTTGGTCATGATGGTTTGTGCAGGAATAGAAACACTAAGAGTGGTATCTTCTATGCCTGACATTCTTTCTACTCTTTCCTAGCTTTTCCATATCCAGGTTTGCCACAGTTTATGATTTCTTTATTGTTTCTATTTTCATTTTTAGGTCCTGGACCATTCTGTTCAATTCCTTCATCTTTTTAATTATATTTTCCTATATTTTTGTAAGACATTTATTTGTTTTCTCTATATGGGCTTCTATATTTTTTCCTGTGTATTCCTGTATTTCTTTTTTCTTTGTTTCTAAATGTTTATATATTTATTTTTAAAATATTTTTATTAGGTATTTTCCTCATTTACATTTCCAATGCTATCTCAAAAGTCCCCCATACCCTCCCCCCCACTCCTCTACTCACCCACTCCCACCTTTGGCCCTGGCATTCCCATGTACTGGGGCATATAAAGTTTGCAAGTCCAATGGGCCTCTCTTTCCAGTGATGGCCGACTAGGCCATCTTTTGATACATATGCAGCTAGAGTCAAGAGCTCAGGGGTACTGGTTAGTTCATAATGTTGTTCCACCTATAGGGTTGCAGATCCCTTTAGCTCCTTGGGTCCTTTCTCTAGCTCCTCCATTGGGGGCCCTGTGATCCATCCAATAGCTGAATGTGAGCATCGCCTTCTGTGTTTGCTAGGCCCCAGCATAGTCTCACAAGAGAGAGCTCTATCTGGGTCTTTTCAGCAAAATCTTGCTGGTGTGTGCAATGGTGCCAGCGTTTGGAAGCTGATTATGGGTTGGATCCCCGGATATGGTGGTCTCTAGATGGTCAATCCTTTTGTCACAGCTCCAAACCTTTTCTCTGTAACTCCTTCCATGGGTGTTTTGTTCCCAATTGCTGAGTAAATAGTGGATTATTTCAAAATTTGTATTGTTACAAATTCACTTTGGACTGGTTATTTGTTTACATGAACATACAACAACCATAAACAAATGTAGTTGAGACCTGGGAATGTTTTATTTCTATGCTATGTAGGAGTCTGGAGTTATATGTTTGTGTGACTGTGCAGGTGGAAGCCATCACTCACTATGAACTTTCTGCTTCTGTTGCTTTTCACATTAAATTTTCAGACCAGGTGTCTCCTGGAACCTTGAATTTATCAATTTATTTAAACTGACTGCCTGGTCAGCAAACATCCAGAACACATCTGTATCTAGCTGCTTGTTTTGGGATTACAGCTGCACACTGCCACACAAGCACTTTTCTTTGGTTTCTGAGAATGTGTACCCAGGTCAGTATTCTGGCATAGCAAGTAGTTATTCACAGAATCCAATCCTTTGGATGTCTCTTCTGAAAAGTGGTGCTGTGGATTAGACTTTTGGCTTCCTGATCTGCACTAAGTATCTTGCCCTGACACTTGGACACTAGTGGAAACTGGTTGCAAGCAGCTGCCTGGCATATCCTGCTTCCCTGAGGAAGCCTCCCTTGTTTCTACCAGTGATGTTGGCATGGAAACAAGGGCTAGAGAAATTGAGCCCTGTCAGGCACAACTGCTGTTCAATGGTTATGGAAGGATGCATCTGTGGGGTAAGTGATTTGTGGCACTCATTGTTGTGGAGATTGGGTTTTAGAGACTAATGTACCTAGGTAGTTCAAATGAAGACATGCCATATTTGGATGTAGAGTTTGTTATATAAACACCTACAAAAGAATCCTTCTGTACCCTTCAAACAATAGTCCAGGCTTTCTTCTATACTCCTCTATAGAAAAGGCCAATAGTCTTATGGAAAACTTATTTTGTGGGTCATATATATACATATATATATATGTATATATATATATACACACATATATATGTATATATATATATGTGCATGGGTCTATATCTATATCTATATCTATATCTATATCTAACTATACATACAGGGGTCTAGTTCTTTTTTTTTTTGGTTTTTCAAGACAGGGTTTCTCTGTATAGCCCTGGCTGTCCTGGAACTCACTCTGTAGACCAGGATAGCCTTGAACTCAGAAATCTGCCTGCCTCTGCCTCACAAGTGCTGGAACTAAAGGCATGAGCCACCATGCCCAGCTAGGGGTCTATTTCTTACTGACTTATGCAAATAGTAATCTGATCACACCTTTCTTTATTTTAGTCAAACTGATTCTTTTTATTGTTGTCCCTTGCAGCCCAAGCTGGTCTCACAGTCAATAGTTAGCCAAGGGTGACCCTAAACTACTGATCCCTTTGCATCTACCTCCTGAGATCTAAATCACAGGTGTGCAATGCCATGCCTAGTTCATGTGCTCCTAAAGATATATTTATTTATTTTCAAGGCATTTTTATTAGATATTTTCTTCATTTACATTTCAAATGCTATCCCCAAAGCCCCCCATTATTAGTGGCTTTGTATATGCTAGGTGAATCCTCAACCACCTGAACTACATCCCCATCTAATATAAGATATTTTTAATATTCCTACAGGTTCAGCTTTGTCCTGCACTACTAATTGCCCATATTCTTACTAAATTTAAAATGTAGCCAACATCACCTTACTGCTGTCCTGTTTCTGTCTTCTGTCCTTGGTATTTATCATCTCTTCTAACTCCTTCCTTTTCTCTGTTGTCCCCCAGTGGTTCCATTGTGCTCATTTTCCCAAGGGTTTACAATGCATGTTTGCAGACAGTTACAATGGAAGCACATTCCTTCCTCTTTCTACCCCCCCCACTTCCATGAAGGTATTTTTTCCTTGGAAAATCAATCTCTCTCTCTCTCTCTCTCTCTCTCTCTCTCTCTCTCTCTCTCTCTCTCTCTCTCTCTCTCCCTCTCTTTCTCTCTCTATCTCTCTCTCTCCCCCCCCCCTCCATCCTTCTTGGAGAGACACAATCTATATCTCTATAGCACATTCCTTCTTGTAATAGTATTTTCCTATATGTATGGTTTTCAATGCTATTCTAGAGTTTAGAATAGAGTTTAAAGTAATTATTTTTATATCTTTAGTTTCCTAGAAGATGTAACTTTTCCTTGCCCTCTCCATAGAATCTCAGGCAGCCTTTTACAGATAACATTGTGATTTTAAGAAATGAACAGAATGAGTTGATCTGAGCAATGCTGACATATTTTTCCCCTTAAGATTGAGAAGCTAAATGTGGAATGATATTGAAATTAAGGATAGCGTGGTGTGGTTGTTTATACTGACTATTTGTCATATTGTCAAATTTTTAAAAATGGCTTTTTTTTTCTTTTTTATTGTTTTTCAGGGCAATGTCACCTTTTCCTGCTCAGAACCACAAATTGTACCTATCACATTTGTCAACTCCAGGAGCAGTTATTTGCTGCTACCTGGCACCCCCCAAATTGATGGTCTATCAGTGAGTTTCCAGTTTCGAACATGGAATGAGGATGGTCTGCTTCTGTCCACAGAGCTGTCTGAAGGCTCAGGAACCCTGCTGCTCATTCTGGAGGGCGGGACTCTGAGACTCCTGATTAAGAACGTGGCAGGACATGGAACTGAAAGCCTCACAGGTACAGAATTTGTTGATTTCTTCTGTAATCACCATCCCCTCTCCTCTCTTCACTTCTCCTCTCCTCTCCTCTCCTCTCCTTGCCCCATTCCTTCCTCTTCTCCCCTTCCCTTCCTGCTTCACTTCCCCATTCTCTTCTCCTTTCCTTTGTTTATAAATGTTACTTCACCTAAGCCAACCATGGTCAAGTTTCTCCCTAAAACATACCAAATCATACACAGGGATGAAGGATGGGCCAGTGCTAGAAAATGTAAATTCCTGTAAATTGAGGTGAGTTAATTACTTTGAGTTATAACATATTTCATGTTAATTATTATAAAACATGATCCATGATCCTCCTTATTTGGAGAACATAAATATGAGTGGTCGCGGTGCTGTTTCTCACTAATTAGTAAGATGTGTGAGCACAGATATTGGTAGGCCTTCAGTCACAAATGCAGTTTTACTACTTTACCATGATTACAGGTCCTGCTGGTCCTCTGCTCTAAAGAATCCAGGAGCTGCTTCTATTATTAAAACATGCCAGTCCATTAACACACATTTTCCATTGATAGGCTGGTAGGAGCTGCCAGGTTACCCAGTTATAAGGGAGAAAATAATTTTATTTCAGATATGTTTCTCAAATTCTAGATCAAGAGGAGAGAAGTTAAATGAGTAGCGAAACTGGCAACTCTTGGGTCAGAAAGCTAACCTATAGTCCTTTCCCCAAGAGGATTTTCCTACACTTCAGAAAATTCAAATCTCTTAATGTGTCTTTCAAATGGATTAAACCATGTGCTATAAAATTTTTACCAGGAAAGGTTGAGAAGGGGAAAAAAAGCCAAAATGAGCACTGTAGATTATCCTGATTTTAAATGTCTAAAAAACTTATTTTTAAAATAATTATGATCTTGCTGGCTTTATGAGAGGAATGTAATACATAAATAATTGGCAATTGTCTCAGTAACCTCTGTGTGTGTGTGTGTGTGTGTGTGTGTTTACTTAGGGTTTCCATTGCTGAGAAAAGACACCGTGACCAAGGCAACTCTTATAAGCGACAACATTTAATTGTGGCTGGATTAAAGGTTCAGAGCCATGGTAGGCAGTATAGAAGCATCCAGGCAGACATGGTGCTAGAGGAGGAGCTAGGAGTTATCTATCTTTATCTGAAGGCACTCAAGAGAAGATTGTCTTCCTGGCTGATAGTGGGAGAGTCACTTCCATACTGGGTGTAGTTTCCAGGTCCATGCCCTAAGTGATGTACTTCTTACAACTAGGCCATACCTCCTTATAGTTCCACTTCCCATGGCCCAGGCATATTCAACCCACCACAGTGTGTGTGTGTGTGTGTGTGTGTGTGTGTGTGTGTGTAACTATGCATGTGTGTTTATGTGTACATGTGGGTTGTACATGTGCATGTCTATATATTCCCAGGTCACATGTGCCTTTACATAAGTATAGGGGTCTGAGAGGAATATAAGGCACCTGCTTTATCTTCCTGCTTTATTCCTACAAGATATGATCTCTTACTATACTTGGAACTAAGGTGGCGGCCACCAAGAGCCAGGATCCTCTTGTTTCCACCTTTCATATAGTTAGGGTTATAGACTCCCATGTGGCCACAAATGGCTTTTGATGCACTGCACATTGTTTATCAGGTCCTCATGCTTGCTCAGCCTTTTTATCTAATGAGCCATATCTTCAGAAAGCTTTAAGGGCCAACAAGTTTCCCTGCGATATGTAATGTTTCTTCTAAAACTGAGTGTGACCCTCTTTATTGATTGTTCAGATTTCAGAAAGCTACCTGTGACCAGTTCAGTGTTTCTCATATTGCTATCTTAGAAGGAAGTTGATTCTTGGGGAAAGGATAGCACAGATCTATCTTCTACCTTTCTATATGCAACATTTCCTGTACAAGGACACTGCAGTTCCAAGATATTTGGGGCCTTTTACACTGAAACTGCGAGAAATGTTTGCAAAGAAAATACATTTCTCACTTAGAAGGAATCTGAGTTCCATTGCTCTGGGTGCTGGGATTTAATAAATATCAATACGGTAATAATATCAAGACTGCTTTGATTTTTTTCTTTGTTTCTTTTCTTGAAAGACTCATAGATTCGAGTACTAAGAAAGAAAAGATCCTCATTTCTCTATCAAAGATTTGAAGCAGGATTCATTGAATATTGTACATGGCCTGATGCTCAGGCTAGACATTATTATAAGGATATAAACAAATATCATCACGCTTCATGATAGGATCATATTAAGACTTGAACACCTAGAAAAGAAAAGACAAAATACAATTAAGATGGTGAGCTAAAGGAACCACGATGTCATTCACCCTAAGAACTTTCATTTAGATTTCAATATGAAACTTTTGGATGATTTCTAGCAAAATGTGGCAGAGTTCTGGCCCATTTTTCCCCAACTCCTTGTCTAAAGGGCTTTAAGGATTAGTGATTCCAGACCATAGTGTTGATGGCTCACAGTTTCTTTTCTGTTAGTGTGATAAAATACCCCAATAAAAACAATGTAGGGAGGAATGCTTACTTTGTCTAACAGTTTCAGGGTACATGTCCTTCATGGTGAAAAATGGAATTGCATGGTCCCATGGGATACACTGTTAGAACAGTTTTCTTTTATATAGTTCAAGATCCTAAGCTGAAGAATGATGTCACCCACAGTGTGAGGATCTTCCTACCTAATCAATTTAACCTATCATAGGTATACACAAAGGTTAACCCTACCAAGAATTCCCTCACAGATTGGCATGGAAATTTGCCTCTGAAGGGATTTCAGATCCCATCAAGCTTACACTTATTACCATAGAGTTGCTCTTCATGAAAGAAGGCAGTGAAATCAACCAGAGAAAGGACACAGCCATGTTTAGACTTGATTTTTTTTTCTACTTTCAGTTCCTTAAATAACAGATGTAAAGAAGTCCTTAATTGATGTGAAAATTCGGTGGACTAACTCTGATGGGATAATAAGAAATGTGCTGCTTAGCATCTAAAGTTGTGTCTTTTGCTCCAAAATGTTTTTCTCAGTAGGCTTTTTCTGGAGAGTGGTGGACTTTACACAAGATGGCAGGAGGGTCTAGTTTTGTTTCTTTGTTTCTTTTTTGTTTTCTTTTTTTGTTTTTTGCTTTCGATTGGTTTGGTCTCCTTTTTACAGACATCTGGCCTACATTAAGTGAGTTTGCTTAAGAGTCATAACATATACATATTAATATATCATACATTTGTGGGAATTTTGTATATGACATGTTATGCATCATGTATGTAGTGTGGACTTCATGTGGACTTCATGGGAAGACATTAAGCATCTTCTATTGCCCTCCACCTTAGTTTTGTTTGTATTTTTATTTTTTGTTTGTTTGTTTTGGGGGGTTTTGGTTTTATTTTATTTTTGATGTAGAATATCTAATTTAACCTGGAGCTCCTGGGTTGGCTACAGTATCCAATGAACCCCAGGGCCCACCTGTCTCCATCTCTCAGTACTGGTATTATAGGCTTGGGCTGCCAAGTTTATGTTTTATATGTGTTTTAGAACTTTGTATTCAAGTATTTATATCTTAATAACAGGCACATTACCCACTGATCCATCAACAGGCCCTTTTTGATGTTCCATGGTGGGATTATTATCCATGACAAGGACTAAGGTGACATGGCATCTACCTCAGGAAGGGCAAACCTTCTTCTAGAGATTTTGCCCCTTACTACACAGCCCTTTCTATGGAAGAAACCTATACCTGTGGCCATAATCTAAAACTCAGAAACAATATAGATACATAGGACAGACTCAACGCATCACAGTCCAGAGTCAGTTTAGCTGAGTTCCTTTTGGAACTGCAAAGTCCATTTAGGTAAATCTCATATGTGTAAAAGAGTTATGGTATTCTTGCTTTCTGTATTTCTTTTCTTTTTTATATATGTTTTTATTTTTTATTTTTTTATTTATTTATTTTTTGTGGCAGGCAGTTAATCATCTCTACCTCAAGAAAAATGTCCCAGGAAAGTATCAAGAGAAAGAGTCATTTTGAAGCATTTTGGACAGTTAGTAATGGATATTAAACTTAAGTGGAGCAGGGATCTGGGATGAGCTGTAGAGAAGACTTCGGGGTGAAATTTACCAAAATGCATTACACACACATATACAATCCTCAATAGATAAAGTATATTATATTTAGAAAATAAAGCGAGTTTAAAATTACCAGTCACATGCCATCAATCACTATAGACTTTTCTGAAGTATTATTTACTTCCTGGATTATGCCCTCTTATCAAACTTCTCACCAGGAAAAGTGAGCAGGAGCTTCAACAAGAACAGGGAGAGACTGTGGTCTACTTCAGGGCTGCAGGCTTCCAAGGCAGTTGGTCTTGGTTGCTGCAGGCTCAGGGGTCAGCCTTCTTGAAACTCGACTTCTGTCAGTCTTATCAGCTCCTTCCACTGCTCCCTTCACGTGGAATGGGAACGTGGAAGTCTCATTTTACAAGCTTCCCAGTTGAGATTTATTTGGGAAAAGGACACTTGCATGCTGGTTCTTCTTCCCCCAACTCCCATAGACTGCCAGGCACTGTGAAGGCCCTGGGCCCTGATGTCCTGAGATTTTAGCACTTGTTCTTCCTGGAACACTTATCATTGTCTTTTATTTCTTTTTCTTCTCTTCTACCTTCTCCTTTCCTCCTCTACTCTCTACTGCTCTATTCTTTCTTTCTCCCCTATCTTCTCTTTCTTCCCTTTCCTCCCTCTTTCCCCCTCCATTCCTTTCTTCTTTCCTTCCTTCTTCTCTTTCATCCTATTTCTCCTCCCCTTCCCTCTCCTTTCTTCCTCCCTACCTCCATCTCTCCTTTCTTCTTGGTTTGTTGTCTTTCATTTGTTTTTCAAGATTTCTATCAAGATCTTGTGATATAGCCCATCCACTCTTTAATTATAAATTTTTTTGCCTCATTCTTCTGAGTGCTGGGGTTATAGAATGAATGGCAATGTTAGTCTAAGATTCTATCATTTTAATCCTTGTGTGTGTGATTTCATGGTATGGTCTTTGTGTGTTCATGTGTGAAGCACTCAGGTATGGGTGTAAAATGGTGTATATGTGGAAGTCAGAGCACTATTGAGTTTCAGCCCACAATGTGACATTTTTCAGACACCATGCCAGTCAAGCTAGCACATAAGCTTCAAGGAATTTTCTCATTCCCTTCAATTGTGTTACAGAGTGTTAGGGTTACTGACAGTGCTGGCACATCTGATTTATGAGGCCTCTGGGGCTCTGAAATCAGATCCTCACACATTGTTGTGATTTTATATATTATGCCATCTCTTCAGGACCATATTCTATTTTTAAGGATATTTTAGTAGCCCTCAAAGTAATGCTTAGAATGGATTATATTATTGTAAAAGTCTATATTAGTACTAAGAAAACAGAATATTTCATAAAAGTAAAATAATATCCTTGCTTCATGTCATAAACAAGATTTTGAATGTCATATAAAACATTAAGTAATAGGGAAAGAAAAATTGTTCTGCTATGCTTTCCTTCAAAATGGTGGGTAATTCGTGTGATTTTTACTTTTTTTTTATGGGAAAACTTCAGGCAATAAGAAAAGAAAGTATGAAAAAGGAAGTTTAAAAAGGAACGTGTGAAACTCCAGTTTTCAAAATAACTTTTATTGTAGTACTTTTCCCTCTCCTCTGAAGACAGAGTTAAGAGCTAGAGAGCATGCCTTTTTGTCCAGGGGATTAGTGAACAGAGCTCTGCTTGGCTGAATTCCTATTCTGTAGACACCTATGTCCTCTGTCACTAAAAGAAAGTATGTCCTAGATTTACAGATACTTTAGTCAATCCTCCATACAAGTCCTCAAAGAGAAAAGGTCAACCCTGCCCTTTGGTATTTTTAAGGTTGGCAAATCAACCATTGTCTTTTGAAGATGGGCCAATTTGACTTGATGAGATATACTAGGAGTAGGTTGTCTTTTTTTTTTTATTAGGTATTTATTTCATTTAAATTTGCAATGCTATCCCAAAAGTCCCCCACCCACCCACTCACACTTCTTGGCCCTGGCATTCCCCTGTACTGAGGCATATAAAGTTTGGCACGACCAATGGGTCTCTCTTTTCACTGATGGCCAATTAGGCCATCTTCTGATACATATGCAGCTAGAGACATGAGCTCCGGGGGGCGGGGGGGACTGGTTAGTTCATACTGTTGTTCCACCTATAGGGTTGCAGATCCCTTTAGCTCCTTGGGTACTTTCTCTAGCTCCCCATTGGGGGCCCTGTGATCCATCCAATAGCTGACTGTGAGCATCCACTTCTGTGTTTGCGAGGTCCCGGCATAGTCTCACAAGAGACAGCTATATCTGGGTCCTTTCAGCAAAATCTTGCTAGTGTATGCAATGGTGTCAGTGTTTGGAAGCTGATTATGGGATGTATCCCTGGATATGGCAGTCTCTAGATGGTCCATCCTTTTGTTTCAGCTCCAAACTTTGTCTCTGTAACTCCTTCCATGCGTGTTTTGATCCCAATTCTAAGAAGGGGCAAAGTGTCCACACTTTGGTCTTCGTTCTTCTTGAGTTTCATGTGCTTTGCAAATTGTATCTTATATCTTGGGTATTCTAAGTTTCTGGGCTAATATCCATTTATCAGTGAGTAAATATCATGTGAGTTCTTTTGTGATTGCGTTACCTCACTCAGTATGTTGCCCTCCAGGTCCATCCATTTGCCTAGGAGTTTCATAAATTCATTCTTTATAATAGCTGAGTAGTCCTCCATTGTGTAAATATAGCACATTTTCTGTATCTATTCCTCTGTTGAGGGGCATCTGGGTTTTTAAGGAAATACAAAATCTCTCATCTATAAGCAAGGTTGTAACATCTTCATAGACCCTGATTAGACCTCTGTCTTATTTTCTGTATATATGAGATAGGATCAGCTCCTTCAAGTCCATTTATTATCACAGTTCAGATATTCTCCATGATTTAGAAGTCACTTACCAATATAAGCATACTTACACATTCAAGCACATACAATATTTTTGTGTGATTTATTGTACATACAGAAATTTGGATATTGACTCAATTTTCGAGTGTTGTATTAATGGTCTGGTTCCTACAGAGAGTGTTATCAAGAAGTATTAGAACTTGGAAGAGCTAAGATTTCATGTTTCTCATATAAAACACGCTATTATAAAGTGTAGAATGAGGAAATGGATCCTTGCAAATTAGATAACGTGTTTTTTTTTAACAGAGGTGATTGTATTTATCAGAGAGGGCATATCTTTACATTTTGATCATCCATAGAGAATTAGGAGACTTATCTTAATATGAGTATTTTTCTGACAATCTTCAAATAGTTAGCTTTATGCATGTCAGAATATATTTGTACACAGATCAAGTGTCAGTGATGAAGTGCAACTTGCGTATTGAAATGGTCTCAGGCTTGAACATAATTTTAGCATGCAGAAATTAGGACAGTATGCTTAGGTCTACACTAGAAAATTAGCACTGTCACATTCAACTTAAGTTATTCAATCAGACACTAATGATGACAGCACCAGATGCCACCCTGTAATATGCTGACCAAAGGCCTCCAGATCCATGGTGGCTTCTAAGAAACCTTGAGACTGTATGGGCAATGCAGGCAGAAAGTTTGCTGGTGACAGTTGGCACTGGAATTTTAGCTGCTTGAATCCTCCATCAATCAAGAAGTATTTGGAGGAGGCAGGATGTGGTCCTATGGATGCCAAGGGAAACAAAGAAACATTATTCATACTCTGACACACAGTCATTTTTTTTTAACTAGAAACAGGAGGTGTACACAGACAAATTGTTAATTAAGACCACAAGGTTATAAACAACATAACCCAAATGAATGGATCAGACTGTAAATACAGATATTTATATGAAATTGCTGAGGAGTGGTGTATTCAAACGAAACACTTTGTTTGCCTTATGCGTTTGCTTCTCTGATTATATCTTAAATTGTTTATTGGTTTGTAATGACACTCCCCATCATAAAATTTTCATATAATTCATGTATGTATTTTTATAATGTGTACCCTATTGTTCTCTTTTCTTCCTTCCAGTCCAACTGCTCTTGTTTTTCTTTCCAAATGATTCTATTCCCATGTTCTCTTTTTAAGTGGACCAGTAAGTTTAATGAGAATTACATATAGGAACATGTGTCAGGGGTTATTTACAACAGCATGAGCAACTTACCAGTGAGGACACAACTGGAAAAACAAAAGTCTCCTCCCCTCACCTGCCACTGTTAACTGCCTAGAATCCAATTGCAGCTCCATGACAGAATATTGATAGGCTCAATCTAGAATAGGTCTGGGGCAGGTTGACATGGTTGTTTTACTATTCATCTATGAGCACATGTGATTACCTGCATATTTTTAACTTATTAAAGTTAGTAAAACATTAATTTATCAGCTTTAATCTTCTTTGTGTCATTTAAGTGGCTACATTCTAAAATCAAAAGATGCCTTCCCCCTGTTCATACAGTTTATAAGAGGATTCATGCAAAGCAAATAGGCGGGGAAAGTGGGGGATAGATGAAGACAATGGAGTAACCAGAAAGAGTATAAACTAGGCAAAAAATGATTTGTCAGTGGTCAGTTCAGTGCTCTACATGGAAATCTTAGTGTACTGATGTTATATCATAGGAATCTCATGCAGTGATGAGAATTGGGAAATAAGAGACAGATTGCAACTTGTCTCAAATTAAGGAAAAAAAAATGGACCTGTAACTCAAGCAAGCGGTTTCATTCTTTGGCTTCACAATACACCTCAGGGCATGTGCACTGAATTCATTACATGCTTTCTCCTTGACTAGATCAAATGAGACATGTCTGTAATTCAAGAACTGACAGTCAGAAGTAGGAAGATCATGAGAGAGAGGCTGGCCTAGGTAACAGTACAAACTTATCTAAAAGACAAGGGCTAGAATACAGCTTAGTGGTGTTAGACTAGAATTGATTTGCAGGTACTATGTCCCAACTTTGATCCACAGCCACATTCAAAATTAAAAATATATCTTCATGTTCTTGAAGTAACTGGGTGGTTTGTAAGAGAATGAGAGAATGCTAATAATGCAAGAAGTAGGACAAAGAGAGTGATGATCATGGATCCTTGCTCTGGCAATTAGAAGAAAAGCATCAGTGGTGCTGGGAAGGACTTCTCAGGTAAAGAGGAGGACCTAGATATTTGAGGTCTTGACATTGATACCTAGATATAGATAACAGGTGATATCATAGATATTAGGTGAGCTATCACAACTATTCTACATCGGCAAGAATGCAGAGGAGGCAAAGAAGGAAGAGGAAGAGGAAAATAAAGATGAAGACAAAGAGAAAGACAAAGTGAAAGAGATAAGGGACCCCAGAGAATTCGAGGATTCCCAGAGAGTGCTAACCATTCATCTAGCAGAATCAAGCAGTGAGCAGAAGATTCAGTAATAGAGCCTGTCTAAAAGATTAAGCATGATCTTATCTATTTTATAATCTGTTTCAGGAGTTTAGTTTTGAGGTCCTCTCCTCTTCTTCCCTCCCCTCCCCTCCCCTTTTCTTCCCTCCTCTCCTCTCTTCCCCCTCCTTCCCTCATATACCCCCACCTCCTCCTTTTTCTTCAAGTAGAATACTCTCAAGTGTTGTCATGTTTCCTTGGAAAACAGAGTCAGGCTCACAGTCTCTGTCTCTCTCTATCTCCATTTCTGTTTCCAATATCCCTTTTATATAAATGCCAAGCTGAATTCTAGAGCATAGAAGAAGCAGAGAGGGAAAAGTTAAGAAGTTATCTTATTTCAAGTGAATTTGTTTCTTTTTTTGTATTAGATACTTTCTTTATTTACATTTCAAATGTTATCTCCTTTCCTGATTTCTCCTCTGAAACCCCATAACCACTCTCGCCTCCCATGCTCACCAACCCACTCCTGCTTCCTGGCCCTGGCATTCCCCTACACTGGGGCATAGAGTCTTTATAGGACCAGGGGCCTCTCCTCCCACTGATGACCAACTAGGCCATCCTCTGCTACTTATGAAGCTGGAGCCATGGGTCCTTCCATGTGTACTCTTTGGCTGGTGGTTAAGTCCTTGTGAGCTCTGCGGGTACTGGTTGTTTCATATTGTTGTTCCTCATATGGGGTTGCAAACCCCTTCATTCAGCTCCTTGGGTCTTTTCTCTAGCTCTTCCATTTGGGGACCCTGTTCTCAGTTAAATGGTTAGCTGAGTGCATCCACTTCAGTATTTGTCAGGTACTGATAAGAGTCTCTCAGGAGCTGCATATGTACCAAAAGATGGCCTAGGCGGCCATCACTGGAAAGAGGCCCATTGGACATGCAAACTTTATATGCCCCAGTACAGAGGAACGCTAGAGCCAAAAAGTGGGAGTGGGTGGGTAGGGGAGTCGGGGGAGGGGTATGGGGGACTTTTGAGATAGCATTGGAAATGTAAATGAGGAAAATACCTAATTAAAAAAAATTAGAAAAAAGAAAAAAAGTCTCTTAGGAGAGAGCTCCTGTCAACAAGCACTTGTTGGCATTCACAATAATGTATGGGTGTGAGGACTGTATATGGGATAGATCCCCAGGGGAATCAGTTTCTGCATGGTCTTTCCTTCAGTCTCTGTGCCACAGTTTGTCTCTGCAACATCTCTCATGGGTATTTTCTTCCACCTTCTAAGAAGGACCAAAATAACCACAGTTTGTTCTTCCTTTTTCTTGAGCTTCAAGTGCTCTGTGAATTGTATCTTGGGAATTCTGAGCTTCTGGACTAATATCCACTTACCAGTGAGTGAATACCATGTGTGTTCTTTTGTGATTGGGTTACCACACTCAGGATGAAATTTTTTACTTCCATCCATTTGCCTAAAAATTTCATAAATTCATTGTTTTTAATAGCTGAGTAGCACTCCATTGTGTAAAAGTACCACATTTTCTGTATCTATTCCTTTGTTGAAGAACATCTGAGTTTTTCCAGATTCTAGGTATTAGAAATAAGGCTTCTATGAACATAGCAGAGCATGTGTCCTAATTACATGCTGGAACATCTTCTGGGTATAAACCCAGGAATGGTAGTACTATGTCCAATTTTCTGAGGAATCACTAAACTGACTTCCAGAGTGGTTGTACCAATTTGCAATCCCACCAACAATGGAGGACTTTTCCTCTTTTTCCACATCTTCACCAGCATCTGCTATCCCTTGAGTTTTTGATCTTAGCCATTTTGACTGGTATCATGATGTTGAATCTCAGGGTTCTTTTGATTTTCATTTTCCTGATGACTAAGGATATTGAACGTTTCTTTTTTCTTTTTTCCTTTCCTTTTCTTTTCTTTTCTTTTCTCTTCTTTTCTTTTCTTTTCTTTTTTTTTAGAATCTTTCAGCTTTATTGGAGTTAGTTACAGGACAATAGGAAAGGACTTGTTGACCAGATCACAAGAGACTTTTAGGTGCATTTTAGCCATTCGGTATTCCTCAGTTGAGAGTTCTTTATTTAGCTATGTACCCCACTTTTTAATAGGGTTATTTGGTTTTCTCTGAAGTTTAAATTCTTGAGTTCTTTATATATATATTGGATATGAGCCCTCTATCAGATATAGGGTTGGTAAGATTATTTCCTAATCTGCTGGTTGCCTTTTTGTCCTATTGAGAGTACCCTTTGCCTTACAGAAGTTTTATAATTTTATTAGGTCATATTTTCCAATTCTTGATATTAGAGCATAAGCTATTGGTGTTCTGTTCAAGAAAATTTCCCCTATGCCCATGTGCTCAAGACTCTTCCTCATTTTCTTTTCTGTTAGTTTTAGTATATTTGGTTTTATGTGGAGGTCCTTGTTCCATTTGGACTTGAGCTTTGTACAATGAAATAAGAATGGAACAACATGCATTTTTCTACATGCTAACAGCCAGTTGAACCAGTACCATTTGTTGAAAATGCTGTCCTTTTTTCCACTGGATGGTTTTAGCTCCTTTGTCAAAGATCAAGGGACCATAGGTGTGTGGGTTCATTTCTGAGTCATCAATGGTATTCCATTGATCTACTTGCCTGTCACTGCATCAATACCTGTAGGGTTTTTGGTTTTTTTTTTTTTTTTTTTTTTTTCACAATTGCTCTGTAGTATAGCTAAAAGTCAGGAATAGTGAGTCTACCAGTAGTTCTTTTACTGTTTAGAATAGTTCTCAATATCCTAGGTTTTTTTGTTAATACATATTGATTTGCAAATTGTTCTTTCTAACTCCATGATGAATTGAGGTGGAATTATGAAGGGGATTGCATTGAATCTGTAGATTTCTTTAAGCAAGGTGACCATTTTTACCACATTAAACCTGCCAATCCATGAGCGTGGAAGATCTTTCCATCTTCTGAGATCTTTGATTTCTTTCTTCAGAGACTTGAAGTTCTTGTCATATATATCTGTCACTTGCTTGGTTAGGGTCATACCAAGGTATTTTATATTATTTGTGACTATTGTGAAGGGTGTTGTTTTCCTAATTTCTTTCTCAGCCTATTTATCTTCCTGTAGAGAAAGGCCACTGATTTCTTTGAGTTATTTTTAAATCCAGCTACTTCACTGAGGTTGTTTATCAGGTTTAGGAATTCTCTAGTGGAATTTATGGGGTCACTTATATATACTATCATATCATCTGCAAATAGTGATATTTTGGCTTCTTCTTTTCCAATTTATATCACTTTGACCTCATTTTGTTGTCTAATTGCTCTGTCTAGGATTTCAACTACTATATTGAATAGGTAGGGAGAGAGTAGGCTACTGGTTTGTTGTATATTGCTTGTACTATGTTTAGGTATGGGCTTTGAATTCCTGATATTTACATGACTTTTATCATGAAGGGGTGTTGGATTTTGTCAAATGCATTCTCAGAATCTAATGAAATGATCATACGGTTTTTTTTCTTTGAGTTTGTTTATCTAGTAGATTATGTTGATGTATTTCCATATATGGAACCATCACTGCGTTCCTGGGATGAAGCCTACTTAATCATGATGGATGTTCATTTTGTTGTGTTCTTGGATTCAGTTTGGGAAAATTTTATTGAGCATTTTTACATCAATATTCATAATGGAAATTAATCTGAAGTTCTCTTTATTCAGTGAGTCTTTGTGTGACTTAGGTATCTGTCTAATTGTGACTTCACAGAATGAATTATACAGAGTTCCTTCTATTTTTATTTTGTGGAATTGTTCGAAGAGTATTGCTATTAGGTTTTTTTGAAGGCCTGATAGAACTCTGCACTAAACCCATCTGGTCCTGGGGTTTTTTCTGATTGGGAGAGTATTAATGACTGCTTCTATTTCTTTAGGGGATATGGGACTGTTTAGATCACCTATCTGATCCCGATTTAACTTTGATACCTGGTAACTTTCTAGATAATTGTCCACTTCATCCAGATTTTCCAGTTTTCTTTAGTATTATAGACTTTTGTAGTGGGATCTGATGATCTTTTGGATTTTCTCAGTTTCTTTTGTTATGGCTCCCTTTTCATTTCTGATTTTATTAATTAGGATACTGTCTCTGTGCCTCTGGGTAGCCTGTTTAAGGGTTTATCTATCTTGTTGATTTTCTCAAAGAACCAGTTCCTCCTTTTGTTGATTCTTGGTATAGTTCTATTTTACTTCTACTTTGTTTATTTTGGCCATGAGATTGATTATTTCCTGCCCTCTACTCCTCTTGGGTTTCTTTCTTTCTTTTTGCTTTAGAGCTTTCAGATGTGCTGTTAAGTTGCTAGTGTATGCTCTCTGTAGTTTCTTTTGGAGGTTATGAGTTTTCTTTTTAGCACTATTATTGTGTTCCACAAGTTTGGGTATGTTGTGGCTTCATTTTCATTAAACTCTAAAAAGTTTTTAATTTCTTTCTTCCTGATCTATTTATCATTGCTTCCTGATCTAATTATCATTGAGTAGAGTATTGTTCAGCTTCCATGTATTTGTGTGTTTTCTATTCTTTATGTTGTTATTGAAGACCAGTCTTAGTCCATGGTGATCTGATAGGATGCATGGGATTATTTCAGTCTTCTTATATCTGTTGAGGCCTGTTTTGTGACCAATAATATGGTGAATTTTGGAGAAGAGAAAATGAGTTGCTGAGAAGAAGGTATATTCTTTTGTTTTAGGATAAAATGTTCTGTAGATATCTGTTTAAATCTATTTGTTTCATACCTTCTGTTAGTTTCACTGTGTCTCTATTTACTTTCTGTTTCCATGATCTTTCCATTGCTGAGAGTGAGGTGCTAAAGTCTCCCACTATTATTGTGTGAGGTGAAATGTGTCCTTTTAACTTTAGTAAAGTTTCTCTTATCAATGTGAGTTCCCTTGTATTAGGAGCATAGATATTCAGAATTGAGAGTTGTTTTTGTTTTTGTTTGTTTGTTTGTTTTGTAGATTTTTCCTTTGATGTGTATGAAGTGTCCTTCCTTATCTCTTTTGATAAATTTAGCTTAAAGTCAATTTTATTCAATATTACAATGGCTACTCCAGCTTGATTTTTGGATCTGCTTGCTTGAGAATTGTTTTCAGCCTTTTATTCTGAGATAGTATCTGTCTTTGTCACTGAGGTGGGTCTCTTGTATGCAGCAAAATGTTGGGTCCTGTTTAATTATCCATTCTGTTAGTCCATGTCTTTTTATTGGGGAATTGAGTCTATTGATATCTGCAATCCTATAGGTGGAACAACAATATGAACTAACCAGTACCCGCCACCCCCCCCACCCCCGCCCCAACCTGGAGCTCGTGTCTCTAGCTGAATATGAATCAGAAGATGGCCTAGTCGGCCATCAGTGGAAAGAGAGGACCATTGGTCGTGCAAATTTTATATGACTCAGGACAGGGGAACGCCAGGGCCAAGAAGTGGGAGTGGGTGGGTGGGGGAGTGGGTGGGGAGCGTGTGGGGGACTTTTGGGATAGCATTGGAAATGTAAATGAAATAAATACCAAAAAAATAAAAATTTCTAAATCTTATTGGATAACCTCCTGTTGTGTTTTTTTTTTTTTTTTAAACATACTTACAGAATGATTTTCATTACATGGAGTAAAAATCTGAGATCAATAAAAAAAAGATTAATTTTTTACTTTTTCTAGGGTGTAGTTTCCCTCGTTGTGTTGGAGTTCTCAATTTATTATCCTTTGAAGGGCTGGATTTGTGGAAAGACATTGTGTAAATTTTTTGTCATGGAATATCTTGGTTTCTCAATCTAAGTTAATTGAGAGTTTTGCTGGGTGTAGTAGACTGGACTGGCATTTTAGTTCTCTTAGAGTCTGTATGGCATCTGCCCAGTATTCTGGCTTTCATAGTCTCTTACGAGAAGTCCGGTATAATTCTTGTAAGTCTGCCTTTATATGTTACTTGGTCTACTTCCCTTACTGCTTTTAATATTCTTTCTTCGTTATGTGCATATGGTATTTTGTTTATTATTTGATGGGAGAATTTTTTTTCTGGTCCAATCTATTTGATGTTTGTAGGCTTCTTGTCTGTTTATGGGCATCTGTTTTTTTTTTTTTTTTTTAGGTTAGGCAAGTTTTCTTCTATAATTTTGTTGAAGATATTTACTGGCCCTTTAAGTTAGGAACCTTTTCTTTCTTCTATGCCTATTATCCTTATGTTTGGTCTTCTCATTTTGTCCTGCATTTTACTGGATGTTTTGGATTATGATTTTTTTTGTATTTTGCATTTTTGATTGTTGTGTCAATGTTTTCTTTCTTTTTTTATAATATATTTTTATTACGTATTTTCCTCAATTACATTTCCAAATGTTTTCTATGGCACCTTCAGTGTCTGAGATTCAGTCTTCTATTTCATGTATTCTGTTGGTGATGCTTACATATATGACTCTTGATTGCTTTCCTAGGTTTTTTTTATCTCCAGGGTTGTCTCCCTTAGGCATTTCTTTATTGCATCTGCTTCCATTTTTTAGATCCCAGATGGTTTTGTTCAATTCCTTCACCTGTTTGGTTGTGTTTTCCTGTAATTCTTTAAGGAATATTTGTGTTTCATTTTTAAGATCTTCTACCTATTTATGTGTATTCTCCTGTATTTCTTTAACGGAATCATTTATGTCCTTCTTAAAATCCTCTACCAGCATCATAAGATGTGATTTTTAAATCCAAATCTTTCTTTTCCGGTGTGTTGGTAGATCCAGGACGTGCTGTGATGGGAGAACTGGGTTCTGATGATGCCAAGTATCCTTGGTTACTGTTGGTAAGAATCTTGTGTTTGCTTTCACCAGCTGGTTATCTCTGGTGCTAGATGGCCTTGCTGTCTCTTGCTGGAGCTTGTCCCTCCTATGGGTTTGTAAGCCCATATCAGCAGTCCTAGGAGACCAGTTTTCTCCTGGTAGAACTTGTGTACACAGGGCTGTGGAACTGCCCAAGCTCCAGGTGCAGATGGTGACAGGAAGGATCCTGTCCTAGCTGCTCTACTGTTCTTGTGCCCCGTGTGCTCCTTGCTAGTCCTACCCTGGACAGTTATTGTAGAGAAAATAGCTATCTCACCTTTGAACCTGGGAGTGAAAGCATTCCTGGGAGACCAGCTCTCTCCTGGAGGGACCTGTGCATAGCGTGCTTTTGAACAACCCCATCTCTTGGGTGCAGATTGTGACTGGAAGATCCTGTCCCAGCAGGGTCACTGTTCCTGCACTCTGAGTGCTCCTGGCTGGTTTTGATCCCCTGAATTTTTTTTCTTACTTTCTTCATTGCCAGTGATATAAAAAATATCTACTTTATACTTTGGAACTGAAAGTTCCAATTCTTTGTAGGAGACAACAAAATAATATTGTGCAATTTTTTCATTCTAAATGTGTCACTTTTGTTATTATTATTTATTTTCTTTTTATTAATTCGGGATTGCTTTTTACACTTATGAGTATAGATGCCAACCTGGGCCAGAAGAAGATATCAGATCAAGGGAACTGGAATTTCCTCCAGTATGGGCTTCCTGAAGTTGTGCTGTGAACTGAACTCATGTGCTCTGGAAGAGTAGCCAGTGCTCATAACTGCCCAGGCAACTCTCCAGACTACATTTTAGTAGGTACCTTGGGAAACTTTGGCATTTCACTCTATAGGATACTGGCAGTGTTTGTTTGGCTTTGTTTTTTTTTTTTTTTTTCCTAAAGTGTATTGTAATTCCTAATATGAACTTATCATGTACAATCCAAATAATTCAGTGTTATTTGAAATACTAATCAGTTTGAACCTTTACTATTGTAAAAAATAAATAAATGACCTCATGAAGTATTGACATCTCACATGTTGGCTGCATACCTTATTACTTTAGAATTAGTTCTTTAGATACAATCCATGGAAATGAAATACATTTGTAAGATATTTAATATTGTAGATATAACACCTTCCAAAAATAATGTACACATTTATGTTTAAAATCAAGATATATTGTCTGTTCCACTCTAGATCAGTTGTTCTATATGCTGTGGTCCTTTAATAAAGTTTCTCATTTTGGAAAACCCCAACCCTATAATTATTTTGATGACTACTTTATAACTATATATTTTTTACTGTTTTGAATTATAATGCAAATATTTGTTATACAGGATTCTTGATATTCCACCCCTGTGAAAGCCTCATTCAACTACATAGGGGTAGCAACCTGTAGGTTAAGAACAACTGCTCTAGGACAGTGTCTTTTGCCTTACAGAAGCTTTTAAGTTTCGTAAGATTCCATTTATTATTGATCTTAGTTTCTTATCTACTAGTGTTCTATTCAAGAAGTTGTATTATACCAATGCATATAGCAGTCAAACACAGAAAAACATGGGTAATGATATTGAAAAGTATCAAGGCATAGAACTCGCATATGAAGAGATAAAGGAAGGCTCTGGCTTCTACAGGTATACCTTAGCAAACTCCTGTGATGTTATGCAACATCAATAAGGGGAGATAGTAGAGCCTATGACTATAATAAACTTTTATGAATTTTATGTACTCCTATACAAAGCCTATGCCTAGCCTAATCCTTGGCTCCTGGATACTAACCAGACTCTGCATGGTGAATCACATATCTCCTCCTAGGATTGTCCATAGCTTACCTTTTGCCTTACAGAAGCTTTTCAGTTTCGTAAGAAAATACATTGAAATATAGCTTCATACATTGTGGGCATATATTTAAATTAGTAAATGAAAGCAAAGCACACCTACAATTGCTTATACCTCAAATGTTCTTGCAAAATATATATTCATTCCTTGGAATCACCTGACAGAATATTTACCTCATTAGCACAGCCCCCATGGCCAAGACCCAAATTCTAGCTTGTAAAAGTTTTCACTAACAGGATGATACAACCTTTAGATGATTCAAAATTGCAGAGTATGAAATGACCTAGGCCGTTTCTGTATGAAGAAAAAACTGCTGGTGTCATTTTGAAGCATTTTAACAGTTTTTTTTCCCCAGCTTTTTCCTTTGCAGCCACCCATGACTATTCTAATTAATATATAGCATTTCTTTATTTGGCACAGATGTCCAATATTTTGGTTTGCCTCCCTTTTTTTCTAAGAAAACAAAAACTATCAGAAATGGTTTAAGGAAAGAGAATAAGATGTAAGGCAGAGGAGAAATATGGCCCTCATGAAACAGCCCTTCCTGTGTCTCTTGCAGGCAGAAGCTTGAATAATGGCCAGTGGCATTCTGTCAACATCAATGCAAGGAGAAATCGTGTTACTCTCACACTGGATAATGATCCTGCTTCTCCAGCTCTGGAAACCCCCTGGCTACAGATATATTCTGGATATAGTTACTACTTTGGAGGTAAGTTTCCTGTCTTTAAGAGTTCACAAAAAAAAGGGGCAAGGAACCGATTCCAACCAATGCTTTGTCAACTAGATAACCCACCCCATAGCTGGGCATGCACACATGCAGCTGCATTCAAGCAACAAACTGCAAGAAAGCAAAACCTCAGACAACCATGCAAATGTAAGTTATCTATGGCAGAAGGAACTGCAGCTATTAGAGTTGGGTTACATAACTTACCAAAAGTGATTTGTGTTGCTAGGCCAAGCTTCTTGGTCTCACATTGGAAAGGAGACCTCAGCTGAAAACTTAGAAAAATGGGGTTGAGAGTCAGCAAATAACCACAAGAGGTAAAAACTCAAGTGGGAGGCATCAACAGTCAGCCCTGCCATCTAAGTCATCCACATTCATGGAGGATGGAGTAAAGTGGAGAAGAGCTAGAGGCTCCAAGGTACAAGGGGAGGAGCCATTGAAATTTCTATCATCATTCTTTCTATTGTTTGCTGAACCCTTGCAACATTTCAAATAACAAAATCAAAAAATTACTGGGGTAGATAAAACTTATATGGCATATTACTATTTTTTATAAAGGGACCCATTTTGAGGATTTTAAAAATATCTTTTATTAAAAGAGATGGTGTCTACTTCTGAAACCAGTGGTCTGTCTTACAGAAGTCACATCTAACTGGAACATAGTCCATGTGCCTCTCTAACCTGGAGCTCCTAGGATACAGTTCCTGGACTCCTTTTCTAGAACAAGCTCACATTCAAAATTATTGGGAGATATAAACAAGAGCAGAATGCAGGCTTGTGGAAGCTTAGTAGTGAAGGTCTTATTCAGCATGTAATAGGCACTGGTCACCATGCATGGCACACATGTACACACAACCCCATGGATATTGGTCTGTCTGTTCATGTTTCTCCTACACAATGTAAAGTATAGCACAAGCTGGTTCAGATAATGTACATGTAAGCATAAGCTAGCCTTGCCCTAGAGATAACAGTTCCTTCCCATGAGATAACTGAATACTAGCATTTTATTATAGCATTCACTGAAGAGGTAGCAGAAACACTTTCCTCTCAAAATGAGGACCTGAGTTCTATCCTTGGAGCCAGTAGTGAAAGAAGAGAATGGGCTCCATAATTCTGTCATCTGACTTCCATACACACATAAAGGCATGCAGAATGATAAAAATAATAATAACAGGAATGAAATACACACTATAGTTACTTAAGGCCTGCCACATAGTAATCATGCATTCTACACTGATCTCTATTCTAAAACTTTTAGTCTGTTATCTCCAAATCCTTCTTCCTAAGGAAATGTTTGACAGGCTTAAAACACGCAAACACACACACACACACGCACACACACACACACACACACACGCGCGCGCGCACACACACACACACACACACACACACACTACACACATATTATTTGCTTTGCACATGTCCAGAATATGTATTTAGGGTCTCTTTGGAAGGGAGCTGTGTGAAACAAAATCAGTGAGGTTGGATTTTAGCATGAGGAAGGAGCATAGTCTTTCACCCACAATTATCATTACAGACTCTGTCATAGTATATACTTATAGTGGTGATGTGTCTATATGATACATAATAAGGCTGCTATTTGATGAAATAAAATAATGTGTAGGTTGGAGATATGACTCAGTCATAAAGCTCATATTGTGCAAACACACAGACCTAGATTTGGACCCCTAGACCTCTCAGAAAGCCAGACTCTGTAGCTCATGACTGTAATCTTCCTGCCACTCATGCCAGCAAACCAGCAAAATACTGTGGCAAACAGAAAACTCATCTTCAGACAAGGTAGAAATCAGCAACTGCTGTAGTTGTCTTCTAATCTCCATGTATTGACTGTGGCACATGTGCAACTGTACTTATATACATCCTCACTCAAATAAAATCAAAATAATCTGTTGGTAGCTGTAGAGGCAGTGAGTGTATGGAGCAGATTTAATCTATATTTACTGCAGTCTCATAGTGAAAGGAAATGAATGGGAACAGATGCTGAACAGTGGTCTCAACTCCAAGCTGTGCATTCTACATTACATATGGAATTTCATCAGTGAAGAAAGAATGGTGGTCAGGAAATTATTTTCAAGCAAAATGGCCTTGATGAATCCTGTCACAATAATCTTCCGAAACATCACAGAAACAGCTTTCCTCCCCCTAGTTAGAATATTGTCAAATTCTGGGTGGGTTTTTAGGGTCCTTGACTTAGAATAAAAACCTTTATTTGTGATATATATGTTTGTACAAACCCTCCATATATAGACTGTAGACATTAGGAAGGTGAAAAATGAGCTTCAGAAATAATAGTCAACTTCCAAAAATTCTTTCTAGAGCATCAATTTGAAGTTGTAGCATCTCTTCACTTTATGGTGTGACTGTGTGCTATTAACCAGATGTTGGACCTCGAACTCCTGTCTATTAGAGATGTATGAGATAAATCCCCTTTATTTATGGCATATTGCCATGTTCTCAAATTCACATTACTATATGTTCTGAGCCTATTAAAACCACTGAGATGGCATTTTTAAGAAAATACATATTCATTTACCTGCTTGCTCTTCACCTGTCTTAATGAGGAGAAGATTGGCCTGGCCACAGGAGGTGCTATACTGGTATAATGCATTTATATTTTTAAAAGAGCATTCTTTAAGAGCTGTGGTGTTACCCTTTGCATGTGCTATTACAGTCTATAATTATGTCCACTTAAGCCCATTATTCTCTTAATGTCTGCATTATTCTCTTAATGTCTGGATTTTCTTTGCACAGCATGTCAAAAACCTGCTTAGTTCCTGAGTATAATTTTCTTAGAAGCTAGACCTGCTAATGTTCCACAATTAACCAGTTACTCAGCTGCTATCCTTACAAAGCATAATTTCCTTAGAAAATATAGTTCAGAATTACATTGTGAATTTAGATGTGTTTTTCAGACAGGCAACATTCCCAAGCACTTACCATATATGAATAGTATGTGAAGGATGTTGTTCAAAGTAAAAACAAATAGGTTTCCAACAGGAAGGTGTGTGTGTGTGTGTGTGTGTGTGTGTGTGTGTGTGTGTGTGTGTGTGTCTGTGTGTGTGTGTGTGTGTGTGTTGCTGACTCAGTTGGTACAATACTTACCATGAAAGTATGGGAAACTGAGATTGGATTCCAGTACTCATATAAAATAGTGGGCATGGTGTAGAACCTCTTGAGTTTCAGTGCTGGCAAGGCTGAGATGAGCAGGCTCCTGAGGCTTATTAATAACCCAGCCTATTCCAGTAAAAAAAGCCTCCCAGTGGGTAAGGAGCCAGTGTCCATCAAAGTAAAATGAAGGCAGAGACCCAGAGTTAAGAAACAGCCAGTCTAGAAAAATTGGTGAACCCCTGATTCACAAACTAACCTTATCTTAAAGAATAAAATGGGAATTGGTACAAAAAGACACCCTGAGGTTAATCTATGGCTTCTAAATGTATATTCATGAAATATTGCATCTTCTACATGCACTCACATGAAACACAATATTTTCTATATGTACTCACATGAGACACTGCATCTTCTTCACTTACCCAGATCTTCAGGCATGCAATACACACACATAGACACTCACACATACAGAGAGAGAGGGGGGGGGAAGCGAGAGTTAAGGTAAATGTCATACCAATAATATTCCCTTTGGCAGTTTTTTTCCTTTATATTGACTGAGCATCCACATTTTAAATAATTTTTGTACCTCCTCCTGAGCTAGGATTTACAACAAAAGTATTCCCTGCTGTGAATAAAAAATGCCCAAATAATTAGACCTTAAGGTCTTCCATCAATAGGTTGCCAAAACAATGACAGATAATTTCAGTGCTCTTCATGTTTTTTCTCTGTCTCACAGGGTGCCCTGACAATCTCACCGATTCCCAATGCTTAAATCCCATTAAGGCTTTCCAAGGCTGCATGAGGCTCATCTTTATTGATAACCAGCCCAAGGACCTCATTTCAGTTCAGCAAGGTTCCCTGGGGAATTTTAGTGATTTACACATTGATCTGTGTAGCATCAAAGACAGGTAATTATTGTCTTGTCTCCTCTGTTCCCTGACCCCTTCCCATTCTCAGTTATGAATATGAATTTATTTAAGCAAAATTCTAATCCACAGACATTAGCCACATTAGATATAATTGAGTTGCCTAATAGAAAATATTTCTAAAAGGATTTCAGGCTCAGAGAAAAACAGGTTAAATTATTTGAGTCTCTCTCTATGTTAACTTGCAGTAAATGAGATATGCAAAGTAAATCAAACTACAAATTTGTGAAAGGATTGAAATTTTATGCATAAACTTTTGATTACATTGAAGTTAAAGCACAGAGGAGAGAGAAATTACTCTCCCTAAACCATTTCATCCTTTGCCAGAAGTGGATGTTTTTCCTTTAATATCCAAAGCTTCATTAAATCTATAGCTAAGGGATTGGCTGTGCTCAAGGTAGATATCCTCAATTGGAGATGGCTGGTCCTAGCTGACACCAACTCCACCTATTTGTTTCTTTAGTTCCAAAGCGACTCAGACTAGTGATAATCAGTACTTTTATTTTACAACTCAGAGATTCAACATGACACTCACTTTCTGGCTAGATCTCTCTTTGGATTTGATTCTGCTTATGTTTCTAGATTGAATGTCAGAAAACCAAAGTGAATGGATACTGAATTTCAGCAGTATTTTGCTATGTTCCTTCTATAGCACATACCTGGTTTTTCCCTTTAACTCTTAAGTTCTTCTACCCCTCTTAAGATATCAAGGAGCCAGTGGGTTAAAACGATTTAAGTGCAAACCTATGTGTTGGTGTTAGAAGTCCTTGGCTAAAATAATTAGCCATTGCTATAAATTGAAATAGTCCCTTATTTGTGAAACATGTGTTACTAGTAAGGCCCCATGATGCCAGTAATTAGTATCACTGTTAGAATGAGGAATGAGATGGAGGAGTTAACATCTTGAGGGATGAGCAAAAATCATGATTGACTACGGTAAGAATAAACAGAAGCTGGTAGTGCTGCAGAATGTCTAGGAAATAGACCATGTTTTGTGTTACCAAGTCAAAGTACTTTGACTTTACATTTAAAATCTCTAGCACTGGGAAACATTTTATAACTAATTGTACACAATAGTATTCTTAGCAATATATGTTTCCAGAGAAGCAGGATGACTTGTCTTGTAATCCTCCATGTTTTAGATTCAGTGGACATGCTATAGTTCAGCTGATTTGCTATAGTTCAGCTCATGGGTCATTCAGGGAAGACACATGGGTTCCACATAGCTGGTGATGTGGACCGAGAATCATTACAAAGAAGGCCTTTGTGCTAGCAGATTTTGGTTTCATATTCTATATGAGAATTGAGAAGGAATACCATGAGATTTAACTAGAAACATGAATTAAGAAAAATATCAACACATCTAGGGGAGTTCAAGTGATGAGTATCCCAGTCTAGGAAGAAATAGTGAAAAGCATCAGGTAACTTTACTGGAGAACCTGGGAAAGCAGCCATGCAGAACATGGTCTCTGCTAATGCTGGAAATAATGAAAATAATTAGATGGAACATTAGCATACATTTCTGATACTATTACACATGGAACTACCAACACATCACTCTGTATTCTTCATCCTTCCCCACTGCCCCCCACCCCTTTATTTTCCATTTGGCCATGTGTGCTTCATTAAAATGTGCTTATTTAGAGGTCTCAAAATCAGAGCAATTACAGGAAATGGATACTACCCCAAGTAGTATGCTGTACTCCTGGCAATGAAGAAACTTCCAAAATCATCATCTGGTGCAGCATTAGAGTATTACAGATCAATATTAGAGTATTACAGATCAAAAGCACATTTGTCAATTGGTTATCTTTGATATCTTAATATAAAATCAAGGAAACTCTCATTATTTTTGATTACATGAAAGTTATTGCCATCTACCTTGCATCATTACTTTTGTGTAGTTGCAGTCTTGAGTGATTACATACATTTGTGTTTGGTTTACTTGTTTAATGAGAAATGTGATTCCTTTCATGGATAACTGGTATGTTTCACTTGAATTGCAGTTACTTTCTCTTACAAAAAAAGGAAACCTGTGTCCAAAGCTTTCATTGCTCTCCTTCTGATCTAATTCACACTTGTGTGAAATCTGGGAACCTAGGTGAAAGGTTACAAAGGCAGGTGTTCCAGAAGTTTTGTTGTTGTTGTTTTGTTTTGTTTTCCTTCAGTTTTTGTAATAAAAATAGATGTCATAATGAAAGTGAGTATACAAGTAAACTGTTAGCAGCAATAGAAGCAAGGAAGGGAAAATGTGTGGTATAGATGCATAAAATGAAGAGGCAATTTGTCAGAGGTCAGGAATGGAGAGAAAAGCTTCAGTGCTTGGCAAGCAGACACAGGGAATCTCTGGAGCTCCCTAGCCAACTCAGACAGGGAATTCCAGTTTATGGGAAACTCCTGCATTGTTCCATGTTTAATGTGTTAATCAGGGTGAATATTTTGGCCTGCTGCTAAGAACCTACCTGCTAGGGACAGCAAGGGTTAACTCTGGCTGTGGTTTCCCTACCTATGCACTTTCCTGGCAAACAGGACCAGCAGATACTAAGACCTCTATCCTTGCTTTCTATGTGTTTTTTCTCCTTCACAGGGACATGGGACCGATCTACACATCCTGGCTTTTCTTTCATAATCTTTCGTCCGTTTGTTTGTTTGTTTCTTTCTTTCTTTCCAAATATGCCTGGGAGGAGATTCAGATACTGAAGGCCATGCAGTACATTTTTTAATTGGTTGTTTTATTTATTTATATTGAAATGCTCTCCCCTTACCCCGTTTCCCCTCTGCAACCTTCCTATCCCATTCCCCCTTACCCTGCTTCAATGAAGGTGCTCCCCAACCATCCCACACATTCCTGCTTCACTGCCCTAGCATTCCTCTACACTGGGGCATCAAGCCTTCACAGGACCGAGGGCCTTCTCTCTCATTGATGCCATATGAGAACCCTCCAGCTCTTTCAGTCCTTCCCCTAAGTCGTCCATTGGGGTCCCTGTGCTCACACTGCAAGCATTCACATCTATACTGGTCAGGATATGGCAGAGCCTCTCAGGAGACAGTTGTATCAGGCTCCTGTCAGCACTTCTTGGCAGCCCCAGTAGTGTCTGGGTTTGGAGTCCGCATTTAGAATGGATACCCAGGTGGGGTAGTCTCTGAATGCCCTTTCCTTCAGTCTCTGCTCTACTCTTTGTCCCCGTATTTCCTTTAGACAGGAGCAATTCTGGGTTAAAATTTTGGAGATGGATGGATGACCCCATTCGTCAACCCAGGTGCCATGCCTAAATCTCTGGATCTGATATTGGCAGGTTATCTATCCCCTTTGTGGAGTATTTCAGCTAACATCATCCCTTTGGGTGTCCTGTGAGGCTCTTGCTTTCCTGGAATCTGGAAATTTCTGGTTGCCACCCTCAGTTCCCCATCCCCCACTGCTACACAACTCTGTTCAGTTTCCTGATCCTCTGTACATCCCTTCCACCTCCTTCCATACCTGACTCTTCCCCTCTTTTTCCCCTCCCCAACTTTTCTTCCTCCCAAGTCACTCCCACTGTCTACTTCCCTACATTACTTTGTTTCCCCTTCTAAACAAGACTGAAGCATCCACTCTTTTGTCTTCCTTTTTCTTGAGCTTTATGTGGTCTGTGAGTTGTATAATGGGTATTCCATGCTCTTTGCCTAATATATCCTTATCAGTGAGTACATACCATGTATGTTCTTTTGTGACTGAGTTATCACACTCAGTATATTATCTAGATCCATCCATTTGCCTGCAAATTTCTTGATGTCATTGCTTTTAATAGCTTAATAGTATTCTATTGTGTAAATGTACCACATTTTCTGTATCCATTCCTCTGTTGAGGGACATCTGGATTCTTTCCAGCTTCTGGCTAGTATAAATATGACTGCTATTAACATAGTGAAGCATATGTCCTTATTACATGTTGGAGCATCTTCTGGATATATATCCAGGAGTAGTATAGCTTGGGTCCTCAGGTAGTACTATGTCCAGTTTGTTTTGATGAACTGCCAGACTAATTTCCAGAGTGGTTGTACCCACTTGCAATCCCAACAGCAATTAGAAAGGAAGTAACAGGATGGAATGATTCTCTCTCTCTCTCTCTCTCTCTCTCTCTCTCTCTCTCTCTCTCTCTCTCTCTCTCTCTGGACTGAGCTTTTATTATTTTTTTAATTAGATATTTTCTTCATTTACATTTCAAATGCTATCCCAAAAGTCCCCCAACTCAATAAGAACGAAGACCAAAGGAATGATTCTTTTAAGACACATTCATTCCCAAACCATAAATCCATTTTATTAACTGTGCATTTGTTACTGTAATACAAATGATCCTGGCAGATTTTAATTATGTGTTTTGGTGTTTATATGTGTATGTGCCCACATATGAGTAGATGCACAGGTATGAGGGTGGTCTGGAGGCCAAAGGCTCACAACTTTTGTCATTCTCAGTCATTTTCCCCTCCGTAATTTGAGCAGGGTTCTCTCATTGAACCTGAGCATACTTGTTTGTCTGCTGTAAAATGCTTTCATAGCACATGTGAAGATCCCAGAATGCCCCCAGTTCTATCCGAAAAAACTAAAACTGTACCAAAAGCCCACCTATCCCTAAACCCCATCTTATAATTCACACAGCTCTTTTACTATTTGACTGGGTATAGTTTAGTGTCCAGCTGTAATCAATAATTTTACTCTGCATTTTGGGAAAGAGTTCTTGGTGTCAAATATTGCATTATGCTGGGAGCTGATGCTTTGCCATAAGTCATAATTTGAGCACTTCTGACATTAATAGCATTTGCTCTCGTGATTGCAGATGAACCAGCTATGAAGCTTACATAAGTAAATATTATCCTCTGTTATTGAAAATCATATTTACTGAAAGTGAAGAATAAATTTGATATCTACCTAAAACCCTTCATACCAGAGTTCTGAGAGAAGGGTTGTTTGAGAGTGGGAAAATAAATGAAGTCAAATCATTGTTCCAAGCTGAAGTCCTATGTTTAGCTTGAGACAGTTTTCAGATTTCTCTCTCATTCATTCTCTCTCTCTCTCTCTCTCTCTCTCTCTCTCTCTCTCTCTCTCTTTCTCTCTCCAGACAACTCTCTGCTTGAGATAGATTTCTTTTGCTCTTCTAAAATCTGTCTGGATAGCTAATTTTCTGTAGATGAAAAATCCATTCTTTCATTTTACATATTAATCAGTATTTCCCCCAAGTTCCATTTTGATTATTCCATGAATCAATATCCATGACCCCAGTCTGGAAATCCACCCTAGCATTACCATTCTAACCATGCCAATGCCTAAACTAGTCTGTCTCAGGCTGACCTTGTAATCTTAAGCAAACAAATACAAATAAACAAACAAACAGCACAAACCTTATCTAGGTGAGATTTTGTCTTATGATCACTACATCCTAAATTGCTTTATTTCTTTCTTTAGTATCTTTCTGACAAATTGGATTATAATGCAGCTGGTTCTGTTCCTTTTCGTCTATGAAGCTCCTTATACAATTCATATTGCATCCTTATATTACATAGCTGAGAAATTATTTATTTTTGAACTCATGTTTTCAGCGTCTTTCCCATAATTTTAAGGGCTTTGCTGAATGTCACAGCATTCTAGCATTTTGCTGAGATAGAGATACATCCTCACATCTCAGACTTGTGCTGTATCCTGTTATCATGGCGTCATTCTCCTTTGCTGAGAGGGCATTCCTCCAAGAAAGAACGTGAAAATATGTACACTATGATAAAAACAAGCCTTATGCCCACAGAAACCATCAACACCCATGGAGGCCGATGCCATGCTGGCACTGTTAAAATGGCAGGAAACCATGTCATACAATCTCTTATACAGCCAAGCCAGATATGGCACAAGTGGTGTTCAGTGTTCCTTATTTTGTTTAGCAAGATGTTCATAAAATTAGAAAAGAAAGCTACAATAATGTATCTAAGCAATATAATCTGTAAATAATACAGTGAAAGGAAGAACAGGAGCACACTATCCTTATTATAGTTTTGTGCTTTAAGAAAAAAATAAATGGAGTGTGTCTGCCATGGAAGGTGTGTGGAGAGACAGCAGCTAAAATGAAAGAAGATACAGACAATGTGTCCTTAGGGAAGTTGGAGGACATGAGTGCTCTCCCTGTAATCAGAAGGTGGAGAGTGCTGTAGGAATCCATGCAGCTCCTGGATGCCAGGTTGGCAGCTATTAAGTTGGCTCTGTCTGCCTGGAGGAATGATACAAGCAATGGTCCTGAGGGTGCTAACAAATTTGTGCCCATGTCAGCTCTTATTAGACAGTGAAATTACTGGAGAATACCAATTTCTCTTTGGCCCAGGAACCAAGAGTAGAATTGGATATACTTCCCCACACCCCACCATTTTTATCAAAAGTAACTGGCAATGACTAGAAAGAAAAAAAAAATCACTCAATTTTATTTATTTATTTATTTATTTATTTATTTATTTATTTATTTATTGGCTATGTTAAACTCTACCATTTTCTGCTCTCTAAAACTGCCAAATGTGGTCTATCATCCGGTGTGTGTGTGTGTGTGTGTTTGTGTGTGTGTTCACACTCACGTGCAGGTATCCATGTACATGTATGTGTATATATTTATAGGTCCAAGGTCAGTGCCAAGTTTCTCCCTCAGTTGTTTTTCTT
Organism: Mus musculus; assembly: GCF_000001635.26. Lineage (NCBI taxonomy): Eukaryota > Metazoa > Chordata > Mammalia > Rodentia > Muridae > Mus > Mus musculus. The sequence continues at coordinate 100,170,925 of NC_000067.6, forward strand.
CCTTTGCCTTTTTGAGACAGGATCTCTTATTAAAATTATTTATAGATTACTGGTTTGGCTACACTATCTAACTAGGAAGCCCCAGCGATCTTAAGACCTCTTCTTCAGTCATAAGATTATAGGTTCATGCCATCATGTCCAACTTTTCCATGATTTCTGAGTAGTCAAATCCAGGTCCTTATGGTTGCATAGCAAAAACTTAACTGGCAAATCCATATCCTTAGTCCCTTAAATGTCATTATAAAGATGAAAAATAGTGGCAAAAGAATAAAAGAAATGTGGGATTACTGTTCTTTGAATTTTTAAAATATCTTTGGTTTTGTATTTCAATCTAAGTAGGAACATTTATAAGTATAGTAAAATAAAACAATAAGACAGATTCCATGCTAGAGTCTATTCTCTAATAATTATCTGGCTCAAACCTTTGGGTTTTTCTATTGGAACATAAACGTAAACCTTTCTCATTTTTCAGTTAAAGGAGTTGAAATTGATAGGTGTTTAATGGCTTTTCAACTTACATAGAAGAAAGTATTTTCATTAGAAACTTTGAACTTTTAAAATAATGTTTTCCCTTGAAAGTTAAGCTATACACTGAACAGGTCTTTGGATTTTTGGATATAGGGTAGTATCTGTGCAAAACTAAGGTGTGCCAGGAAAAATGCTGATGACAAAGGAAGGCTGAGTCACATTTAAACATGTCTGGATGAGAGAGCTGAGACAGTCTGACTCAATAACAGGCTTTAAACTGACAGTTCAGGAAACTGTTTCCAAGAACTTGGCAAGTCCAGGCAAGGCAGTTACTAGGAAAACCCCAGGCATTGGGCAGCAAATCAGAAACTGACCCACCATCAAAAGCTACTGTGCCACCTGGCCTGAGGCAAGGACAATGGTTCAGCAACAGTGTCCAGGTTTTTCCAGCAACAATTTTCAGCCTCATTCCTCATTGACCAGCAATGGTTCTGGAATGTCCCTAGCCAACCAATTAAGATAAAGGTCACCTACCTCTCCCTGGAATTTGCCTAATGTGCTTTAAATTGGATCTGCAAACTTACTTGGGTGTCTCCATTTTGGTAAATGGAAGACCTCCGCATGCTGGACTTCTACAGAATAAAATGCTCTTTGCTTTTGCATACTATTTGAGTTCAGGGTATCATTTCTTGGTGAATCTTGGATACTTACATGAAAATACTTGGTCAGAGGATGTAAACAAAACCTATGCTTGTAACAGATTTTTGAAATAATGGTTCCCCATTCTCAGGAAACTCATCAAACAGGAAATTCGAAAAGGTTCAGTTTCACACTTCTGTGTTTTTATACATCTGAGGGCAAATAGATCAGAATCGCTCTCCTAATGATTTAAATGGAAACTGTTCCCCACAGCAGCACATGTTTGAACACTGGGTATTCTCATATTTAGAAAGCTCCAATGATTCTTTTTTTAAAGGAGGTAAAGAGTAGCTGAAGAAAGTAGATCACTGGGAGTGGCCCATGAATTTTGATAGCCAGGCCTAATTCCTGTTCACTTTTTACCTGCTATGGTTACCATGTGTCTAGCTGGTCTCTGGTTTCTGCTGTCAGTCACTTCCTACCTGCAGTTATGTTTTCACTGCCACGATAAAATCCATCCTCTTGAGCTGTAACCAGATAAACCTTTTCTTCCTTATGTAGCTTTCATCAGGTGTTTTATCAGCAACTGGGACAGTAATCAATACAAAGTACATTTAATTGATAGAGTTGCAGTGTAATGTTTGCTTTAAAGACTTAAGTATGATGAATATAGACCACACACATTTGAATGTTTTGTGACAAATGAAGTGTTCTCTTTTATACTGTAGTGATTACAGCAATTAGTGGTGATTATGAACTTGAATTATGATTATTGAATATAGAAACTGATTTTTAAAACATATATTCTATTTTAATAAATTTAAATTTTGATGACATCCAAATTGGAAACTCCAGAACTAACCTTAATTTGATCTCAAGTAGAATTCAAAGCCTTTTAAATATTTTTCAATTTTATAAAGATGAGGCAAACATATTGCCTATCATCCCACCCCCCAGTAAAATATTGGGTCCCAGTAAAATCATAATTTTCAGAATCATCTTGTGCACTGTGAATCTCATATGCCACACCAATGTTTTGTGAGATTTCTTTGCAGAGATCATAATCCTGGTGCTAGGTGCTCCTCTAAATCCAGTAAGGGTGAATTTTAAGACTTGTGAGTTGTGAGTCTTCTTGGTTGATGAGTTTCAAGGTAAAGATCATATATAGGGTCTCTGTAAAAATTTGCTCACTTCAGCTGCTGCTGCTGTTGTTGTTGCTGCTGCTGCTGGGGGTAGTAGGGGTGGTGAGTATGTGTGTATGTGTGCCTGTGTGTGTGTATAGTCCAGAGGTTGACCTATGTCTTCCTCTATCACTCTTACTTTTCTTTCTAAGACAGGGTTTCTTACTGAATGTGTAGTGCTTTAAATAATGTAAGTTAGATGGCCATAAAGCCAGAGCAATCCTCCTTTCTCTATCTTCTAGCCACAGGATCACAGTGGGTGATGGCTCATTCAGTTTATTCTTTGAATGACTACTGGAGATCTTCATGTTAGATGGTGCTCACTGAATCATTTCCTTATCCTCTCACCTGGGTCTTTCTACTAGCACAAATGAAAGTTTTCCATGCCAGATTATAATTAGTATCCTACCAAATACTTCAATGCTACACATAAAGTAATCCTAAAATTTTGTCTCAGTACTATCTCCATATTTTGGAATGTTTAAAAATTATTAGAAAATCTTTTTAAAATGTATAATCTGATAACCCTGAATCCTGAACATTCAGATTAAGTTCCTTTGGAATGCTGGTTTTGTACAGTGTCAAACACCTTAGCAGGTCTGTGAGTCATTTAGAAATTTTGAGTCAGAAGATAAAACACATTTGTCTACTGGACACATCATAATATTGGCTCACCCAAAAGTCTTTCCCTAAATAGCAATAAGTCAGACTCCCATTTCTGCCAAATGTAAACCATGATCTCAAAAAAATGTCTCTTTGTTAAAATAAGTTTGAGAAATATCAAAGTAACAAAGGTTAATTGATTTATTTTTTTCTGCAGGATCTCTCTCTTTCTTTCTCTCTCTCTCCCTCTCTCTCTCTCTCTTCTCTCTCTCTCTCTCTCTCTCTCTCTCTCTCTCTCTCTCTCTCGTGTGTGTGTGTGTGTGTGTGTGTGTGTGTGTGTGTGTTGTACAAGTATATATTTCATATGCTTATAAATTGCAAGAAATGTAATCATTGGAAAGAATCCTACAATTTCACAAATACACATGATCACTGTAATGGTTAATATTGATTTGTTTTATTTTCATGTATTTTTATTTCATGTACTTCAGTGTTCTGTCTGCACATGTGTCTATGAAAGGGTGTCAGATCCTCTGGAACTGGAGTTACATACAGGTGTGAGCTGCTATGTCAGTGTTAGGAATTTAACCTTGTTCTTTTAGCAGAAGAGTTGGTGTTCTTAATTGATGAGCCATCTCTCTAGCCCTAATATTGATTTTTAATAAGGCATTATCTAAATTCATATAGTAAACAAACATATGAGCATGACTATGAGGGACTTTATAGATTGAGTTAATTGAGGAATACCTGTCTTAGATGTGAGCAGCATCAGTACACGTCCTAGAAGGAATGAAAAGGAGAAAGAAGCTGCTCAGTTGCATGCATCTCTCTGCTTCTAGACTGCAGTCGCTGTTATGATTTCCTGACTTAACCTGTTGCCCCCGTGCAATGCTCAATTGTTACACCAAACTGAGCCAAAACAAACCTTCCTCTCTTAACCAGATTTGTCAAGTGCTTTGTAATGCCAGTGTTTGGAAAGAAGTGGCTAATACAGCCATGTAGCACTTCTCTAGCTGAAACTGGTTCTCAGCATGTTTTTCTTCTTTAGATTTTTATAAATCTTCATAAATACCAGGTACCTTTGGAATTCACAGTTGTCACAAAGGTTACACTTTGTGCAAGGCAATTGTGGGGCTATATAGGTAGACACTGACATCCCTGTCCCCTTTTCTGCAAAACCAATTCTTCTGTTCTCTGCTCTTTTCTTACATGTTTCTCTTTCCAGTGTTGAAGAAATTGGGATTATTATATATTCATTTGGGGGATCACAATTGTATACTGGGCTTCTCCTCTCTTAAATCCCCAAGTGTCTCTTGAGTTCTAATCCTCATTTTTTATACATAGTGATACTGTCTTACAAGGTTGTTTTATTGATCTGTTAGAATAATTCCTGATATAGACTTTACTAAGTATGAAGTTGAACACATGGCAGAGACAGTGGCTTTGTTTTACATATGAGATAGAAGAAAACGGAATCTATTTTCTCTACATCTGAGAACCCGTAGGAAACCACTACTAGCAGTTTGTTGTTGTTGTTGTTGTTGTTGTTGGTGGTGGTGGTGGTGGTGGTCTTTTTAAAAAAGATTTATTTATCATTATATCTAAGTACATTGTAGCTGTCTTCAGATGCACCAGAAGAGGATGTCAGATCTCATTATGGATGATTGTGAGCCACCATGTGGGTGCTGGAATTTGAACACAGGACTCAGTGGTTAAGAGCAGTCGGTGCTCTTAACCACTGAGTCATCTCTCCAGTCCCTACCAGCAGTTTTTACATCAACTTCAGTCAGGTGTCTAGATAATGGTAATAATAAACTTGATACAGATTCCAGCCAGTGTTTGCACTCCAGGGGGAAAAAAGAGGTTGGTGAATGAGATAGTCAGTAGAGGAATGAGGTATTCTTCAGAAAGGACAGGTAGGATGAGGTTACCAGTTGAGTTTCTTAGCCTCAGGGGGGAAAAACAATTTAAAAGAAAACGAGAGGAGACTACTGTCAGCAAACAATTGTTATATGACATTCCATTAAAAACAAGGGAAAATGGAATTAATCAACAGTTAAGGACTAGAATTTCTTATGCAGGTTATGAATGTTAAATGACATGAGACTTATACATGAGAGAATATGATTGTAGAAAATTGTGTCTTCTTGTGTTGAAATAGGTGGCTGTGGGAAGTCTTTTAGAACCTTCTATAATTTGTGATGTTTATGTGTGTGTGTGTGTGTGTGTGTGTGTTATACATTAGTATGTGTAGGTGGTTATGGTTCTGAATATATGAACATGTGGTCATATTTTAGAGGAGGGTGTCATATGTCCTTTTCTATCAATGTCCATCTTTAATCTATTTCCATCAATCACCTGAGACAATGAATTTATTGACTCTAGAATTAAACTGGCAGCCAGCAAACCCCATTTATCCTCTTTTCTTTGTCCCACAGAGTACCAGAGTTACAGGTGCATGTGGCTATACTCAGCTTTATTTTTAATTGGGTGCTGGGGATTCAAATTTAGGAACCTTCACTACATTCCCAGCCCAAGCATCTTTACATTGTTCTGTGTTAAACTAGGGCATTCTTCACCATTACTAGTTGTGCTGGATGATTTTATGTCAACTTGTCATAGGATAGAGCCATTTTGGGAGAGAAAACATCAATTTAGAAAATGCCCACACCACACTGCCCCATAGGACATTGTCTTGATTGATGATTGATGTGTGTTATCTATAAATCACTATTGATATGGTATAGCCAGTGCGACCTGTGAGTTTGTGGTCCTCCCTGGGTAATATAAGATAGTAAACTGAACAAGCCATGAATAGCAATCCCATAAGTATCCCTCCTGTGTGGTCTTTGTACCAGCTCCTGACTCATGGTTTCCTTCCTATGTGATTTCTCTGCCCTGACTTTGATGGGGTAAGAATTGTAGGCTGAAATAAACTCTTTTCTTCCCAAGTTCCTTTTGGTCATGTTTTTTCACAGTAATAGTCACTCTAATAAAGACACGGTTATAGGGAAATCTTGAGTTTCCTCTACTATAGACACCAGTAGTGGTCTTCTTCCCATGTTCCCAAAAGAGAATAACTCAGATATTATAGGGCAATAAGGCAAACAGATGAAAGTATAGAAAACAAACTTCTTCGTGATAAGAAGGAACAGATAGGATCAGGGCACCTTCCTTGCCAGAGGAAAGGTGTCCGCCCAGCCCAGGAAGTCATTGCCAGAACATCTGTGGGAGCCATCTTCTTTCCCGGATGCTGCCAAGACTAGTCTGCACAGGTGAGAGTGTGGACGACAGAAGCTAACAGCTACTGGGACAATCCCTGTTTCAGGCCTTCATCTTCAGCCAGGAGGCAAGTCTGAACAACAGATATCTGTGCACCTTCTCTGCAAGAGGAGAGCTTGCCTGCAGAGAGTGCTCTAACCACTGAAACTCAGGAGAGAGCTAGTCTCCCAGGTCTGCTGGTAGAGGTTAACAGAACCATGAAAGGAACAAGCTCTAATAAGAGACAACTATAACAACTGACTCCAGACATTACCAGATGGCGAAATGCAGACATAAACTTTTACTAACAGAAACTAAGACTGCTCACCATCATCAGAACCAAGCACTCCCAACTCAGCCAGTCCTGGGTACCCCAACACACCTGAAAAGCTAGACCTGGATTTAAAGGCATATCTCATGATGATGGTAGAAGACATTAAGAAGGACTTTAATAACTCACTTAAAGAAATACAGGAGAACACTGCTAAAGAGTTACAAGTCCTTAAAGAAAAACAAGAAAGCACATCCAAACAGGTGATGGAAATGAACAAAACCATACTAAAAAGTGAAATGGACACAATAAAGATAACCCAAAGTGAGGCAATGCTGGAGATAGAAACCCTAGGAAAGAAATCTAGAACCATAGATGCGAGCATCAGCAAGAGAATACAAGAGATGGAAGAGAGAATATCAGGTGCAAAAGATTCTATAGAGAACATTGGCACAACAATCAAAGAAAATGCAAAATGCAAAAAGATCCTAACTCAAAATATCCAGGAAATCCAGGACAAAATGAGAAGACAAAACCTACGGATAATAGGAGTAGATGAGAATGAAGATTTTCAATTTAAAGGGCCACGAAATATCTTCAACAAAATTATAGAAGAAAACATCACAAACCTAAAGAAAGAGATGCCCGTGAATATACAAGAAGCCTACAGAACTCCAAATAAGCTGAACCAGAAAAGAAATTCTTCCAGACAAATAATAATCAGAACAACAAATGCACTAAATAAAGATAGAATATTAAAAGCAGGAAGGGAAAAAGGTCAAGTAACATAAAAAGGCAGGTCTATCAGAATTACACCAGATTTTTCACCAGAGACTATGAAAGCCAGAAGATCCTGGACAGATGTTATACAGACACTAAGAGAACACAAATGCCAGCCCAGTCTACTATACCCAGATAACTTTCAATTACCATAGACGGAGAAACCAAAGTATTCCATGACAAAACCAAATTCACACATTATCTTTCTACCAATCCAGCCCTTCAAAGGATAATAACAGAAAAAAACAAAACAAAACAAAACAAAACAAACAAACAAACAAAAAAAAAACAATACAAGGACGGAAACCACATCCTAGAAACAGCAAGAAAGTAATTCTTCAACAAACCTACAAAAAAGACAGCCACAAGAACAGAATACCAAATTTAACAACAAAAATAATAGGAAGCAACAATTACTTTTCCTTAACATCTCTTAATATCAATGGACTCAACTCCCCAATAAAAAGACATAGACTAACAGACTGGCTACACAAACAGGATCCAACATTCTGCTGCTTATAGGAAACCCATCTCAGGGAAAAAGACAGAAACTACATCAGAGTGAAAGGCTTGAAAAATATTTTCCAAGCAAACGGTCTAAAGAAGAAAGCTGGAGTACCCATTCTAATATTGAACAAAATCTACTTACAACCCAAAGTCATCAAAAAAGACAAGGAGGGGCACGTCATACTCATCAAAGGTAAAATCTTCCAAGAAGAACTCTCAATTCTGAATATCTATGCTACAAATACAAGGGCAGCCACATTCATTAAAGAAACTTTAGTAAAGCCCAAAGCACACATTGCACCTCACACAATAATAGTGGGAGACTTCAACACACCACTTTCATCAATGGAAAGATCATGGAAACAGAAATTAAACAGGGGCACAAGAAACTAACAGAAGTTATGAAACAAATGAATCTAACAGATATCTACAGAACATTTTATCCTAAAACAAAAGGATATACCTTCTTCTCAGCACCTCATGGTACCTTCCCCACAACTGACCATATAATTGGTCACAAAACAGGCCTCAACAGATACAAAAAATATTGAAATTGTCTCATGCATTCTATCAGATCACCATGTATTAAGGCTGTTCTTTAATAACAACATAAATAATAGAAAGCCAACATTCATGTGGAAACTGAACAGCACCTTCTCAATGATACCTTGGTCAAGGAAGGGATAAAGAAGGAAATTAAGGACTTTTTAAGAGTTTAATGAAAATGAAGCCACAACATACCCAAAGTTATGGGACACAATGAATGCATTTCTAATAGGAAAACTCATAACTCTGAGTGCCTCCAAAAAGAAACTAGAGAGAGCACACACTAGCAACTTGACAACATACCTAAAAGCTCTAGAACAAAAGGAAGCAAAGTCACCCAAGAGGAGTAGACAGCAGGAAATAATCAAACTCAGGGGTGAAATCAACCAAGTGGAAACAAGAACTATTCAAAGAATCAACCAAAGGAGGAGCAGGTCCTTTAAGAATGTCAACAAGATAAATAAACCCGTAGCCAGACTCACAAAAGAGCACAGGGACAGCACCTTAATTAACAAAATCAGAAATGAAAAGGGATACATAACAACAGATCCTGAAGAAATCCAAAACACCATCAGATCCTTCTACAAAATGCTATACTCAACAAACCTGGAGAACCTGGATGAAATGATCAAATTTCTAGACAGATACCAGGTACCAAAGTTAAATCAGAATCAGGTTAATGATCTAAGCATTCCTATATCCCCTAAAGAAATAGAAGCAGTCATTAATAGTCTCCCAACCAAAAAAAAAAAAGCCCAGGACAAGATGGGTTTAGTGCAGAGTTCTATCAGACCTTCAAAGAAGATCTAATTCCAGTTCTTTAGAAGCAGAATGTACTCTACCCAACTCATTATATGAAGCCACAGTTACTCTGATACCTAAAACACAGAAAGACCCAACAAAGATAGGGATATCACCTGGGCGGGATTCTGACTTAGAGGCATTTAGTCATAATCCCACAGATGGTAGCTTTGCCCCATTGGCTCCTCAGCCAATCACATACACCAAATGTCTGAACCTGCGATTCCTCTCGTACTGAGCAAGATTACCGTGGCAACAACACATCCTCAGTAGGGTAAAACTAACTGTCTCATGACTGTCTAAACCCAGCTCACTTTCCCTAATAGTGGGTGAACAATCCAATGCTTGGAGAATTCTGCTTCACAATGATAGGAAGAGCTGACATCAAAGGATCAAAAAGCAACATCGCTATGAATGTTTGGCAGCCACAAGCCATTTATCCCTGTGGGGGTATCTTCAGAACAATTTCCCTTATGAATATCAATGTAAAAATACTCAATAAAATTCTCGCTAACCCAATCCAAGAACACATCAAAACAATTATTCATCCTGACCAAGTAGGTTTCATTCCAGTGATGCAGGAATGGTTTAATATATGGAAATCCATCAACCTAATCCATTATACAAACAAACTCAAATACAAAAACCACATGATCATCTTGTTAGATGCTGAGAAAGCATTTGACAAAATCCAAAACCCATTCATGATAAAGGTCTTGGAAAGATCAGTAATTCAAGGCCCATACCTAAACATGAGAAAATAAATCTACAACAAACCAGTAGCCAACATCAAAGTAAATGGTGAGAAGCTGGAAGCAATCCCACTAAAACCAGGGACTAGACAAGGCTGCCCACTTTCTCACTACCTATTCAACATTGTACTTGAAGTCCTAGCCAGAGCAATTCGACAACAAAAGGAGATCAAGGGGATACAAATTGGAAAGGGAGAAGTCAAAATATCACTTTTTGCAGATGATATGATAGTATATATGTGACCCTAAAAATTCCACCAGAGAACTCCTAAACCTGATAAACAGCTTCAGTACAGTAGCTGGATATAAAATTAACTCAAACAAATCAATGGCCTTTCTCTACACAAAGGATAAACAGGCTGAGAAAGAAATTAGGGAAACAACACCCTTCTCAATAGTCACAAATAATATAAAATACCTAGCTATGACTCTAACTAAGGAAGTGAAAGATCTGCATGACAAGAACGTCATGTCTCTGAAGAAAGAAATTAAAGAAGATCTCAGAAGATGGAAAGATCTCCCATGCTCATGGATTGGCAGGATCAATATAGTAAAAATGGGTATCTTGCCTAAAGCAATCTACAGGTTCTATGCAATCCCGATCAAAATTCCAACTGAATTCTTCAATGAATTGGAAAGGGCAATCTGAAAATTGATCTGGAATAACAAAAAACCAACGATAGAAAAATCTCTTCTCAAGCATATCACCTTGCCTCTGGTGGAATCACCATGCCCGACCTAAAGCTGTACTACAGAGCAATTGTGATAAAAACTACATGGTACTGGTATAGCTACAGAAAAGTAGACCAATTGAACAGAATTAAAGACCCAGAAATGAGCCCACACACCTATGGTCACTTGATTTTTGACAAGGGAGCAAAAACGATCCAGTGGAAAAAAGACAGCATTTTCAACAAATGGTGCTGGCACAACTGGCAGTTATCATGCAGAAGAATGCGAATTGATCCATTCCTATCTCCTTGTACTAAGGTCAAATCTAAGTGGATTAAGGAACTCCACATAAAACCAGAGATACTGAAACTTATAGAGGAGAAAGTGGGGAAAAGCCTTGAAGATATGGGCACAGGGGAAAAATTCCTGAATAGAACAGCAATGGCTTGTGCTGTAAGTTTTAGAATTGACAAATGGGACCTCATAAAATTGCAAAGCTTCTGTAAGGCAAAAGACACCACCAATAAGACAAAAAGGCCACCAACAGATTAGGAAAGGATCTTTACCTATCCCAAATCAGATAGGGGACTAATATCCAATATATATAAAGAACTCAAGAAGGTGGATTCCAGAAAATCCAGTAACCCCATTAAAAAATGGGGCTCAGAGCTAAATAAAGAATTCTCACCTGAGGAATACCAAATGGCCAAGAAGCACCTGAAAAATGTTCAGCATTCTTAATCATCAGGGAAATGCAAATCAAATCAACCCTGAGATTCCACCTCACACCAGTCAGAATGGCTAAGATCAAAAATTCAGGTGACAGCAGATTCTGGCAAGGATGTGGAGAAAGAGGAACACTCCTCCATTGTTGGTGGGATTGCAAGCTAGTAACTTGTAACTACTCTGGAATTCAGTCTGGTGGTTCCTCAAAAAATTGGACATAGTACTACAGGAGGATCCTGCAATACCTCTCCTGGGCATATATCTAGAAGATGATCCACCCGGTAAGAAGGACACATGCTCCACTATGTTCATAGCAGCCTTATTTATAATAGCCAGAAGCTGGAAAGAACCCAGATGCCCTTCAACAGAGGAATGGATACAGAAAATGTGGTACATTTACACAATGGAGTACTATTCAGCTATTAAAAAGAATGAATTTATGAAATTCTTAGGCAAATGGATGGACCTGGAGGGCATCATCCTGAGTTAGGTAACTCAATCACAAAATAACTCACATGATATGTACTCACTGATAAGTGGATATTAGCCTAGAAACTTAGAAAACCCAAGATATAAGATGCAATGTGTGAAACATATGAAGCTCAGGAAGAAAGAAGACCAAGGTGTACATACTTTGCCCCTTCTTGGAATTGGGAGGAAGGCACCCATGGAAGGAGCTACAAAGACAGAGTTTAGAGCTTAGAAGAAAGGATGGACTATCTAGAGACTGCCATACCTGGGATCCATCCCATAATCAGCCTCCAAACGCTAACACCATTTCATACACTAGCAAGATTTTGCTGAAAGGACCCTGATATAGATGTCTCTTCTGAGACTATGCCCAGGCCTAGCAAACACAGAAGGGGATGCTCACAATCAGCTATTGGATGGATCACAGGGCCCCCAATGGGAGGAAGTATCCAGGGAGCTGGGGGGATCTGCCATCCTATAGATGGACAACAATATGAACTAACCAGTACCCCCCAGAGCTCGTGTCTCTAGCTGCATATGTATCAGAAGATGGCCTGTTAGGCCATCAGTGGAAAGAGAGGCTCATTGGTCATGCAGACCTTATATATCAGTACAGTGGAACACCAGGGCCAAGAGGTAGGAGTGGGTGTGGGAGGGTGTGGGGGACTTTTGGGATAACATTGGAAATGTAAATGAAATAAATACATAATAGTAATAATAATAATAATAATAATAATAATAACAACAACAACAACAAAGAAGGAACAGATAGTGAGGAACTGATAGTGCACAAAGATCCTAATTCTGTCAATCATAAGGCTTGCATTTTTCCTCTTTCTGTTGTCCTGTCCTGATGCATCCTCAATACTATGTACTATCATTGAAGAGGTGCACTTTTTTGGCAGGTCGTTTAACTCAGAGTTAAAACTCTTAATATTTTGTTTACTTAGTAGTAGATCTGTACTATGTGTAGAGGTTTAATGTTCATTGAAGTTGAAAAGCTCACTAAAGAAAATGGGAACATCATGCTGTATGTGAGGTCCTGGAGAGGAATTCAGGTTTTACTTATATAGAGTACATCACTACCTTCTTTTATATATATACATATACATATATATATTCTGTTGCATTAACCTACATTATTTTCTCCTATTTGGTGGACCTGAGCTGGCCTGGCTGGGATTATTTTGACTGATGTTTGGCCTTTACATCCTGTTTGGGTGCATGCAGCTGTGATTAGTCAGTCCTTTCTAGAGATAACTCCTTCTCCACATTAGCACAATTTCTGAACGATTTATATTAATTATAAAGAATATATGGCCTTGCTTTTGCCAGTGTCAACTAACCCAGGCATCATCCAGACCAAAGATATAATCTTTAAGGTTATCTAACTCTTGATGAGTGAGAAAATCTATTTTCATGATGGATGCCTTGGGCTTCAGAGTTCTCAAGTAGAATATTCACCACTGTGGTGGTTTAAATGAGAATGTCCTCTGTAGGTTCATGTGTTTGAATGCTTAGTTACATTTACTTACTTGGATGCTTAGTTAACATTTTGGAAAATATTAGAAATATGTGGTCTTATTGGAGGAGGTATATCACTAGGCCTGGGTTTTGAGATTTCAAAACTCCAAGCCATCCCCAATAAACTCTCTCTGTCTTGAAGTTTTTTTCTTAACATGTAAACTTTCACCTGCTGGTACAATGCCTGTCTGCTGCCCTGCTCCCCAACCTGATATTCTTTGACTCATCTTCTGAAAGTGTAATTTCCACATAACTCTTTCTTCTATAAATTGCTTTACACATGGTATCTTATTATAGCAATAGAAAAGTGAATAAAACTCACACACAAGACCTTGAAAGCAGAGAAGTGAACAGAAAAATGAAAAGTTCTGAAAACTATGACTCTGGTGGGAAGCAAGTCTCAGGCACAGCAGACTTTGTGTGTCTGTGTGTCTGTGTGTGTTTGTGTGTTGGTCTTTGGCTGTATGTTGTGAGTTTGTGTTTAAGTGCATGTGTTTGTGTGCATGTGATACTGTGTGAGTGTGCATGAGATTTTGTGTGTGTGTGTATTCTGTTTTTCTGTAGAGAGTTATTTACTCAACATTTGAATAATGTAATGCATCTCATTATTTTCCTAAAATGACTTAATTTGGGGGGTTGAGCATTTTCTAGCTAAGCTTATTATTATGAGACATTTTAGGCCAAAATATTCACACTCTTAAACACTGAAGTGTCTAAGGAAATCTAAAGCAATTCTAAAAATTTAGAATCACATGAGAGAAGATTTGCATTGTTCTTTATATATACATTTGTATGTGTGTGTGTATGTGTGTGTTTGTTTGTGTGTATGTGTGTGTATGTGTGTGTTTGTGTGTGTATGTGTGTTTGTGTGTGTTTGCATGTGTGTGTGTGATAATTTACAAGTATCAATGGATGCTTAGCATGCCCAAGGCCATAAGCAGAGTCTGTAGTTTGTCAAAACCTAAAACATCCACCTTTGTTTTTGCTAAAACATTCCTGGATAATAGATACATATATTAGTTCAAACAATATTGAGAGTCTATTGTGAGGACAAACACAAAATCAGGAGCCCAAAGGGCTATTTGCTGTCTGCCACTATTACTGTAGTTGTTAGAGTCAAAGCCTAAATCCTAATGGTCAACTAGCAAGCCTGTTTTAGCCACCTGTCCTCAATTAGCCAATTAGGGCAACAAGTAATGAAACCATGAAGAGGTAGTGTACTCAATTTGTCCTTACTGAGATGGGGAGGGGAGGTATAGTGACCCTCCATTCCCCAAGACTGTCTTCAAAATTCTTACATGAGGTTCAGGTTTAAATAGAGACTAAGAGGAATACATAGCTGAGTACTCCTCTTAGTTCTGGCACATCTTAGCTCTGCTGCAGTTTGTTGGTAAGCGGCCTAATAAGTTACAAATCTTTCTAGAGTAGGTAAGTCCCTCCCCTGGCCATACCTGCCACTTGAGCCATTCTTTCTCCCAGAGGGGAATACCTTCAGAAATTCCAGTTTGTTTGGTTTCATTGTTCCTGGTAGCCAAACCAGGAACAATGAGTCACAATATCCTTAGAATATATTTATTTTTGTCAGCTCCATAAGTGCTGCCTGTTTGGTTCAGTTCTCTGCCTTTCTTTCTCAATCCTCAATAGGAAATCTGCACAAAAATGAAAGAGAGTGACTGCTCAGGCCAGGAAGCTCGATTTTTTTGCTCAGGTACACAAGATATGGAAAGAATATAAATGAGTGAGGCTGAAAGTGGGGCCTCTCTTAGCAGCCCATGTGGCTAGCAACACAGAGTAGAAATATTGTTGATCTTAGAGCATAAGATATTGGTATTCTGTTCAGAAAATTTTCCTCTGTGTCCAAGTGGTTGAGACTCTTCCCCACTTTCTCTTTTATTAGGTTTAGAGTGTCTGGATTTATGTGGAAGGCCTTATCCACTTATACTTGAGCTTTGTACAAGGAGATAAGAATGGATGGATTTGCTACCTGTTGACTACCAGTTGAACCAGCCCCATTTTTTGAAAATGCTGTCTGTTTTTCCTAGTGGCTTTAACTTCTTTGTCAAACATCAAGTAATCATTTCTGGGTTTTCAATTCTGTTCCAAAGATCTACCTGCTTATCTCTGTACAAATACCATGCAGGTTTTTTGTTTGTCTGTTTGTTTGTTTGTTTTATTTTGTTTTTATCAGGATTGCTCTCTTATACAGCTTGAGGTCAGTTATGGTGCATCCCCCAGAATTTCTTTTATTGTTGAGAATAGTTTTTGCTATCCTGGTTTTTGTTGTTTTTATTCAAAATGAATTTGAGCATTGCTCTCTAACTCTATGAAGAACTGAGTTGGAATTTTAATGGGGGTTACATTGAATCTGTAGCTTGTTTTCAGAAAAATGGCCATTTTTACTATATTAATTCAGCTAATCCATGAGCATGGGAATCTTTCCATCTTCTGAGATCTTTGATTTCTTTCTTCAGAGACTTGAAGTTCTTGTCATACAGACCTTTCACTTGTTTGGTTAGAGTCACACCATAATATTTTATATTATTTGTGACTATTGTAAAGGGTGTCATTTCCCTATTTCTTTATGTGCCTGTTTATCCTTTGAGTAGAGGAGGGCTACTGATTTGTTTGAGTTAATATGATATCCAGTCACTTTGCTGAAGTTGATTATCAGGTTTAGGATTCTTTGGTGGATTTTTGGGGGGTCACTTACATATATTATATTATCTGCAAGTAGTGATATTTGTACTTCTTCCTTTCCAATTTGGATCCTTTGTCCTCCTTTTGTTGTCTAATTGCTCTGAATAGGCCTTCAAGGACTATATTGAATAGGTAAAGAGAAAGTGAGTGGCCTTACCTAGTGCCGAATTTTAATGGGATTGCTTCAAGTTTCTCTCCATTTAGTTTGATGTTGGCTCATGATTTACTGTATATTGCTTTTACTATGTTTAAGTATGGGCCTTGAATTCCTGATTTTTCCAAGACTTTTCCCGTGAAGCACTGTTGAATTTTGTCAAATGCTTTATCAGCATCTAATGAGGTGATCATGTGTTTTTTTCTTTTTCTTTGTATTTGTTTATAAAGTGGATTGCAATGATGGATTTCCATATATTGAACCAACCCTGCATTCCTGGGATAAAGCCTACTTGATCATGATGGATGATTGTTTTGATGTATTCTTGGGTTTGATTTTGAGAATTTGTTGATTATTTTTTCAAGACAGAGTTTCTTGTGTAGCTCTGGCTTTCCTGGAACTCACTTTGTAGAGCAGTCTGGACTCAAACTCAGAAATCTGCCTGTCTATGCCTCCCAAGTGCTGAGATTAAATATATATGCCACCACTGCCCAACTGTGAGAAATTTATTCAGTATTTTTTCATCAATTTTCATAAGGAAAATTGTTCTGAAATTCTCATTCCTTCTTGGGTCTTTGGGTGGTTTAAGTATAAGCATAATTATAGCTAGGACAAATTGGGTAGTGTTCCTCTGTTTCTATTTTGTGGAATTGTTTGAAGAGTATTGCTATTAGTATTGCTCTTTGAAGGTATGATAGAATTTTATACTATACCCATCTGGTCCTGGGCATTTTTTTTTTTTTGGTTGGTAGACTTTAAATGACTGCTTCTATATTTTTTAGGGGTAATGGGACTGTTTAGATTGTTTATCTGATTCTGATTTAACTTTAGTACCTGGTCTCTGTCTAGATAATTGTCCATTTCATCTAGATTTTATAATTGATTTATGTTGTTATGTCTCCCTTTTCATTTCTGATTTTGTTAATTCTTTTTGTTCTAGATCTTTTAGTTGTGCTGTCAAGCTGCTAGTGTATTATTTTTCAGGTTTTTGGTGGCACTTAGAGCTATGAATTTTCCTCTTAGCACTGCTTTCACTGTGTCCCATGAGTTTTGGTGTGATGTGTCTTCATTTTCATTAAATTTTAAAAAGCCTTTTTTTTTCTTTATTACTTCCTTGACCTAGTTAACATTGAGTAGTGCATTGTTCAGCTTCCATGTCTATGTGTGCTTTCTGTAGTTTCTGTTGTTATTGAAGAGCAGCCATAATCTGCAGTGATTTGACAGGATGCATGTTATTACTTTAATCTTCTTCTTTCTGTTGAGCCATGCTTAGTGACCAGTTTTGTAGTCAGTTTTGGAGAATGGACTAAAAATTCTAAGAAGGAGGTATATTGTGGTTCAAAAAATGGGGTCCCTCATCCACTTGGGGCTAGGGTTGATGGGCAAAGTGAAAGCAGTGAGTTTGATTGAGCCTGGCGGGCGTAGGACTGTGGAAGGCTGTGGGATCCCACTCCAGGGTTGGAAAAAGGTGAAGTCTGGGGTTCCCTCAGACCTGCGGGAGTTGGGCTCCAACTCTCAGTCACCACAGACCTCTGAGCACCTTGGAAGAACCTATTCTGAGATCCCTGGGCTACAGCGCTCCCAGGAATAACAGGTTCTTACTCTCGGAGATCCCAAACACTACTGTACATCATGAAAGAGCTGAGAACAAAGTTTGGACCCTCAGGTGGACTCTAGCCTGGGTATACTGTTGGTATGAACTCCAGACAGAATACCAGGAGCTTGGGGCACTGACTATGTGACTGATGACCACACGCCTCTCTGCAGGGGGCTGTGGGGGATCTGAGCTGCAAAAGGAGCCAGGGGCCCAGGAGGCATGGCCAAACTGCTATGATCACATGAAGGCAGAAGTCACAGCCCACCAGATCTCCAGTGTTCCAGGCCTGTGCTTGAGTGGAGACCAGGCTGCCTGTGCACAGTTCACGACCACACAGTATATTGTTTTGTTTTGGGATGAAATGTACTTTAGACATCTGTTAAAATTATTTGGTTTGTAACTTCTGTTAGTTTCACTGTGTCTCTGTTTAGTTTCTGTTTCCATGATCTGTCCATTACTGAGAGTGGTGTGTTGGAGTATCCCACTATTATTGTGTGAGGTACAATCTTTGTTTTGAGGTTTCCTAAAATTTCTTTCATGAATGTGGGTCCCTTGCATTTGGAGCATAGATGTTCACAACTGAGAGTTCATCTTGGGAGATTTTCTTTTCATTAGTATAAAGTGTCCTTTCATATGTTTTTTGATAACTTTTCATTGAATGTTAAGTTTATTCGATATTAGAATGGCTACTCCAGCTTGATTCTTCGGACCATTTTTTTGGAAGATTGTTTTTCAGCCTTTTACTCTGAGGTACTGTCTGTCTTTGTCACTGAAATGTGTTTCCTGTATGCAGCAAAATGCTGGGACCTGTTTATGTATCTAGTCTCTTAGTTTCTGTCTTTTTACTGGGGAATTGAGTCCATTGATGTTAAGAGATATTAAGGAAACATGATAGTTGCTTCCTGTTATTTTTGTTGTTAGAGGTGGAATTGTGGCTATCTTCTTTTGGGATTGTTGAAAGAAGATTACTTTGTTGCTTTTTCTAGGGTGTAGTTTCCCTCCTTGTGTTGGTGATTTCCATCTATTACCTTTTGTTGGGCTGGATTTGTGGAAAGATATTGTGTAAATTTGTTTTTGTCTTGGAATATCTTGGGTTCTCCATCTACATTAATTGAAATTTTGCTGGGTATAGTAGACTGGACTGGTATTTGTGTCCTCTTAGGGTCCATATAATATCTGCCCAGAATCTTCTGGCTTTCATAGTCTCTGGTGAGAAGTCTGGTGTAACCCTGATAGGTCTTCCTTTATATGTTACTTGACATTATTTACTTACTGCTTTTAATATTCTTTCTTTGTTTTGTGCATCAGAAATTTTGACTATTATGTGACAGGAGGAATTTCTTGTCTGGTCCATTCTATTTGGAGTTCTGTAGGCTTCTTGTATGTTCATGGGAATCTATTTTTTCATGTTAGGGAAATTTTCTTTTACAATTTTGTTGAAGATATTTACAGATCATTTAAGTTGGGAATCTTTGCTCTCTTCTATACCTATTGGCTTTAGGGTTGGTCTTCTCATTGTGTCCTGGATATCCTGAAAATTTTTTGTTTGTTTGGAGTTTTTTGCATTTTGGATTTTCTTTGACTGTTGTGTCAATGTTTTCTATGGTATCTTCTGTACCCGAGATTCTTTCTTCTATTTCTTGAATTCTGTTGGTGATGCTTGCATCTATGACTCCTGGTCTCTTTCTTAGGTTTTCAATCTCCAGGATTGTCTCCCTTTGTGATTTCTTTATTGTTTCTATTTCCATTTTCAGATCCCAGGTGGTTTTGTTCAATTCTTTCACTTGTTTGGTTGTGTTTTCCTGTAATTCTTTGAGGGATTTTTGTATTTCCTCTTTAAGAGCTTCTACCTGTTTACCTGTGTTCTCCTCTGTTTTTTAAGGGAGTTATTTATGTCATTCTTAAAGTCCTCTATCACCATCATGAGAAGGGATTTTAGATCCGAATCTTGCTTTTCCATTGTGATGAGCTATCCAGGACTTGCTGTTCTGGGAGAACTGGGTTCTGATAATGGCAAGTAACCTTGGTTTCTGTTGCTTATGTTCTTATGCTTGCCTCCTACAATCTGATAATTATCTCTAGTGCTATCTGCTCTCACAACATCTGACTGGATCCTTCCCTTCCTGTTGAGTCAGAACTCCTCAGAGTTCACCTGTTTCTATGATCATGTGATTCTGGATCCTGTGATCCAGAGAGCTCCTGGGAGTTAAACTGCCTCTGGGATCCTGAGATCCTCATGTGACCAAGCCCCTGGGATACTGGGATCCTGTGGTCCTGGGCACGTTAGAGTTCCTGATGTGAATCTTCCTCTGGGTGTTGTGGGACTGGCTATGGTTTTAACATACAAGGTCTGCTCAGAGCACTGGCCCAGACAGGAAGGAACCTGTGCTGCTGATCAGGCAGATTTCCTGGGTGTCTGGGTTCTGCTGGTCCCAGTTACTTCCTGTGTTGGGGCAGATATTGTGTCCTTCTCACCTCTGATCCTATGATCCTGGGCCTGTTAGAGCTCCTGGGAATGTATTTTCCTCTAGGTGTTGTGGGACAGGCTCTGATCCTTATGTCCTGGGCGTGTTAGAGTGCCTGGGAGAAGAGTTACTTCTGTGTGTTGTGGGATTGGCTGCAGAATTAGCGCCCAAGGTCTGCTCAGGGCACCTTTGATCCTATGATCCTGGGCATGTTAGAGCTGCTAGATTCGGTTTCTTAAGAAAGAGTATTCTTCCAAATATAGAATTGGTCTAAAATATTGAAAAAAAATGGAAGTCCAATAGCATGGACCAGAAACATATGGCAGTATCTGGCTCATTCTGTCCTCCCTAGCTTTTTTTCTGTTCATATACTGGGGGATTATCATGTAAACAATCATTCTCTTCCAGTTATTTCTGATGATGGTGGGGTTCCAATCTTTCTCTGTAACTTTTTTAAATATGTCAATATTTTAAAAATATTTTATTTTTACTTTGATGTATTGCATATGCATCTGTGTATGGGAAACTCTATCCACTGGAAGAAAGTTAGAGTTTATGAGGAGCCTGGTGTGGGTACTGGAATCTAAGTTCCCTGGAAGACTAGAACATGATCATAACTGCTAAGCTACCTTACCCCTACTACTATCATGATGCCTTTGTCTTCCATTTCATCTACTTATACAAAGCCAGCAAACACAGGATAGTAATAGATACTATTAAAAAGTATAGGACTTTAAAACTAGCAAGCAAATTACTCCAATGTTAAAATAATCTGAATAATGAAATGTATAGGGCATCTGTGGAGCCCAAGGGTAAACCAAATCATCTAGGCTTTGTTGTTTGTGTAGACTATACTATTTTTTTTTTATTATGACTACTTTCAAGTATTAGGGACTGAACCTACGTCTCTGCAA
Organism: Mus musculus; assembly: GCF_000001635.26. Taxonomy (NCBI): domain Eukaryota; kingdom Metazoa; phylum Chordata; class Mammalia; order Rodentia; family Muridae; genus Mus; species Mus musculus. Next base: position 100,191,954 of record NC_000067.6, read on the forward strand.
AATAATGGAAAGAGTGGTAATATTGAGCCAATATTTTTTATCCATTTTTATTTTGAAGCTATATTCTACATTCCCTTTTAGGTCAGCCTCCCTCCCATGTAGGTGAAATACAGACTTATATCAATGGCACATTCTGATTTAATTTTTCTTTCATTCACTAAAGCCATTTTATTCTGTCAAATGAAATTCTAGGCCTATCTATAACAGACAAGAGCAATACCTGAAGATTAAATTAAGCATTTCTAAATAGAATTTATAAAATCAAGGTCTCTGTGGGTGAGGAGAGGCACATTTTTTTTTCTTGAATTGCTTTTGCTCTCCTGTTTGTATTGATGAATTCTGAGAATACTGTGACTTGCACTGTTAAGTAGCTTTCTCTTGTTAGGAGTTCAATCCACCTTACTTTTCTGCAGATATTTTTCAATAATAATAAGTTGGAAGCTTTCAGAATAGATCTGATTTATTCTTTCATTTATAGTTATAATGGGGTGTTTTCCTTATAGATACAATATAGATTAGAGTGTTGTCAAAGGTCCCATTCTCAATTACATGGTATTTCTCTAATTTTATGTTCACTCTTTCCCTTTTTCTTGCACCATTCCTATGCCTTGCAATGATGATGTAGCAGGAAAATGTTTCATGCCTAGGTTTATAGGGATGAGACTGGAGAATATTTGTACTTTTACTTTCTATAATTGACCTGTGGGAACTCAGGCAGAATGTGTGACATGACTTGTGAATGTGACTTTGTTCCACATCCCAAATATATGTGACAGAATATCCCAGCAATTCACAGTAAACATAAGAGAAGTTGACTTGCAAGTCCACCAGAGTTTCCCCTAAATATAAAATGACCATACTGTATAAAACTCATGCACCACATATTTTAAAATAGAGTATTTTAGTTTAAGTTTTATAAAGTGATTAGAACTCTTTACACAAGGACAAAAACAAGATTAAAAAAAAGAATAAAATGGAGTAAAGAAACATTGTATTTTCTCCAAATCTGGGATATAAGAGCTTTTCTGTCAGATAGAAATGGAATTTTACAAACCACCTCAACTTGGGTTACACAAAAAAGCCAGTGTTTTAGATTCATTTTCTTGTTACTGTGATAAGATACTCTGATAACAACAACTGAGGAGAAAAGGTTTATTGTAACTCAAGGGCAGTCTATGTAGCAGGAGGTTAAGATGGCTGGACACATCACAACCATAGTCAAGAACAGAGAGAAACAAACACATCTGCATACACTACCCAGCTACCTTTCTCAACTCTTAGATGACTTAAGGGCCAATCCCAAGGAATAGTGTCAGCTGGTTTGGGGCTGTGCTTTCCTGCATCAACTAACATAATAAATGGCAATTTTTCATAGACATGCCCACAAGCCAACCAGAAAAAAGATAATTGAAACTCTTCTCTGGTGGTGTTAGGTTGTATTGACAACTAAAACTGACCATCCATGAATAGGCTCTTCACTGTAACCAAAGTTTGTAATGTTAAACATGACCACAAACATGAAGATTTTTACCTTTCATCTTTACTGGTTTTCTGAAGCTTTTAAATGAAACCGGCCTAGTAAATTGAAGACCTACTTTTTCCACACATTCCCAGTGAAAGTTGTTATAGTCATTGCTATGTCAAATACCTGGGGAAGCAATGCAAACTAGAAAGGGTTTGTTCAGACGCCCGACTTGATTATACTATGTTGACTAGGAAGGCAGGATAGAATAGTGAAGCAGCTGACGGCCTTGTGTCTAGTCAGCAATCACAGAGAGACGAATGCTGATACTCTGCTCACTTTCTCCTTTTTACTTAGTTCAGGATCCAAGACCACAGAGAGTGCCACCCACACTGAGTGCTGTACATAGGATTTTAGAAGCTTTTGCATGAAACTGGAGCCATCACCACATGGTATTTTTTCCAGAAGGCCTACGTTCCATTCCCAGCATCCACTATGAAGGACTTGAAAATCTTTGTAACTTGAGCTTAAATGAATCCAAAGCACATCCACTGAGCCCCCATCCTCACACACATGCACATACACTTGAAGGAAAAATAAATCCTTAGACACTTTTATAATTTTGCTGTTTAACATATTTCTGAAGGATACTTTCTTCTTTTCTCTGTTCCTATTTTTAATCACCAGTGTTGTAGGTTGGCTCTGGACACGCCTTTGATGGCAATTCAAGTTAATTATGGGGATCCACTAGAGGAGCAAAAGGGAATTATGACCGAACTTTCACTGTAAATAGAGCTTAGTTTATGCAGAATTTCCCAGAAAATTGCAGTTTGCAATGGGGGAGAAAGAAATGTTATTAGTCATGTTGAAATCTTTGATCCTCAGCTAGGGAAGACTTCAGACACTGAAGTCTGGAGCCACTTTCCCTGCCATGTCCATATGAATGTACCTGCCTTTTTATTCTTATTTTTTTATTGATTATTTTATTCATTTATTTATTTCCATTTCAAATGTTGCCCCCTTCCCAGTTTTCCCTCCACAAAACCCCTACCCCAGCCCGTTCTCTCCTGCATCTATGAGGGTACTCCTTCACCTACCCCCCAATTCTACCTCACTGCACAAGCATTCCCCTGTGCTGGGGCATAGAGCCTCCACAGGACCAAGGGCCTCCACTGTCATTGATGCCAG